>NC_087513.1:83170832-83482918 GCF_963921805.1 Phalacrocorax carbo | reverse complement strand
GAGGAGAGGAGAGGAGAGGAGAGGAGAGGGGAGGGGAGGGGAGGGGAGGGGAGGGGAGGGGAGGGGAGGGGAGGGGAGGAGAGGGGAGGGGAGGAGAGGGGAGGGGAAGGGAAGGGAAGGAAGGGAAGGGAAGGGAAGGGAAGGGAAGGGAAGGGAAGGGAAGGGAAGGGAAGGGAAGGGAAGGGAAGGGAAGGGAAGGAAGGGAAGGGAAGGGAAGGGAAGGGAAGGGAAGGGAAGGGAAGGGAAGGGAAGGGAAGGGAAGGGAAGGGAAGGGAAGGGAAGGGAAGGGAAGGGAAGGGAAGGGAAGGAAGGAGGGAGGAAGGGAGGGGGAGGGAAGGGAGGGGAAGGGAGGGAGGGAAGGAAGGGAAGGGAAGGGAAGGGAAGGGAAGGGAAGGAAGGGAAGGGAAGGGAAGGGAAGGGAGGGAAGGGAAGGGAGAAGGGAAGGGAAGGGAAGGGAAGGGAAGGAAGGAAGGGAAGGGAAGGGAAGGGAAGGGAAGAAGGGAAGGGAAGGGAAGGGAAGGATGGGAAGGGAAGGGAAGGGAAGGAAGGGAAGGGAAGGGAAGGGAAGGGAAGGGAAGGAAGGGAAGGGAAGGGAAGGGAAGGGAGGGAAGGGAAGGAAGGGAAGGGAAGGAAGGGAAGGGAAGGGAAGGGAAGGGATGGAAGGGAAGGGAAGGAAGGGAAGGGAAGGGAAGGAAGGGAAGGGAAGGGAAGGAAGGGAAGGGAAGGGAAGGGAAGGGAAGGGAGGGAAGGGAAGGGAAGGGAAGGGAAGGGAAGGAAGGGAAGGGAAGGGAAGGAAGGGAGGAAGGGAAGGGAAGGGAAGGGAAGGGAAGGAAGGGAAGGGAAGGGAAGGGAAGGGAAGGGAAGGAAGGGAAGGAAGGAGGAAGGAAGGAAAGGAAGGAAGGAAAGGAAAGGAAAGGAAAGGAAAGGAAAGGAAAGGAAAGGAAAGGAAAGAAAGGAAAGGAAAGGAAAGGAAAGAAAGGAAAGGAAAGGAAAGGAAAGGAAAGAAAGGAAGGAAGGAAAGGAAAGGAAAGGAAAGGAAAGGAAAGGAAAGGAAAGGAAAGGAAAGAAAGGAAAGGAAAGGAAAGGAAAGGAAGGAAAGGAAAGGAAAGGAAAGGAAAGGAAAGGAAAGGAAAGGAAAGGAAAGAAAGGGAAAGGAAAGGAAAGAAAGGAAAGGAAAGGAAAGGAAAGGAAAGGAAAGGAAAGGAAAGAAAGGAAAGGAAAGAAAGGAAAGGAAAGGAAAGGAAAGGAAAGGAAAGGAAGGAAAGGAAGGAAAGGAAAGGAAAGGAAAGGAAAGGAAAGGAAAGGAAAGGAAAGGAAAGGAAAGGAAAGGAAAGGAAAGGAAAGGAAAGGAAAGAAAGGAAAGGAAATAGGAAAGGAAAGGAAAGGAAAGGAAAGGAAAGGAAAGAAAGGAAAAGGAAAGGAAAGGAAAGGAAAGGAAAAGAAGGAAAGGAAGGAAAGGAAAGGAAAGGAAAGGAAAGAAAGGAAAGAAAGGAAAGAAGGAAGGAAAGAAAAGAAGTGCATGCTAAGACATGTTTATACTGCACCACTACTTTTATAATTAGAGAATGGTAAATGGTTTTTAGCGTACCTTGGGAGAATACATTATGCTCATGAATCCATTGGTTCTGCTCTGCAACTCTAATATGCATCACCAGTGCTAATGATTCACCAGTTTAATGTGAATGCTTCGCGATTGCAACATGGGGCAACAAGTTTCTCTAGCTGCTATCCTGCCCTTAACAAATATTTAGGCACCAGTCCCAGGTGGTTCCTAAAACACAAATAGTAACACATTACTGCAGAGCATTTTTTTCTCTCTCAGCTTTTCAAAAGAGAAAGAGAAGGTAAACATAATTATATGCATGTAATAACATTCTGAATAGCCACAAGCAGTAACAGAAATTTAAAGTAGTTCTACAAGAGAGAGAAAATTAATGGGTCGTTGAATGGAACCTACTAATTTAACCAACTGCAGGACAAATAGTATCCAGGATAGGGGAATCAACATGTATTCCCTGCGATTCAAAGTCTTTGGGGTACTTGGCTGACCATGCAGGAAGTTCAGGAGTGGGCCCCGTGACTGAGCAGACTGTCAGTTGCGGGACTGATGTAGTAGGAGACTACCAGGTAAGACAGATGGTGGCAGAGCCTTAAAACAGGAGATATAAGACATATGTATGTATATATACATGTTACATTGATATACATACACATATAACTATATATATACACATAATGCTGTATATAATTATTATATTGCAAATGCTTTCACTTCAGCAGAAACATCTCACTTGTAACATACACTCTGGATGTTGATCATATGGCTAAAGTCATTAGATTGGATCCACAGAGGTAGGACAATGTGAGTGGAGGGACAGAAAGGGTACTGGAGGAGGGAGAGGAATCTGAAATCCATTTAAAGAGGTCAATAACGTGACCTTCAACCCACTCCCCTCAGGGTAGGGGCGGGGAGAGGAATAATTGGGAATGAACAAACTCAGAGACCCTTTCTGCTCACAGAAGGGAAGGGTCAGGTCTACAGAGATCTTATGATGCCCTTCACTAAACTAGTTCCACATCTAACGTAAGAACTCGTAGCCACCGCTTTTCTCCTGATCTGACTGGAAGGCTTCAGAGATCCCTTCAAAAAAGGGAGAGAAGCAGGCCAAGAGAATAACAAACGGAGACAGGCAGAAACAAACAGGAGTTGCCAGTGACAAGGAGGGAAAGAGAGAAAGCAAAAACCTGAAAAGCAGAGAAGGATAAACCCAGAGGAGGGCAGAAGGAGGCAGAGCAGGAAGAAGGGATTGGATTCAACACACAAGAAACCTGCCCCTTCTCCTGGTCAGTGGACTGGTGAGGATGAACTGAAACAAGAAGACATCAAGCAGCTTGAAACATCAAGAGGCCACAGAACCACCCTACGGGCATGCACAGCCCAGTCATGATCTACTTTGTTTTAGGGTGTTTCTTATGGGTAAGTCAAACCACAGATTCCTTTTTATGGGGTCTCTGCTCAGTTGTTGAGTTGCCTTGAAAAGATGGAGAGGTATTAGCAATGGACAGTCACAAGAATTTCCCTGATATTAGGAAGAACTAGTGTATAAAGGGCAGACACACAGAAGAGAGGAATATTTGCTGCTATTCCAGGGATAGTAAGACAGAGGTCAGGGTACCCAGGGCAAAGGAATGAGATGGGTAGGAGTGCTGGAGGCACAGAGCAGAATTTAAGTCAGTGTGGGTATAATATGAAGCAGGACATTTAAAGGGTCTTAATACTGGAGCATGGAGAAGGATCTATATCTGTAGCATGACATAACTTGTGGTGGGGAAAGGCGAACGTGGTGAAGGGTAAAGGTAAGTCAAGGTCTGTGCTGGGAACAATGCTAAGCTGGATTTAGTGACTATGGGAAGTTAAGATATAAGAAATGCAGTTGGTATCATAATACTTCAAATCTACAGCAGAATATACAATGGAAACAACGGAAGATAGGTAACAGTAAATCCTTACCATAAGAGACTCAGACTGGTAACAGTCCAGGTGACAGAGATAAAAGTTGCATATGACAAAGACTTAATTCACTCTAACTGTGTCTTGTTTGGTTTTCTCCTTCTAGTTCCCCCAAGTGAGAGGTGAGGAAGGCTGTCTCAACACTGAACTGTGAGTATTTGTTGATCTTGCACTCTTTTAAGAAGACAGTGAAGGACAAAGGCAGTAATGGACATCAGTGTTATGACATGATGGCTGACATTTTCCAGAAAAGCTTATTTTAATTGCAACTATCGAAAACGCACATAAAATTTCCATTGCTTCGAATGTGAAATATATTACTATCTGTTCCACATACTGATCATGTGGTACTGTTCCTGCTATCTATCTGGATAACTGTAATGATTAAGAGCTTTCTGGTGTAATCTTGATTGACCAAGATTATGAATTTGGAATTGACCTTTCCCTGAAAAATTGGTTTGAAATATACTGCTTTGGTGAATATTAGTCATGGTGATGTCATTTGCAAGAATAACAGAAATTAAAACAAAATATGAATGCAGATCCCTAAGGTTTGCAAACCGAATTGGGCAGGCACAAATACCAGGGAAACAATAGAGAAAGCCAAACAGAAGAGAAACTCAGCTAACAGGGAGATTGGTGAGGTCAGACAACTGTGTCCTCCACAAAGCACAGTGAGTTTCTCATCATTTAGAAGCTAGACGGTAAGTGAGGAGTGAGAGGGGAGCTGGAAGAAGATACAGTAGGGATCTTCCAATTTATTTGGTATTCTGTGGCTAACTATTTCTTGTACCCTCTTCTCAGCTGTTCAGGTACAGAGTGGGACCGTTTGTGGTATATCTGGTAAGACAGCATGTTTAAATATCTGCATCTCTGGACAATTTCAGTAGCAAAGACTGGGATTAAATGTGACATTATGAGGACACTTCTGGAACACCTAGTCCAGTTTTTGCCCCCCAGTGCAAAAGACATGGTGACAAACCGGAGCAAATCCACTGGAGAGCAAATAAAATGGTCAGGGGTCCAGAGGACATGATGTATGAGGAGGGGCTGAAAGGACCAGGTTTGTTAAGCCTGGAGGGGGCAGCCTAACTGCAGTTTTCCACTACCTAAGGTGGATCTAGAGAGAATATAGAGCCAGCATCTTCTCAGAGGTGCCCAGCAGAAGGACCTGAGGTGACTGGCCAAGCTTCATCCAGGGAAATTCTGATTAGACAAAAGGAAAAAATGCTTCCCCCAAGAGTGGTGCAGCACTGGAATGAGTGCCTGGCAGGGACATGCAATCTCCATCCCTGGAGACTGTCCAAACTCTCCTGGACAAGGGCCCAAATGACCATGTCTAGCTTGGAGGTTAGCTCTACTTCAAGCGGGGAGAGTCCTTAAAAGGTCACCTGCAAACAAAGTCTTTCTGTCCTGATTCTGTGTCCTCTCCCTTTCCAGGCTGGTGGTGGCAATTGGTGGGCTGCTGCTCCTGTGTGGCCTGGTTTCTGTCTGTGTGAGATGCTGTTTTCACTGCCATCAGACAGGGGAGGAATCAGGTCCTCAGCCCTATGAGGTCACCGTCATTGCTTTTGATCATGACAGCACCCTCCAGAGCACCATTACCTGTGAGTTGGCTTCGACAGAGACTGGGAACCTCAGCACATCCCGCAATGAGGGGCTGAACCGTAAAAAGCCCAGACTGTGGCACCCTAAGGCTGGCAGAAGGATGTTTGTGGCAGGAGGTGGGGAAGGCGGCATCTGTACATAGTAGAAATTAAGGTGCTCACCAGGCTTCATGTAGCAAATGCAGCCAGATGGTGAGTCAGCTGTGAGATGTGTTTGGGTAGAATTAGGGCAGCTCCAGGCCTCGGTGGCATTTGAAGGAGGAGTAATTGTGGGATGTTGTTGATGGGGCTTCACCTCCCCCACCCTTTTTAGGAAAGGATGAAGGGGCAGGAAAAGGAAAACATTCAGACTATGGGAAGAAAGAAGCCTGTGTGCTGCAGACATACTTGTCCTTCGCTAATCGTATGGTGCTTTCAGGATGAGGCAAATGGCTTTTTTCTCCTCTGTTTCAGCTCTCCATTCCGTGTTTGGGCCTGCTGCCAGGAGGATATTAGCAGTGGCACACTCCCATAATGCTGCGCAGGGAACGCCACCCCTCTCCGCATCAGACACTCCTCCAGTCTATGAAGAAGCTCTGCATATGAGCAGATTCACAGTTGCCAAGGCGGGACAGAAAGTGCCAGACCTGGATCCAGTGCCAGAGGAAAAACTGCAGGCATCTGCCGAGGGCAAGGATGCCCAGCCAGCCCTCCCAGGACACTAGTGCTTGTTTTTAATGAATGGCAAATAATACATAATAGTTACGTGCAGAGACTAATTCTTCTGGGCAGGGTTAGGAATATTAGATTAAATTCTTTAGTCTAATGAGAAAGGGGGAAAAGAGACTAAACTTCCAAATATTTTCAGATCCAGTATATTTTGATGGCTCCTTTTGACACCTCCTTGAGATAATTTGCCATTGGCATTCTCCATGTCCATTTATTACATACACACATCAGCAGTATCACAGTTTGCCCAAATAAGCAGGCTGCAGGATCTAGGTGCTGAGCTACTTTGCAGGCTGGTGACCTGCAGGGAGATTGCAGATGCAGGTGCTGTCTCATTCTGCTTCCCTCCAGCCTAAGTTTACCAGGTAAGGCAGAAAGGTTTTTATAACAGGGAAAACAAAGACATGTGAGAAGCTCTTAATACCAAATAATAAAACCAAACTTCTGGAAAGTGCCAACCATTTATAGTAAATTGAAAAAAAAAAAAAAAGGACCCATTTAGGAACACAATCTGCGTGTAAACAAAAGACGGAATACATTGGTAGTATGTGCAGTGTAGTCCCCTAAATGCCCCACAGGATACATAGAATGAACAGAATACAGTCTGGTTCTGGATATGATATATATCAATTCTGAAATAGTGGTCACAAGCTCTTATATTTGAATTAAAAAAATATGTGTGCAAAACCAGATCAAACAAGGGGAGGAGCAGGAACACTACCTCTGAAATAAAGCTCAATCATATTTTAGTTACATTCACATTGTATCATTCATTAATTATTCTTACTGTTGCTGTCAAAAGCAGATCAAACTAAATAAGACCATTTAAAACATATAAGCCGTTTCTCAGACGGAAATAATTTGTGAGTGTTTCCTGATCAGTACAAATATGTTGAATCATCCAGAGATATTGATCAAATTGTTTGGATGAACATAGGTATGGACCATCTGCAAAATGTTTTCTTGGACTAGGTACTCATGAGAAGGTGGCTGTTGAATTACATCAGTATTGTCTCTACTCCACATTCAACAACTGAAAACATGAAAGCAGAAGGATATCAAATATCAAATTATAAGTAGCCATGAATCAATCACATGTATATTAATGTTAATGTTGATATGAATTCACAGGTCACAGCTATCACATCGTTCTGAAGTGCCTGCATAGCCCTTCCTACTGCAGTACCCAAATTCTCACAGTGCCTGATATGCTGATCTTCACAATGCTCCTGTGAAATACATAAGAATATGGTTATTTTGTAGATAAGGAAAAGAAGGACTAGGTCCCCAAAAGTGTTTAGGAACCTAACTGCTGTTGAGATTACAGCCACGGAGAATTTTAGAGGTTGATAAGATAGCTTCAAGGCTAGCATAAAACAGAACTGAACAACCAAAACACCTTTGATGATGTCCCGGTCCTTGCTTAGTCACAGGAATTTTGCATCCAAGGGAATTTAATAAGGGCCTTGACTTCCTAGGTCACAAACTTGTTCCTGAATTGCCTAGTCATTACCTAATTGTACCACTAATGTGTGATAAACTGGAATGGAATAAATAAATTACGTATAAGGCTATGTCTCTTCTGCTATACAGCACATTTGAAATAATAACTGTTCATGGAACATCTACTAGAGTGAACTATTTCATCAGCCACTCTCTGAAGTCCAGTTCAAGCCTGACTCCTCCACCAAAGTGCAGAATATTTCCTGGAAGGCCCTTGTTTACTCCACAGTAAAAAGCTGAGGCAGAGATATTCGGATCTGCTGAACATGCGTCAAGCACTATCAATCCCAGAAACTTCCTGCAAGCCTTCACAATCATTTCCGGAGGGAACATACCATTCCTCCGCGGCCTCCACCCCTTTCCTCCGCCCAGAGCCTCGATCTGTGAGGACACTTAACACGAGATGGCAGCCGTGCTCCACAGGGCAGCAGTCCTGCCTAGCAAAACAGGCACGTGCGATTTTTAATAATTCGTAATAATAATTACACTATAATTTTTGTGTAAGATGTGCAGTAAAAAGGAAAGTTTTAAAATTCTTAGTTTTCCCCTCCTCTGCATTAAATCACCTCAGCTATCCACTTTCTCTCTTTCAAGGGGAAAAGTTACAGCTGGGTTTTACCTGCTGATTTCAGTGTATTTCCTTTGACCAGAGCCAGTATTATCTAAAACTCCTGTCCCTTCCCCACTGCTTACACCCTTCTTTGCTTGTCTCACTCGCAGTTGTTAGGTGCTAGAGCAGGTACCCTCAAGTTTTTTTACTGGCAAGACATCCAATGTATTTCAATGTCACTTGCTCAAGGATTGTTTCCTACTAACTTGACTTCAGATTACCAATTTCAGAGAAAATATTTATAACTCTTGCAAGGCAGCAGCCTCTCAGAGCCCATAAGACATGACAAAACACCAGATTAAAACAAACAAACAGAAAACAGCAGCAGATCTACACTCTATCTAACCATACAAGGTTGTATATGAAAGCAAAGACCAGGTGCCAGTAATGGGAAACACTTCACTCTTGCCCTCAGATCTGTTATGATTCATTCTGTCCTCATAAAAAATCCAAAAATGAGGACATAGTCAATAAAGATCACATGTACTTTGTGACAAGGCAGGACCATGCCCCATGAAAACATAGCCAGTTTACTTATTTACAGAGATAAACTGCTACTTGGTACTGCAATTTTCTGTTATTCAGGTGGGTTTTTTACTCCATTAACAGTGGTTTCATCTCCCTGTTGAATCTGGACTTTGAATATACTTTGTGTGTTGTATTATATTGGCCAATAAGCACTTTGAAATCTTTTATGCTTTCAGACTGAAAATTAAGTACAAATTTTAAGTATTATTAAGCATAAAGAATTAATACTTTCATGCAACATTTAAACAAATATTCAAGTAGCAACTGTTTCCCCACGCTTAAGAGCAATAGGGACATGAACTGCTCACAAGTACAGAATAACACACATTGGAAAATAAATAAAAGGTTTCTGTTAATCATCAAATCATTTTAGGGTTTGTTCAGCTGCTGAGTACAGCCACTGGTGTCAAGTTGGCTGCACTGGAGTACCCATTTTCTGCAGAGCATTTCAATATCCTACACAACAAGGGAAAGTACCACCAAAAGCAATTCTCTTCAGTTATGAATAATTAAGAATCTGCATCCAAAGATCCCCATGCACTTTACAGATTTTAACTATGTTGTCAAGGTGCCTACACATCAGACAAGCCTTAGTATTGATTTGCAGACGAGGAAAATTATGCACAAAGTTCTGAAGGTAACTATATCATAACCAAGTCACTGACCTTTGGTTCAGCTTTGGCTCACTTGTTCACTCAACCCTTGACCAAACACTGAGAAAAGGGTGGGACGTGAGCAAGCATAGGACAAGGGACGTCGAAGGAGAAAGAGCCACCAGTCTCCACTGGCTACATTTAGCCTGCACATGGAGTAATTTGGCTGGAAGTACATGAAGGGAACAACAGTACACTGACACCAGGTGCTGCAAAGGAGTTGTCCACGCCACCTTAGGTTCCCTTAGAACATGTGGTACTTGAGAAGGACCGGTCTTCAGAAACGCCCCACCGGCCCCACTGTTGTGTTGCTCCTTTGGTTTCACCGGACTGTAAGTAACAACGATAGCCATCCCCACAGGCCACTCCATTGGCTGGAACAAAGGGATCTGACTTGTGTTATTCAGATCTGGAGTTTTGTCCCTTGCTACTGCTTTTCACCAAGCAACAAGGTGTTTTCCTTAATCTCCCCATAACATCATTTGCATGCATTTAAGCAACCTGAGACAAGGGTGGGCCATGCAAAAAATCTGGGAGGAATGAGCAGCTTTTTTGTAAAAAATAAGAAGCTGTAGAAAATAGAGCAGTGAGATAGCAGTTCAGCACCGACAATACAGAGCCATTTCCTAGAGGAAAGGAAAACATATACACAATTAACCATTGTTTCCTGTGAGTGACTAACCCTGTGCCTTCACCCAGGGCCAATGTACCCGTACTGGCTCTGAGGCTGCTATGGCTCCAGTGTCACATGAAACTGGTGACCAGTTACGAGTGGTGCAGGAGACACACCAGCAAGGACTGAAAAACTATCCCTGTGCCATGGATGGACATCACACAGAGCAGAATCACAAGTGATTTCTCGTATGCCCGTCTGTGGTTTAATCACCATTCAGACTGCATGGTGGAAGTCTTCTGACAAGAGAGGCTTTGATATGCTGAAAGCACACTAAAATTAAAAAAAAAAAAAAAAGGAAAAGAAGTCAGGCTATGGAGGTACAAACAGGATAAGTACCCAAGGGCAAGTACTAATGGAAGAAATACCCAAGGGAATCCAGAGTTATAGGTAGATGATCAGTAGCTCCAGGGGTTCCCAAGAGACATCCACCTAGATGACGTCTCTAAGAAGCACAGGGCAGGTAATGGATATTTTCACCCTTAATTCACAGAGTTTTAGCCAGTTGTGTAGATACGCCTAAGCTAGCTTCACTTCACAGTAGTGCACTGCAGAGCTCCTAGCAGTGCTCCTGGAGCACTGCATGGTTCAGCACAGGCTGCAAACCCTGCCCCCAGATTCTGTGTAAATATTTTTATCTCCTGCTTCTATGACTACAGCATTGGCAACACTTGGGGAATCCCTTTTAAAGTGAATCTCTGCCTACATGAGCTGAGACACAGCAAGACACTACGAGTATTTTGTTTTGCCACTCTGTGGACCACTATGTGCTGGCAGTCCAAGGTAGGAAAGCTAGCCAACGCCATTTCCAGTTCCTCCCTCTAGCACACAGACCCAGAATGTGGGGTTTGTCACATGCCCATGGGCTGACATTTTAATAAGAACTCTAAGTCAGATGATTAGCTGTTTGTCGCTGCTTCTGCATGTATCATCTTCCTGCCTGCTGTTGTGCCAGTGACATTATTGTTATTATTGAGCTGGAGGAGAGAGCTGGGAATTCAGTGCCTGATGGGGAGGAAATGGGGAAGTGGGAGGAGCAAGGCTTGTGGCTACACATCCAGGGCTACATCATCAGGATGGGAAGAGTTCAGTAAGGAGATTTGTGATCCTCATGTGGGATTTAATGGAGGAGAAGTCACCCTGCAATGCTCTCACAGGCCACCTCTTTGTATCAGACCAGGGAAGAACCCTGAAACTCCTCTCTGATTTGTCAACAGAAATTCAAACTAGATGTTAGCTCAGCTGTATTGTGTATAGTCCTGGAGATGGAAAAGAGCAATTTACAGGACAAGAGGTGTTTGACATCAGTCTGTTAAAATTGCCAAAATGAGTTAGTGTCCTGGGTGAAAATTTTTTCTCTCTTTTGTCCTTGGGGAAGAGGCATCTACATCAATACAGACTTTCAATACACTTTAGCAACTGCTATGCTGCAGGCAGTTAGGAAGCAAGAAGGCCAAACACAGGCATTATAGAAAGGTTCAATACCACGAAACCAGAATTTTCCCCAGGTATAAATCCTGGGATTCCTTCAGCCTAGGCTAGTCACTATGGCACTGCACAAAAATAGTTCCCTCCTTCTGACTCACCCTTCTGAGATCCTCTGATGCTACGTGCAACCATAGAGAAAAGCTCACACGTCCTAGGACAGACAGAAACAAGTTGATGATGCTTCCTGTATGAACCTTATGCATGTGAACTAGTGAAGGCCAGGACACACCGGTCTATGCCATTCCCACTGTGGGCTGCTCTATCCTTAAGAGATTTGGGCATGCAACTGTTGGAGCTGACCATCAAGCTGTGCAGGAGGTCACACTACACCATACTGAGTAGTAAAAACTTAGGCACTAAGCACCTGCCAGCGTTCTTGGTGGCACACTTCAGCCATCCAAAAGTAGATGTCATGATTCAGGTGAGAAAAATCCCACCTCAGATGGCAATTTACTGCCATTGACCACAAAGGCGGTTTAAAGAGACAGGCCCAGCTGTACATGACTACATTTTAAGTATACGTGAGATTTCTATCCCATGCCTGTTTACACACCTGTGCCAGGCAAGATTTTCTGGGAGCAGCCTCCATCTGAGCAGATCTGCAACTAAGTAAATGTATTTCCTCCATATTTTTCCTATTCACGTTCAAGATGAGAGATCACAGCACACCAGGGCTTGGAGAGGGAGCATTACCAAAAAGCCTCTGAGTTCAAGAAGTGTGCTATTGAGTGCAAAGGTGAATGGTGGTCAGTATATGAAACAGGTCTCTGTGAGGCAGAGGACAGAAGCTAACATCCCAGATCTGCTGTGGGGTTTTGTAATAGGCCCTCCCTGCCCCTGGTGCCAGCATGAGTCCCACTCTGCAGGTAACTCAAGTGCGCATATGAGTTTATAGCGATAAAGCCACCAGTACTATGAGTTTCTTGGGGCAGCCTAAAGGATTTATACGAGTACTTCTAGAAAAAAGCTTGGGCTTTATGTTCCCCTGATCCTGGTTTTATCATTAAGGAGCACCCAGCTTGCTCTTCAATTTCTTCAGGATTCAAGCTGACTCTCTGCTAAAGTCTGAATGTTTTCCATTCTAGCCGCACTGTAGAAACAGACTGCCAGCAAAACAGCAACGATGTTTTTTCCTTCCATTGCTCATTCTGAGTCAACACACTGGCACAGGGTTGAATCAGACATAAGAAGCCTGGGACCTCTCATCTCTGCAACTGGTGTGGCCATGGAGATTCACCTTATACATCCAAGGCAGTCTGCTGTCCCACTCAGCCTCTATTAGTGTTACCTTAAACATATATATATGCTTCTTGGGTGAAATGGAATAGCGCAGGAGTTACTAGTAAGTAGGGAAGGATCACAGTTAGGAGTGGAAACTAACACCTGAGAATTTTAAAAAGGTCGTAAATAATGCTTGGGCCAGATAGGAGGATATTAGCAATGAATGCCTCCTTAACAAGAACCTCCTTAAAGGATACAACTCAGTGGAGCTTCAAGGACTGACAGTGGAAACAGCCTGCTACAAAGGTTGTGAAGATAAGGGAAGGCCACAGATCAGCCACCAGTGAGTGATAACAGGGAACATCTCAGCCCAGAAGGCACCAAAGCAGAGTAATTCCGCCAGGGGGAGATTGCGACCACCGACTCAACCGAGGGACGAAAGGACTACCTCCCTACTCCCCTTGAGCATGCACAGTGAATTAAAATCACACTGCAGCTTTAAATTTTAGCGAAGAAGAATACAGACCAATGGAAGAAGAGGATGCTCAGTCAGGTCAATGATTATGTATTAGATAGGCGTGGTGTGTTAACTTTCATGTATAAATGTCAAAAACGAACTTCAGGGGGTATGCATGCTAGGATTTATCCCCTGTGCATCTGGCACCATAATAAGGAATGCCTGCTTCTTAATACTACATTGGTGTTAAGGAGTTTTATTCCCGATTTCATTGACACTAGTACAACTAAAACTGCTACACAAATAAAAGATCATCCTTGGGAAAGTTCTGCTCCTCTGGATGAGGTATGCAAAGAAAGAATTAGTTGATGCACTCCCATCATTGTCCCCAGGGTAGCAGCACTTAATTGTTGTGCTGATTTGAGCAGGCTGATCCATCCATTAATACCTTCTCTTTTGCTGGGCAGCAAGTAATTGTAAGCCCAACTACTCCTAGAAAAATACCAAAGATATTCCAAGTATGTATCAGCTGAGTAACTGGGCTAAAATTGGCTGGCTATTTTGGCTTGTTTGCAGACAGTTCCCTTTAACTGTCTGCCGTTTGTAATGTGCATCTGGTCTGGCACATTACCTGACATGCTTTCTGTCCCTTGTTGTTCAGCTGAGATGTTATAAACAGGAATAATCCAGACCCAACGACGAGAAGGACAGTCACGAAAAGTAGCATTGTTTTGGTCTCACATCTCGCAGCCACTTCAAGAACAGGTCAGCCTCATTAGCCGCGTTTCAGAGAAGCAGAGGCATTCGAGCCTCGCACACGGTACACCGCGCCTTGGACCCCCGCCAAGCCCCGCTCCCACGCGCGGAGCGCCGCCCCACGCCGCTGCGCCGGTCGGGAGAGAGGGAGGAGCAGCGCGGCCGTCCCCGCAGTCCTGAGTGGCTTATGTGCCTGCTTATGTTGTATTTATAACCCCTGAGTCACGCTGCGGGGGTTGCGGCGTTCCGCAATCGTTTATTTTGCTGCCTTTAAAAGAAACCTGGTTATTTATAAATTTTAATTTATTATTATTATTTTTTATTTATTGTCGAGCACTAAATCGATGTACAAGCCTTCCCCCGCCACGCGTGGGCTGGAAGGTGGCATATCTCTTCTTGACCCCCCCACCACCCCGATCCGTGGGGGGTCTGCGCCCCCCCCCCACGGGCGGCGTGGACCCGAGCCCCGCCCGCAGCCAGCGAGAGCCCCCGCCCCAGCGGCACCGTGACGGCGGCGGGGGGGCGGGAGGGAGGAGGGGGTGTGTGCCTCCCGTGACGTCACAGCGCCCAATTTGCTGTCAGCGGCTGGTGCGGTCCCGCGGCACGGGTCGGGGGTGCGCTCCGCTCCGCTGCGCTTTTGGGGGCGTCCGGGGGTTCGCTGAGTACCCGGCCGTAGGGGAGGGAGCCGCAGCAGCCCTCGGGAAGGAAGGTGACAGCCCGGCAGCATGAAGTTCCAGTACAAGGAAGACCACCCGTTCGAGTACAGGAAAAAAGAAGGGGAGAAGATCAGGAAGAAATACCCCGACAGGGTCCCTGTGAGTGTGGGGGCGAGGGCGGCGGCGGGCGCCGCTGGCCCGGGGGGCCTCCTCGCCCTGCTGCCTTTGGCGTCCTTGTTAGCTGTCGTCCGCTTTGTCCTTTATTTTTTGAGGCAAAAGAAATGAGATTAGCGAAGATGACCGTGATCTTGATGTTCTGTTCTCATGCCAGGCTGCTTTTCTCCTTAGCGCAAAAGCTGTTTATTATGTAGGAGGGACTGTGTTGGTGGGCGGGTGCGGGGGCGACGGGGTGTAATTCACCCTTTTTTTCTGGGATCCGCGGTAACTTGGCAGCGAGAATGCTGCTTTTCTTTTGCTGGCAGCTTTTGTGCGTGGGGTTGGGGGGTGGGGAAGGAGCTTACCATTCGGACTGTGAAAATGGAGGAGAACAATGAGTGAGTTAGCCGGGTACTCTTCATAGAGAACAAGGTCTGCATCCGTGTCATCGGATTCTTTCCCTTTATTTTCATTTTACTTTCTTTTGGCCTGTCTTTTCGATATAGACTTGTTCTGTTCTTTTCCTTTGCATGAGAGAAAAATGATACTTCTTAGTCTTTCTGCCCTCCTGTTTAATCATCCTGTGGAAAAAACGTCACTTGGAAAACAAGGTCATCTTCCAGCTAAACTTTGCTTCCTCATCCTTAGGTCCCTTTAGAGTGCCTGTGGAAAACTTCAAGCTTTATAATTACTAATAATAATTGGAAAAAAGACATGACAAATCAAATTAATTACAATTTTTTTAGTTGTTCCTTTTTAATAAACGTTTTGCATATGTTCTTTCTTTCCATCCCCACTGGAGACATCTGTCCTAGATTTACTACCCAGGGGTACTGCAGGCAAAATAACTTAGACTTCCCTGTAAATCTAAGGGCAAGGGGGAACAGTTATATCACGTTTTCCCTGCAGGCCAACACCTTTTGTTGTCTTGGGAGTGGCCCTCAACTGGACTTGCAAAAGTTTTTGGAAGTCATTATGTGTGTTCTTTGTTCTAGCTGTTTCTGGGACCCCTGGCATAGCACAGCAGGTTGAGCACACAGCGAGCCAGTGATGAAGTGTGCGCGGTTCTCTGGTTTATGATGAGGACCGAAGAGGGCTCTGTAGGTCAGGAGTGAGACAAGCTGTAAACTGAGGATTAGTATGGCTGATTGTACAGCAGATCATGATAGGTGTGTCTGGAAGAGCCATGTGGGGGAGCCTGGGACCGGATCCAGTCTGATGAGAGGTAAAAGAGTCAAAATAGGGGGGCATCAGCTGATCTTTACGGAGAAAGCCAGGACCAGAGTAACAAGGTGTGCTTTAGTTAAGGGTGAAAACGACGCATGGCAAGGCCCAGATGTGAGTTGTTAGGGATAGCCTGTTGTCAGACCTGCATACAGAGCAAACGAATGCAGCAGACAACTGTTCTTTACATCACTTCTGTCTCTGCCCTTCACGACAGCAGGATCCTTGAAGATGACGTCTGTTTGGCTGCCTACACTGCAGTGCCCTGATACATCTCAGCATTTTGCTGAGATTATACTGTTGGCATGGTCATACATCACCACAGTCACCAGCCAGCCACAACAGTCACACAGATAGTCTGTATCTGCCATTTGGATTTTCTTTGTAGGTTTGTGTGTGTGAAGGGTTTAGTGCTTCAGAAGAGATACCTGTGTCGTCAGGCACACTGACTGCACTTGATAGCCAGATTAGCAGAGCACCTCCATTCCTTCCCTGCCTCTTTGCAAGAGAGATCTCTCTTAAGCTCAGTGATGAACTGATTTAAATGTTTCCTACGGGCTTAGAAGCCCCAACACTCTCACCCCTTCCTCATAGGCATTTTTTTTCCTGTGTTATCTAATTACCAAGCTACAAGCCACCCTTTTGAGTCAGGGTGTTCACATCAGTGCTGCTAGCTAGCAGTTCTGCTTGTCAGTAGTTTTTGAAATTGCAGGCAAGAACTAAAGGTTTCTCCCCACTGCAATTTATTGTGTTAGATATTGCCTTGTTGGATGTGCGGGTAAAAAAACGTGCAAAGTGCTGTTGCTGTTCAGCCTGCACCTGTTTGGTGAGATTGTGGAACTGTCCTTCCTCCACAGCACTTACCAACTGCATCATGCACGGAAATGTATGTCCTACCACACGCTGCCTGGAAGAGCTTGAATGCCCTGTACTAACTGAGGTGCTTGAAGTTCCTGAAGTAGCAGAGACAACCATGTTTCTATTTTAAAAACAAACAGAATTTTCAGGGGTTTTGGCTGTGTTGGCAGTATCCAAATGGAACACAGTGAAGACATGTCCAAGTGAGCAGCTCTACAGCGTGACATGCTTTGCAGATACTCACTTGGGTCTAGGAGTCAAGCTGAATTAGCATGGCGCTTGGTCCAGGCTAAATACACCAAGCTCAAGGTCATAGCTTTTTTCTCTGGCATAGTGTCTCACTGATGTGGCACCACCATTTTGCATCCAAAGAAGGCTTAGTCCACAGCAGTTCAGCCTTTTCTGTTACGCGTTAGATACAGTTGCTGATTTGGGTTGCCAAATAGCTAAGGGAGCGTGGAGCCCTTAGAAATTAGTCCCACAGTGTCTTACATGGAGTAGTTACAGTTATAGGGTCTAACAGAATTAAAAAGCTGAGGAGGTTCAGAAAATCAGCTTCTTGTTTAGGTGGTCAAAATGGCTCCTGCAGAACAGCAAGGCACATAGATTGAATCATGTAATATATCTCTTACCGGTTCAAAAATACATGTCTCAAAATAACCCAAGAAACTCCCTTCAATTTTTTTCTGCACAAACCCAGTAGTTCCATGGAAACATACCTCTAACCTTTGGAAAGGTTTCCAAGGCTTTTCATGGAAGGAGATCAGGTCACTTTGGAATACTTCCTGCTTCTCAGGTAAATATTTTGCCAAGCTCTGCTAACAAAAATTTTCCTGTAGCAGAAGATACCTTTGTCTGTTTGACCTTAAAGCTGCTGAGCTTCATATTTTTCTATGTTGTAATGACATTAGAATATAATGAGAATATGTTTTGTGCCAAAGGTCTCTGTGGGTCCAGTTGCCCACATGGTAGCCTGTTTTTTAATTATTAGATATTTATATGAATAAGGAAATGTCCGTAACTATATGAAGTAGGGAAAATAACCTTAAAGGATATGAATTTCAGAGTAGAACATAACTACTGAAGAACTGGGAATTTAAAACAAAACAAAACAAAAAACATTCAAACATTCCCCAATGACCTGTAGTTTCTCTTTAATTCTTTGCTTCATCCTAAAGCACTTGGTATTGGTGAATGCAGAAATTAGGATATAGGACTACTGGGACTAGGGCTGATTTTGTGCTAGGCAGTTTGGAACTGTAACTTGGAAACAGTTCAACTTACTTGTGATACTTCTTGCCTCCTGGCAGCCCCTTCATACAAAATTAACCTGCATTGGGATAATCAAGGTGACCTGTTTTGTTGTTTTTTTTTTTTTTCTCTGCTATTATGGTTTATTTTTATGTCTGGCCCAGTCTCCATTTTTTACTCAGTGTGCTTACAGATGCAGTCTTGGGCTCCCAGTACAGCTATTGCCAGTGATTTTCAGTTGTCTTCTCACCTATCTGTTCTTTAACGTTGTGTATTTGTTATAGATTAATAAATTTCTAAAGGCCTGGTAGTCCCGTCTCTCTCAAAGGCTAATATCCTTCCCACTGATGTGTTTTGGTCCATTTTGTTGTATGATACTCATGGGTTGTTTCTTGCTTTCTCTCTCCAGGTAATTGTGGAAAAAGCACCAAAAGCCAGAGTACCCGACCTAGACAAAAGGAAGTATCTTGTGCCTTCTGACCTCACAGGTAACAAAGCCTACCTCCTTTTTTCCTGATTTTCAGTGAGAAGGTCTCAGGAGTTATTTTTGCTCTATGATCAGCACCAAGACAATATACAGGCAGGCTCAACATCTTGTCATTACTCCAGTTTACCTGGCTGTCCGTGTTATATTTATGTACTTTACATCCTGGATTACAACATGCAGAATTCTCTGAGATCTTCTGAGGTATCCCACTGACTTAGCTAACATGCATGTGTCTCAGCTGACTTCTAGCCATGACAAAAATGACTGAATTGTGTATCATAGGCAGAAGCATAACCATCAGTCAATGATGACCTAGCTGCAGAGTTGCCAGAGGCTGTACCCTTGTTGTAGGAAGAGGCAAGTTCTTGAAATACTCCCACTGTTTTCCACCCCTGTGGTTGGAGTCATGGCTACAAAGTTCCTTTTAGGAATGGTCATGCCCATTTTGTGTATGATTACATTTGTTTTCATTTGAGAACAGGAATGAGTTAAAGGAACAGCATTTCTTCTTTTTTTTTTTTTTTTTTTTCAGCATATAATGGATTGTGGAATACTTCTTGTGGAACATAGCTTGAGCAAATAGTAAGGAATTTGTTTTCAGGAATTTGTTTTCTGGAATGGTATGATCATTTACACCAGGCTAAATTCTCTAAGGTGCCTTTGATCTATAGGATTTAAAGGTTAAGCTAGTTAGAGGACTTCCCACCAATTCCTGCAGTAGAACATTTCATACCATAGTAGGTGGAGCACGGATTTAGAGGGTGCACGGCCTGAGGCATGTACCTGAGAAACTGCCAGCTCCAAGTGGATTGGCTGCTAATGTGGTTACAATCATGAAGTTACTGCCTTCTTTCCTGCATTGTTCATTTTTCCCTACATTTTACACACAGTGTGTGACTTCCACCACCAAAAGGAAACAGCCATGGTTAGGGTAAAAAAAGAAAAAAAAAAACCAAAACAACCCCAAACCAAAGCATTCTTTCTGCATCTAAGGCATTCTCCTCTGTTCCTCTTCAGTTGGCCAATTCTACTTCTTAATCCGAAAGCGGATCCACCTGAGGCCAGAAGATGCCCTGTTCTTCTTTGTCAATAATACCATCCCTCCCACCAGTGCTACCATGGGCCAGCTGTATGAGGTAAGCCTGGCCCATCTCTTTCTCCTTTTGTTGGAGTTTCCAGAAGAATGCATATCCTCACTGAAGGACAACTGAGCACTACTCAGCTGGCAGTGGGTGCAGCTTGGTCACAGATGCCTGAACATGGACCCCGTTGGCCTGGGCTGTATCCCATCATCTGTTTAGGGAAGTTCCATCCTGCAGTTATAAAAAGGAACATGGGGAGCCTCATCATTTTAATTGCTCATTTGCTAGTTGAAAAGATTCTCATATCAGGTGGTGAATAGTTGCACCAGTAGTGATATGTTGGTCCTATTACTTTAACAAAGTATTGAAATTTCAGAGGAAATACTGTGTCTGGGGTAGAGGGTGGAACATACACACTAGCTTTCCTGTTTGTACAAAGGGATTTCTTTTTAGCCGATAAAAGAATACAGGATCACTGGGCAACCAGCTATAAATAGGTTGTCAAGAAGCATTTATTCTTTGTTCAGAATAACTTTTTCATAGCCTGTACTGTATATGTGAGGATCTTGTAGGACACTGTGAACATTGCCGCCCAGCATTTCTACTGAGCAGTGTATTTGATCATCCTTAAGGGTGTATTCTATGCCCATCAGAGGACTGTTCCTCAATTATATAGCCATTATATCATGGCTGGTTTGCAGCCTGGATTGATTTCTCCTTGATTTCTCCTTCTGCTGTGTTAGAATGTTTTAATAGGAGAGTTTCAGTAGGGTGCTGTGAGCCTTATTTGACCTATCACTTTTTGACTGTAACTGGACAGTATGTATGTACACAATTAACACACGCAGAGAGTTTTCCAAACCTGGATGTGGAGGAGGAAGGTATGTCTAACTGTCTAGAGCTGAGATCAGGACTCTGTTCCTTGTTTGTGTCAGTGTAATCACTTAACATCTCAGATTTACTGCCCATATCTAAAACAGGACTAGAAATACAGCCACTTATCAAAGTGTTCTGAAAAATGACAAATATAACCACATTTACCAAATAACTGAAGTATTGAGAGGTGATTTTTGACTTGTTAAAACTTTCCAAGTGTCTCCTCTTGATCTTAAGGCTGTACCAGCGCTGGGATTCTGCTGCACAGCCTGCAACAGTCAGAGCTGTTTCTGTTGCATGTTTGCAACGCACTCTTGCTGTGGCATTTCAGGTAAATTCACTATGTCCAGAAACATGACATGCCTGAATGTAGAAGTAGAGCTGTGGCCAGAGACAGGAAGTTGCTATACGCTGTCTTTAGTATGAGGATGATGTAAAGGGGGAGA
Source organism: Phalacrocorax carbo (assembly GCF_963921805.1). Lineage (NCBI taxonomy): Eukaryota > Metazoa > Chordata > Aves > Suliformes > Phalacrocoracidae > Phalacrocorax > Phalacrocorax carbo. The sequence goes on along the minus strand of NC_087513.1, from coordinate 83,462,167 downwards.
AACAGTGAAAGAGAGGTTATGCTCTCTTGTTGTTACAATGATCTCTTGGTTGGGCTTTTTCACAGGTAATGTTACAGAGCTTCAGTCTGATACTTCCTCCCTTTCTCCCCTTGCAGGATAACCACGAGGAGGACTATTTTCTCTATGTGGCCTACAGCGATGAGAGCGTCTATGGCAAGTGAGCACCAGCCCCCCAGGCATGCAGGCGAGATGGACTGATGGAATGGACTGGGGGGGATGTTGGAGAGGAGGAAGGAGAATGCCTGAGAAGCAGGGAAGAGAATTGGAAGTGAACCACATGCACAATGCCATCACGTTCCATGCATTAATTATAACCATTATTTTTTAAATAGAGGGGAGGGAGGGTATGGGGACAGTGTATGAAAGGGTGAACTGAAAGGCGAATGAGGGGTTCTGCACTAAAAGATGGGGACACTCCACTGTTTGTAGTTTTTCTCTTGCCACAGCTGGAAGTAGTTAGCCAGTACTGGAGGCTGCTAGACAAGCCAGTGTGGTGGAGCTCTGGGAGAGCGACTGGGTACAATGGCCATTTTTGTGTAACCCTTTCATTGGATGAAGAAGGCATGCTGTGTTTTTATTGTACACTGACCTTGTCACGCCTGACCAATGGCATGGGCTGCACTCCTGTAAGCATTCAGTGAGCTGTGAAATACTTCACTCTGCCCACACAAGGCTGTCCTGTGCTTACAGTCCTCACTCCAGCTGCTACCTGTGAAGCGTTTCAAGAGTATTGTGTTTCCCATCACTTCCATCAGTATTAGAAGGGCTAACTCTGAGAGCTGGGAACTCCTCAGCTGTGAGTCGTGAAGGTTGGGGAAAAGAAGGAAGGATTTTATTTTTTTCCTTTGTTGCTTTAATTGCAAGTGCTGGACAGAAAAAAATGAGACGACCCTTTTGTTCTTTTCAGTGGAGCCAACTGGTAAAGCATAGGGCTAGAAAGGACCTCAAGACAATGACTAGCCCACTCCAGCTCTGAGACAGGACTGAGTATACCAAACATGTCCACCATGGCTGCTCATCTAACTTGTTCATAGTGAACTTCACTGAGGCAGATCCTGGAGGCTGCTGAGATTGTCCAGTTCCTAGCTAGCCTACAAGTGAGAGAGCTTTTCTTGGTACCTAACTTTAGTCTCCCTAGCTGTGCATTAAGACAACTGACTACTAATGCTCTTGTTATTGGTGAATGCAGAAAATTATCTGAGTGTTGTCCTTGTACCAATCTTCTGCAGAATTTAAGGTGGCAGAACTCCCATGGGTTTAGCCTTCCCTTCCACGTCTCATTCCTGTACAGCTCTTGCACCACATGCACAAACGGAATAATTTAGTCACTCCCACATGTGTTTTGCTGGCTTTTTGTGATTGGAAAACAGTGCCACGCTTTGCCACAAGAGTGGCACTGTTTGCTTTTAGACTCAAAGGGGAAGGGGTATATACTCTTTGTAGATTTTTTTTTTTTAATTATTTTATTTTAAGCCAGTGTTGTTCTTAGAAAGGTGCCAGATAGATGCTGTCCTGTGCAAGCCTTACACTGTCATGCCAAAGCAGTTTCTTCCCAGTGGCACAAACAGCAGATTTTCCCATAACTGCCCTAACTCTGATGAAGCGATGGGGTTTGGGGAGTGAGCTTTCAGGAAAATTCTGGGTGTTATCTAAAAATCAGAGAACTGGACCTGAATTACTGTAAACATTCCTACACTTAAGGGAGGGACCAAAGGAGAGAGGAGAAGACAAGAAGGATGAAGACGACAGGCAGATTCCAAAATAAGTTGAGGGTGTTTGCTCTATTTACATGAAGTTAGATCCCAGTTCTCTGCATTCCTCAGGAATAAAGATAAGTGCTCCTGTGATTGTGGGAGACAGGAAACCAAGTTTCAGCCTTCTCTGATGTTGTTCCACAGAGATATACAAGGCTGAAGAGCAGGCTGGGAGTGTAAAGTGGGACTCACTGGCAGAACTGTGTGAAGGTCAGGGAAGGCAGTGTAGTGGTGTTATCCCAAAAGCGGGATTGTTCACCTGGTGTGCAATATGCCAAGATACACACAGAGTGGAGGTATTTTATTCGTTTCATATTTGCAAAAAGGTGGGCGCTAGGTGGTAACTCCACAAAGCTTGCACACAGCACAAAGAAACTACAACATATTTATCTTGTTACATGATTAGTAAAAACCTGCCTAAATTCATATTTGTTGGTAATTATCATCTCATCTGCTATTGGTTAGCCATATTTTAATTAGCCTCACTAGCTATGTAAAGTAGCATGCATGTTCCTTACAGGACTGGGGGAACAAGTCTTCTCAGTCCTGAATTTAGTCGGTGGTAGTAATCTCCCCCTGCCACATTTACCTTTCTCTCAGTTACTGCAGTATCAGTCTTTCAGTTCTTCTTCAAGGATATAGTTGTAAAACAAATACTTCCCTATCTCTCAGCTCTCTCCTCTAACTGCCAGATTCTGTTGGTTCATTGTTCCTACTTAGTGGAAAATTCCATTTTCTGTGCTGTGTCAGCGGGGCAGAAGGGTCACTGCCTGTGTGGTATGGGAAGTAGCAGAGGAATGGGAGAGAAAAGAGGGAGCACAAAGGGTGTAGAGAGAGGAATCATAACAGGCAGACAGAAAATGGTGGAAGAAAGAGTTAAATGAGTCAGTTAGTATTCCCCAGTTTTTTATCCTGAACTTCAGGTTTGCTGTTCCATCATGTGTTCATCTGGAATAAATGCGTTTGGATGAGTTGTACCTACTGCCAAGTTAGATAACTTCAGCTTCTGCCTGCAGTGCTCAGTCCTCTCTTTTTGGCCCACTCTCCTGCAATTATCAGGCTCTTTTCACATCCTTTGGGTGCAAATCTGCATCAGCCTCTTGTTTTAGAAAGCTCTGACTGTTCTGAAGCAGAGAACAGACCCAGGAGGCTTTCTAGGGTAAAAGACAAGATGCAGGCAGATGGTGTGCATCTCTCTACCACTGTCCCACTTGATCATGCACATGCTGCCAAGCACATGGTTGTGTGTTGTCTCAAATGAGCCCGTGCTTAGCCACACTCAGGGGAGAAAGAGTTGGCGTCTAGGGTGCTTGGTTTTCTGTTCAGACCTCCCCTCCCCTTCCACTGCTGGGTTTATAAGCGACATGTGTGGGACTACTTTCAGCTGTTTGTTACATGTAGAGTTTACAGTTTAATTTAGTTATTTTATGGTTCTTTTAACTGGATTGTGGCATTTACTTGTTTTTGCGCTAGTCCGGTAGTGTACGAGGTAATGATGGTAATTCTTTTTTGTGTTGGTTAGCTGCAGGTTCTTGTAAAATAAAGTTCATACTACTTGAGCTAAATCAACCGATCAATAAAGACGCATTTGAAAATCACAGGCTTGGTCCAAAGTGGGTGACTGTAGCATTTTGCCCTACATGTGTGCTTGTAAATAAAGGGGCAGCTTTGTCAGAACTTCTTGCTGCTACTTTTTCCCAGAACCTCAGATTCCTCTGTCCTGTCTACTGGGACAAGTCACATCTCTCCTGTTTTTTGGTTATGTTGTGACAATCGCACCCAGTTGTGTCTTGCTGTGCCACCAACATGAATTTTAATTAGGCCTGGATCACCTGTGAAGGTCTTAAGGAGCAAAATGGATGCACTGAGGCATTGTCTGCCATTTTAAGACCCTGAACAGTCCTATCTAGCTGACAGGGCCCTGAGGGCACCACCAGCCATGACTGTCCCTGCCCAACCCTGCCAGGGCCACCCCCACCCTGCCCATGGCCCAGGACCCCATTGCAGCTCCCCAGGGCTGTCAGCCCCTGCCCCAGCAATGCTGCAGCAGGGCTGGTCTCCAGCTCCCACAGCCATGCCCTGCCCTGCCTTGCCAAGAGCCATGCCAGCCCACAGGGCCAGGCCTCAGCCTGTCCTGTTCCCACAGCCCCTGCCATCACTGGGCCCGATCCTCACCCTAACCTGCAGGCAGCATTCCCACCTCATCACCATAATGAGCCTTACGGCTGGGGTTTGGCAGGGCCTGGCTTACATCTCATGGCACCCTGTCGTGTGCTGTAGGATGGGTCCGGTGGTGCCCTGCCAGCCATGCCCCTCGGGGTCTGCCAGCCCTCACTGCCTCGTGGCAGCTCCGGCTGAGGTAGGACTCCCAGCTGTGGGCACAGGGTGTAGGGGAGTCCCCTCAGTGCCTTAGGCCCCTCTAAAGATAGTAAAACCAGAGATAAGGAAATCTAGGACTCACTGAAAAGTAAGCCTGCAGTGGCGGCAGATCTAGGCTGCTTTTCCTTGCAGATATTCATGTGCTGAGAGGGAAGGAGCTCTGCTCGGAGCTGGCAAGACCAGCGGGTGCCATTTGCTCAGCGCCATAACTCCGTGTCAGGCACCAGCAGCACATGAGGAGGATACGTGTGATGTCATCTGGGGAAGTGGCGAGAGACATGCAGCTTCTTCCGGCTCCTCAGCCCTCGTCACCTGCAGATTTGTGCGGGTGCTGCTGGCCGGAGTGGCTGAAACAAGCTGTGCCAATGCTGCAGAGGAGCGACCATCAGCTCTCACCCTGCCACGCACTGAGCGAGAGAGTTGCTTGGAGTGCTGAAGTCAAGGGTTAACAACACTGAAACTCAGGAATAAAACTTGCTAGGCCTTATGGATCTTTTGGTCCCCACTGCATACAGGGTGGAGCCACGGTGTGAACTTTTGTTGCTAGTGCTGAGGGAGAGGCATTAATTCATCCTGCACCGTATAAACTCAAGCTTGCCCATAGCAGCAGTTTCTGTGTTCATATCCATCATCATGACGAAAACAAGCTCCCCCGTATGTCAGAAGTGTGCTGTGACTCCAGCCAGATGGGCAGAGATCAGCTAAAAGCTTACACTAACAGCTGAAATAATTTGAATTTCAGCTTCAAACATAATGCATGTTTTGCTGTCTAGGTTGTGGTATTGTCTGCTGGTGCAAGTAGAAAACAGATATAGAGTTGTATCCATATCCAAACAGGCCTTTCCTGCTCCCACTCTCACCCCTTCCTTAGGAAAATGGTGCATGTGTTGGTTGTACCTACTATGCTGCTTTGTATGTGCACATCAGTGCCATCAGTAAGAGAAACAGCAGGCAGATGCATTGCTGAATCTAATTTGCCTGGGCCATACATGAAATGCTACCTTGTGCTCAAAGGCTGTCACCTTTATTCTGTGGGTTGTGGAAATGGTATTGGAGTAAGGCCTGTGGGAAAACTAGGGGCTCAGCTGGTTAAGAGAGGTTAAGTAATTAATACTCTGCCTTGATCACTATCATTGCACCTGGGATCCTCTCTCCAGTCATCCTGATGCTTGCTTTGGAAGAAAACATTCTCCTGGGAGCAGAGGGTACCTAAGTAAAAAGATTACCTCGGGCATTAGGGCCTCAAAACATCACCGTGAAGGATATCTGGGCTAACATAAGAGGTCCCAAATTATGCTAACGACTGATGTTTTCACTTCCATAAAACAGTCATGTCCGAGATGCAAGAAGCACTGATTTAAACAGAAATAAGACTACCAGAGGGAGAAACTCCAGGTTGTTCCTGTCCCTCAGTCTAGGATAAATGCTCCCCCAGGATAAGCCACAGAGTGTGACTAGAGAGCTTATTGCTGCCAGGGCCCTTGCAAGGGCTGACCCAAGCAGAGCACAGCTGACCATGAAGAGCAGCTGCCCCAGCTTGTGCTGCCAATCTTTAGGAAGATGTTGCAAGTCCCATGGTATTTGTGTTCCTGGAAGCTTGCATGTGTCCCAAAGCACAGCTCCTGCCTGGGTATACATGTGTTACAGGACTTAGTTAATATTCTCCTGAAAAAGCTGGATCTTGCAGCACCTTTCTGTAAAGTAAGGGTCTGATTCTCCCGGGTTTTGCGCTCAATGCCAGGGTTTTGCACACAATGTCAGCTGGAATTGTAGTGTTCTTTGGAAATAAAAAATTGTTAATAAATGCTATAAATAGTGATATGTGGAAGCAGCAGGAGAACATAAAGATCCTCATTTTTCAAGTGAGGGCATTGCTAGAATTGCATTAAGGTTGAATGTGCTGGATTACTAGCTGAAGGGAAAACTGGTCTCATTCTAGGTCCTACACCCACACGATGCTCACCCCAGACACACTTGTATGCACGCACATACCTTTTCTGCTACACCTCACACTGCATTACACACGCATACATCTTCACATGCTGCACTGGCCACATCATGAGTATTACCATAGCAAAATCCCCTCTGTGCCTTCAGTTGTACCCCATACCACAGTGATTGCATGCATTCCCATGATACACTGTCAAAAACCATGCGCTTCCTATACTGAGCCTTGTATCACAGCAAATATGCAAAACATAGCAGCCCAGCAGTGTTCACCTGTAGTATATATAAGCAGAAGGGGTATAATGGAGAGAATGAATACTTATAGCTCTGCTCTCCATATAGTAGCACATATGAAAAACACTGCAGAAAGGAAAGTAAAAGGAAGATGCATGCACACACTGAACGTGACACTTTACAGGCCTGCAGTACAGGCACTCTGTCAAATATAGTGTATCCAGATGATCAAGAAAGCAACACAGTAAAATACATGCTTGTGCACACTGGTTTTCACCCAGTCCTTAGGATGACGGACAAACATACATGGTATGCTAACATGTATTTGGTGCACCTGGAGCCAGCAACCACATGGCAAAAATGGCTACCGAGAACCACTTCGATCACTAAGGAAACAGGATGGAAAAAATGCACGGGGTAATAATACACAGTCAAGGGCTTCGGGTGATTACAGAAAAGTTTGCAAGGGTAAAAGCAGGAATGAAAAAGGAACCTGGATTGTTCAGAAAAGGTACCGCAGTCTGTACCCACTAAACTGCCTCTGCGGTGGATGTGCAAAGGATGCCAAGAAAGCATGAGGTCGTAGGAAACCTTGGAGGAAAGGAGCCTACTACCTACAGCCATACTTCAGTGGTGAAGAAACAGCGGTCCCTCTTCCTTCCATACTTGTAACTGAAGGTGAAAATTAGACTCTGGAAAAGCAGGACCCTTCTGACTAGGACTGGATTGGATTGGGAGAATAGGAGGGAGGTAAGACTGGAGTATCAGCAGTTTGTGGAGTACAGATGAAGGTAGTAGCCTGGCACAGTGAGGTATGGGAGGAGAACAAGAACAGACTATTGAAAGGGCTGCAGAATATGAGTGACCCTGGAAGAACTTCACGGGAAGCCCAGCACTAGAATCACATAGTGGCTCCAAGGCAGGAGTGAAAATATACAGACAGCTTAAACTAATGCCAAGGGTACTGCAGAAAAAGCTCCTTCCAGATCAGGTGTGTGGTGGCTCCAACAGGTCCCTGTGCACTCAGACTGCTGTCACTACCAGTAGAACTGCAGCTGCATGGAGGGCTTATTCGCAAAGCTGAGTACCTGGTGACACCACGGTTATTTACATACCTATCTCCCTATCTAGTCCTTTTGTGGATAGTCATTACAGTAGCCATCCGAACTCCCTGTAACCATTTTGCTGCCTCAGTGCTATCAATTAGCCTATTTGACAGTGGGGTAACAGGGGTACAGGACTGATTAAATGCCTTTGCCTGACATCATATAAGGAATCTGTGGCAGCGCAAGGAAATGAACCGTTATTACAGGGATAGTCCTTTTCCTTAAGAGCTATTCTGAGCCTAAGAGCAAAATAAGCGTATAGTTAGAGTGGTATCACCATGCAGATACAAAGGGCAGCAGAGTCAAATATTTAGGAAAGAACCACTAGAACTGGGCAAAACAAGCCTTTTAGAATGAGAGCCAAGAAAGGCAGGAGTCAAGCTGCAATGCGCTATGTCAGCATGTATATAAAAATGATGGAGAAGACACTAATACAGATTAGAATCTGAAATAAGCATTTTTCCAAATTACTGTGGTCGTTCAGATGTAACAGGAATATTTCATGTCTCACTCACGGTTCATTTGTTCCAAGGGGCATACAACAGAAAATGAGCAGTGACAGGTCTGATCATATTTCATTAGTTTGCATTTTATTACTTCACACTTATATAACAAGTTCTGCTTGACAACCTCAGTCCTTTCAAAAATACTGATCTATTTAGCCTCACAGCAGCCCAGTGGGGTAGCTCTTACTGCCTCCAGCCTGCTGCTGGGGAAATTGAGGTGCAGGGGTGGTGGACTGTCTTGCCTCAAGGCCACACAATGAATTAGAAGCAGCATTAGGAAAAAAGGAAAAAAGCCTTCTCCCCCTGATCTGTAGCCCTCTAATAACAGGATTATACTCATTACACAGTAAAATTTGAAATGTGAATTCTGTATATTCGTATTATCTTTCATTAATGAAAGAAACCCCTCATCAACTTTGAGAACACAGTATTGTAACATTTTGATGTTCTGCCATTTGCACACTGGGAAAGCTCTGATTTCTTTGCCAGAACCAGCAACAAGAAGGTAGCTCCTACTCTTGACATACTGCCAAGAAAACACTGCTGAATTGTCTTTGAGCAACAGCTCTCTTCAAAGCTCATTGATACATTTATCAGTGCCTTCTTTCTCTGGAACAGAAAACAAATCACAGTGCAAGCCTGGAAAAAAATGTGCATTTTCTTCTTGTTGTCTGCATTTTGTTGGATTTTCTGGCAACTTACAAGCATTTCGTATCTGCTCTTCTATTCTACTATGAAGAGGTTTCATAAAATTTGCAAAAGGTTTCAAATGATTTAGAAGCCTAAATGTCATTTTCAAAAGAATTTAGGCATTTAGCTCTAGATCTGCAGAGTTGAAGTTCCACTCACTCTTGAAAAATGCTGAAATAAACACAATACTCTAACCACAGACTTTCAGTGATATTTTGTTTTGTCATCGGTGGGACAGATTCAGTAATGTTAGTACAGGACACAAGACCACAACATTAATAGGATTCACTGCTATGAAATTTAGAGGCTGTAATCAAAACTTGACTCTCCTGGGATTACAGTGTGGAGGAGAATAGCCTTAGCCTTCCAGCTAGGTAACAATGAGAGTAACTAATAAACTTCTCTGGAGCAAGAAGTAGCAATGAGTCTCTAAAAGGTAGGAAAGAGCATCAAAGGCAACAAAAAGGATTTATACTGGAAGAAAAGTATTAGATGCTTGAAGTAGTGAAGTAGTGCTTTCACTGGCACTACTGAAGAACTTCAGTTTGGTTTCTGTAAGAGCAGACTCTGCATTCAAAAGCAGAGACAAGATTCTGCTCTAGGCTACATTCATGGCACTGAGGTTGGTAGAGTTGCACAGAGACAGTTGACAGTAACATCATGCCTTGTCTGTAACCACCAGCTTAAAATCTCTCTCCTTCTCTGGCATAAGAACGAGTAATTTGATAAAAATCAGGTTTCCTTTATGGCAAAGAACGTTTTAAGCAACTTTTTTTTTTTTCCTGGAGGCTAGCACTTTTTTAATCAAATACATTTGCATCAAAATGCTTTGGAATCTCTTCTGCCAAACCTGTGTGTTATTAGTAAGTATTATTCAATTTACTTTTTGTACAAGGATATATTAATTGATTTCATAATTATCTCATTTCATTATAATTTGCAAACAAAACTAGAACAACAGAATTAATTAGCAAGTCTGACTACCCTGTGTACATTATTTGAAGACAACTGACAAGACTCTGGTCAAGGAGTAATAAAAAATATTAAGAGGGAAAGATTTTAGCCTTCTGCTGAACAAGATGAAGAAAAAATGAAAAGAAGTTAATTAAAAATATCAAAATAGAAGTCTGCAGAAATATTATGTTTAACTGAAACTTTATTTCAGATAAATTACTGTTAGTTAATTACTGTTGCTGAGCATATTTTAAAGGTTCAGAGCGCTAAGAACCGCCAGGTCTGGCAGGATGGTGCTCATTCACATCTGCTCCTGTAGGAGGTTGATAAGCCAGGGTTATTTTATGCGCATGATATTTTCTTCCTCGTTCCAAAATAGCTGGATAAAATAACACCTCCCCTCAGAAGTTCTCAGCTGAAAATCAAGTTGAAAGTTCTACTCAGAACCAGAACCATGAGTAGTGGAATAAATCGATATTTCATCCTTCCAATACCCAAAATACTGGCAAAACTGAAGTTCTTTGTTTCCAAGCAGAAAATCTGTTCCTCTTCAGAGTTCAGTGAAAAAGCTCCTCTCTTTCTTGGGAGTCAAAATGAACCCAAGAAATCTTTGTGGTGGTTATCTGCAGGTCTCTGTTATGAATGCTTCAGCCTATGGATGGTTGCCACCCTTCACTTCCCATCTCAGTCATCATCTCATATATCACACTGGAAAATGCTGTTGAGAAGTGCTACTGGATTTTAGACTGGGTAGATCCTACCTGCGGACAGCTGGCTTGAAAGAATATAAAGCAAGGTTGCCACTTCTTTGCTTTTGTGCTCTCGGTGGACCCAGCTGGGAAATGATGCAAAATTTAGAAAGGAAGCTGGGAACTAGATGGAAAAGACATGTTCTGACTGAACTGATATTTCATGACAGATGTTATTGGCCAGCAAAGCAGCAGATAGGAGACACTTGGCTGGGCCTGACGTGCATCACTACGTCAGGTTTTTCACAGCCCTCAAAACCTCGTCCACTGAAAACCATTGAAAAATATATCAATATATCAGATTATTAACAGATGACTGTTAACAGCTCCTGATAGCATCCTCCACACATTTCCAAGCAACTACCCCTTCAGTGGACATGTCTGTACGGCATTAACTATCATAGGTGGTCCAAAGAAGTCAGACCACAGCAAAAGATTCTCTTCTGCCTTTGTGATTAATCTTGTTAAACAAAATAGACTACAGACACAAATTCTTAAAAAAAGAACTGGATTATCTAAACTTTTTGGTTTTCCCCAGGGCTTTTTTTCCTGACACTGTGTACACAGCAGAACTGCTTCAAATTGTATCAAATACCATAAAAAATATTCAGCCCCTTTTAGGCATTTAACACACTGCAGGCAACATAAAATAAAAAGCTAACAAGGTTTCCACGAAGTCAGTCAACAGGAGAGATTGTCAGATGGCATAATGCTTGAATGGGTATTGTCAAAAAATAGCAGGGTTTATGTGTCAGTCTTGCAAAATTACAAATAACAAGGAAGTAAGTGACAGAACGATTTTCCATTTCCAAGATGTCTGTGGCAGCACGATTCTTGTAACAATAGCACCCATGTAACTGCTTTAGAAAAGAGATAAACTAAACCTATGTAAATCCCCATTTGTGGCCCACCCGCCCCTGGGTTAGGAGTAGCTTTTCTCAATATAGCACCACTTTTCCCACACCACTACCTTCTTAAAATGCATTTTGATCTTTATGCCCCCTGAAGCACTGGGGACTGAGAGTCATACACTGTTTCTCAGTGCAGCCATGCCTTTTGCCTGTTTCTATCCCTCTGACAACCAGTGGAGCAGCTCAGCAATGCACAGTGCCTTTAAGAGAAGGCTGTGCTAAAATATTTGTCTTAGAATGTGTAAACACTGGTTTTCTTTCCAGAGCCCAAATAATTTCCCACCCCTCCAGTGCTGTCAGTATAGTTTATAGATTTAATAGTTGGTTATGGAAAAGTCACAAGTGATACAATCTGCAGAAGTAATTCAAACCCATTCCTTTCATTCCTCAGACTCTACAGGGAGAACAGGGCGCAAATTTCATGCACTGAGAAAAGACTCATATATTCATGAGGTGCTATCGTACATATTAAAAAGAAAAGTGTTCCTCAGAGGCTGAAACAACACTCAGATAAGAAGAATTTACTTGCCAAGAATCCTGCCTCATTCACTTTACATTATACTAGGAAGAAAAACAGAAAACAATAGTATTTATCAAAAGGTATTTGAAGAGCCTGGGCGTTTTTTCCTCACATGCTGTGTTAGTTTTTGTAACTGAAGGTGAATAGCTATTAAAGAAAACTAAGGACTGACATTTGCAAAGTGTTTATTAATTGCTTCTGACCTGATTATGATTATTTTAAAATAAACTCCTTTTGTATCCATTCAATAACTATGGTCATGGAAGAGTTCTCTGACTGGAGAGGGACTTGCAGCATACCGTGTAGGGCTGAAGCTGCTCTTTATTCTTTACTGTAAGGCACAAAAACATTCCTGGAAGGTTGCTGTGATGGCTGCTGAAAATTTCTAAATCCTTCCAAGGCAACCATGATTGTTTCGCAAAGCAGAGGGGCTACAACTGCTGTAAGATTTTTTTCTCCAGTACGTTATATCCCTCAGTATTTTTCTTAGTAGTATGATTTTCTCTACCTTGTTGATAAAGGGTTAGCCTTAGAAAGCCCTTTGTTCATAAATATGAGCTAGTCCTTATGTACAGCCAAAGGAATAAAGGTCCTCTGTTCCAAAAGCAGCCTGGTGTCCTATGCCATCCTGGTTTATTTGAAATTTGAAATTGGAAGACATCTTTTATTATTAACTTTTCTAATCTACTATAAAAGGCACATAAAGAAATGGTCCCTCATTTGCTTCTCTGGGTACCCTTAGTTGTCTTGGAGTTCATAGGGATTCAGGATGGAAACGGCAGAGGGGTAAGCCATACCAGGCTCTGCTCCATCACAGAAGTCTGTATACAATGGACAAAAAGTAAGGCAGATACACCTAATATTCTCCTAAGACAAAGTCCATGAGCTGTAGTTGCTGCTGTAGTTTGTGCTGTCAGATATGAATACATCCCAGTGTTGCTTCACAGCCCTGGAAATGGGGCTAGCAGACAAAGACGGTAAGATGCAGCACAAACAAGAACTCCTGGCCACTCTACTGGGAGCTCAGGATGGCAGAGGAGGGTTAAGGGACAGAGACAAGGACAAGGGCCATATCAGTAACACTGTCCTAACTACTCAAAATGCTGTTATAAAAGCCTTTGTCTGCCCAAGGCTTGAGACAGAACACTCCTTCCTGCTGGAGGACAACATGCCCAAAGGTGTCCACCTCTCAGAGCAGGCTTTGTAGAAGCATGAAATGACAAACAAGGATAAGATAACCTTGAAAACAAAGGAAACTCAAATTTTATTTGTGGAGGCAGGGAGAGGGGGCTAAAATCTCCACTGAATGCTCTACCCTGCCAGGCTGGTCCAGTTCTGCAGTTTTTTCAGTGTTTCCTTGCATTAAGTAAGCAATATGCACCCTAAGCCCCCAGAAGGCATGAAGCTGTGCTAGAGGTCTGCACCCAGAGCAGATCACCTTGCGCTGCTCTGGGTTCAGGGCTCCCCCTTGCTGTGTGACTTCTGCTTGCCCCATCCCACCTTCTGGAAGGTGAGCATGTCCAGCCAGCTGCAGGGGAAGGCCTGCAGCTCAGACATCTCTCCTCAGTGGGGTCCCCTTGACTGAGCACGCTGCAGCAGGGATGGGGTGACTGAGCAGACTTTCTTGTCCTCCCATCTCTGCCATCTGGCATATATGACATATATGTCTTACCTTACTTTCTTGTAAGCTGTGACCCTTCAACATAACACCAGTGGAGACCACACATCTTACAACATCAGTGTATGTAGGTCTGGGACAGAAAAAGTCATTGGAGAGTTTTCTAGACTTCCTGTCACATAAAGGTAATACAAAACCTGTCTTAGGAGAGCTCCAGGCATCCTGAAAGAATTTATTTTTTAAACAAATACCCCTTTGACATGCAGAAATCTAGTTATGGTTCCTCTCACGTGTTCATTTAACTCTCTAGCAGTGTCTAAGCTCCCAGCCCTACATGATGTGTTGCACCTTCCTGTGGAACACATCCTGTGCACGCACCCGTGTGTCCTCACCTTCCACGTAAAGTCAGTGAACACTAGGACTGATGGTCTTGCATGCCATTCTCACCTCCTGCTGCTTTGAATGGTGGGATAGCTACTGGGTAACTGTCCCACGTATCAGCATCTGTGATGTGATGATCCCCACATTTCCCCTATGGCACTCTCTGCGGAGATTTCACCGTTTCTCTCTGCTCATACCTTGCAGACTGTACTCTAAACAAGAATGTGTTGCCATGCCTGAAACTTTTCTAATTCTTGGAGACACCAATTTCTTTACAGGGAAAAGGAAGTGTTAGCAGCTTTCTGAAGTCCTGTGGGGAAACAAACTGCATCTCAGGCCTCATTTTTGGCGACTAGATCCCAGGGAAAGGACCATGAATAGCAAGTCCAGGCCAGACCAGATCCTCTGATTTAACTAATATTTCTCAACCAAAAGCAACCCTCAGTATATAAAATCTGCCTTAGAACTTTTCAGAAAAATCTCATCTCAAACAAATCAGTAAGTCCTATAAAGGTCAGCCCTGCAACTTTCTCATTTTGTAGCAGAGGAAGAATTCTGAACAAAGAGAATTACTCATTCTCCTTGTGCATCTACTAAACGCTGAACTGGACCCAGATCCCTGGCAGAACCACACAGAGCACCATACTTCAAAACCAGAAACCAAGTCACCTGCTGCTTTTACCAGCACCATCACCTGCAGCCTCTCAAGGCCTCCTAGACAGTAAAATTTTCAGGAAAGAGATTCTGGGGGAAATATGAAATTGAAACCAGTGGTAAAACTCCCTTACAAAAAACACATCCTTATAAAGCCAATTTTATAGAAGTCTTACAAAGGTCCTATCAGAGCCTGGAGATGTGGAAACAGAAATATGAATTATCTTTATGAAATAATTTTTATGGTAATGATACCAATGCTACACTATACCAGTGTAAGGGCCTTATGACCCTTGAAAGTGCCTAGAAATGTCTGAATCCTGGAGAAAATTAGTTGAATATATAACTAAACAGATTTTGCCAGAATTTCTTGGAAAATTATTTGCTTTCTTATCAGACTGCGGATGGCAGCTGACTGCAGAAAAATATCTTAGAATAAATTATGCAGTCGTACATTAACCCTGAATTAAGATTATTGCAAGATGAAGTAGTGTTAAAAGAGAGTTTAGAAGAGAAAACCCAGGGCTTTGGTTACAGGGAGGCACCTCAGCTGCAGTGGTGGCTTAGCTCCAGCGGGAGGCAGCTGAGTAGGGGCTTTCCACCAGGAACGGTCCTGTCCCCCTCGGGTCGGGGACAGCCTTCCCGTCCCGCTTGGTTAAATAGCAGAGAGAGCATCACAGCCCCCAGGGTGTCCAGGAAGAAGACAGCTTTCCGGCACCGACCTTTCGTCTGCACAGCCTCTGAGGGCCTCACCTGGAAGAGGCAAAACAACCCCACCTGTTTTCTTGCAAAACTCTCGCAGGATTTGTCAGCCCCACAGAAACATCCCGCAGTTTGAGCTGCCAGGGTGGGGTCTGCCTTCATTAGTCTCATTGGAGTGAAAAGCCGTCTTTCAGATTGGTATTGCAGCAAAATGAGTAACGTAAAACAAACCTGCAGTTTTACAAAACTGTCTTTTTTATCTCGTTAATTTCTGAGCAAAGTTAACAAGTTATTATTTCATTACAACTGTAATGTAAATATAGGGATTGTGTTCTCTTTGCATGACAACATCTGATGGTGTATTAATTTTGAATAGCAGAGGGGACCTTTCAGACTTTCAGATCGGTAGAGAAGAGACTCATACGTATGGGTTCTATACTGTAAATTTTCACAGGTTTTTCCTTGGCCTGCTGCCATGCTGGAGCTACACTTTTTTTGTGCTTATGGAATAAGCTTCCCCAAAGTGGTATTCACCATTCCACTACACAGCCAGTGGACATAGCAGGAGAAGGTTGATTACACAAATTCCTGCAGACAAAGCACTAAATGCTTTGATATCATTCATAAATACTTTCAAAGGTATGAAGTTCTCTTTAAAATCCTCACAGAACAACAGTTGTGAGCCTGCTCTGATTTCTAATCCTGGGTTTGTTCCTAATAATAAACAAAGTACAGCAGAATGAATAAGTGGTTGTTGTTTATTAGTCATTGAAATTATTTGACCAAAACATCTGTTTTTGCTAATCCAATAGATGATGCTAAGGAAATTGTTCATTTGGGGTGGGGGCTTTTTCCTAATGTGTTCTATAATAAGAACATAGATGAAAGAGTATAATAGAAAAGTGACTTATTCTGGAGCGACTGGCAATTCATGCAGCCATCAGCGTTCAGAAGATAGACCTCTGTCCTAGCAAGCTTTAAAGATATCTTATCTTTAATTGGCATAGATGGTTTGACAAGTTTATGTCTGAAGAGCTTGAAAAAGAGCAATATTTCTCCATCTTATAAGAGGATACCTGGATATGTGTTGTCAAAAATCCTACTGCAAGCTCATATTTGATTTGTCTTGTCATGGTAGGTTTCATTCTGTGCTATTCAATACCCAGGATGTCCCTGGTGATACGTATTTACTGAACCTGAATTTAATGTATCCTCTACACATTATTTCTGCACTAAGCATTTACACTATAGCAAATGTTAATTAGTCATTACATATAATTAACATATTTTTTTCATCCTTGAAATAATGGGTTGAAATCTCTTGTTATGGGACACACTTCATGAACCTCTATTAGATCACTGGGTTTCTCACTCCTGTAGATTAGTATGGGGGCTAGTACCCTCTTACAGTTTGTTCAAAACATATCTAGTCACCCTGGACTCTCTATTGGGTTAAAGTGCTCATATTATAACCATTTCTACTGATGTCATTGCGATGGCATTCTCAGTAATTTTTGAAAGGTAATGGCGACTGGCTATGTTCCTGAGGACTGGAAGAAAGCAAATGTCACCTGTCACAGAGGGCAAGAAGGAGAATGCAGACAACTACAGGCCAGTCAGCATCACAGCAGCCCCTGGGAAGGTGATGGAGCAATTTCCAGACACATGGAAGAACAAGAAGAGGATGAGGACTAGTCAGCATGGACCAGGGTTAACCTGGTAGCCTTCTGCAGTGAGGTGTTTGATGGATGAAGGGGCAGCTGGAGATTTTATTTGTCTTGACCTTACTGAGACGTTGATGCTGTCTCCTATGAAATCTGCATAGAAAAACTGATGAAGTATGGGGTTAGGTAAGTGGACAGTGAGGTGGATCAAAATCTGGCTGAACAGACAGGCCCAGAGGGTGGTGATCAGTGGCACAAAGTCCGGGTGGAGGCCAGGTATTAGTGGTGTACCACAGGGGTCAATACTGAGTACTTAGCTGCATTAAGAAGTGTATTGTCAGCAGGTAAGGGAGGTGATCCTTCTCCCCCAACTCAGCACTAGTCAGGCCACGTTTTGAGTACTCTGTCCAGTTCTGGGGTCCCCTGTAAAACAAGGATATGGACTTACTGGAGTGGGTCCGGCTAAGGGCCACAAAGGTGATGAAGCAATTGGAGTGACTGTCATGTGAGGAAAGGCTGAGAAAGCTGGGATTGTACAGCCTGGAGAAGAGAAGGCTCAGGGGCATTTCATCAATGTATGATGTATCATGTACCTGATGGGAGGGAACGAAGAAGAAGAAGCCAGACTCTTCCCATTAGTGACCACTGACAGGACAAGAAACAATGGGCACACATTAAAAAAACTTGACTTACAATCTGAAAGGAAGGAAAAAAAAATACTGTGAGGGTGGTCTAACACTGGAACAGGTTGCCAAGAGGCGTTGTGGAATCTCCATCTGTGGGCATATTCAAAATCAGACAGGACACAGTCCCAGGCAGCCTGCTATAGCTGACCCTGCTTCAGCAGGGGGTGGTGGGACTGGACGATCTCAGGGGTCCTACTCAACCTAAATGGTTCTGTGATTCCGAAAATGAAAATCAAATTTCTTACTAAGACATATCTTGTGATTTGCTGAGGTTCAGATGTATCATTTCTTTTCTTGATGCACTGAGGAGTCTGCAGAAGTAAATTTTTGGTTTCCAGTCATTGGTTTTTAATATGTGACCTGAAATTTCACAGCAGCTTAAGTGGTAGGAGGATCAGATAACGAGTGGTAGAAAAATGTAAAAATAGCAAAAATTTGCAAATTTTATTGAATTATATTTAAGCTACTGCTTTCTTCCTATTGACTAATCAAGGATATTCCATTTTTCTAACTAGTGTAAAACGTAATTTGGAACTGATATTAGGAAATATCAACCCAAATATGATGTTCTAGACATAGTAGATTGCTTTGAAAGCCTAATTTTACTTGAATAAGTCTCTGTATTAGCACTTGTTTTATTTACAGCTGGTTTATTTACCTGGTCAAAACATCACAGAAGTGCTTCAGAGCAACAATTCCCACTACTAATGGGCATATGGGCTATATAGGTCTACATAAATCCTGAGTCCAGTATCTGAAATACCTCAAGGGCCTGAGATAGGGAATTTAAAACCATGACCACATACAGCACTGGGAAATGCTAGAGCTCAATAGCTGCAGCCCTGCACTGAACCCAAGGGAACAGACTTGAGCATGTGAGGATTTTTTGGGGTTTCATTCCTGTCTTTGGTGATTATATGACAACATCCCAGTCCAGAAGTTCCAGCACAGCCACCAGCAGTACTGACAGTTCATGTACAGGAGAACAAAATCAGCAGCACAATTACAACCTCAGTTTCAACAGGGTCTATTGATATCTTCTCCTCTATTTGCCAGCACAGCACAATCCCACAGTCAGGGAAAGGCACGCAACAAGTGAGTTTCTAGAGCAGATCAGCAGAAGTCTTCAAGAACAGCAGACTGGCATGGGCAACTGGCAATCAATCTATAACCTTGCAAGCCGGTGTGCAAGCACAGCATTCAAAAATGAGAAATAAAAGCATGCAGGGCAGAGAGGGGTAAATTAAAACACTGATGGTAAAGTTGCACAGAAAAGGGGATTGTCTTTGATATGGATAGTATTTGGACTCACCACCAGGGAAAAAGACAGTAGGGCTTGTGGGGTATAGAGATGTTAGGAGCTGACTGCCTATCGTGAGCCAGCTAATCAGGACTGCAGAGTTTTTTGCATAAATAGGAATAAGAGAGAAAATCAGTATCAATACAAGCTAAAGTATGATGAGAATTTAACATTCTTTAAAATACTTGTGAAGAATGCAGGAAAAGAATAATTTACTACTCTTGTATAAATTTAAATGAACCTTACATTTTTTGAACATCAAAGGGGTGCTAAAGATAAGATTTTTTGAAATGTTCTTCAGGTAAACATGACAACAGTGACTGTTCTGTCATCTCAAGCATCCTGGATGATATGCAAGAACTTCAATCTTATCAGTAAAGAACAGCCGTCTACTGTAACAAATACACTGCTCTGAGATCATTCTAATAACTTATTTTGTGATGCCTAGGGGCATGAAACTAACAATATAATCATCAGTATTTTAAGAAATACCACCAGGAACTACTACCAGAGTGTCACTAAAAAGTAATCACAGTCATCCTTTCAGGTAGTCAAGGTGCTGCACAGCAACCATTTATCAATCACCCAATGCACTAAGCAATGATGTTGGGAAGGAAAACGGGAACAGTCACTACTCTTGAAGAAATTGTTAGAAGCAACCCATGTTTA
The DNA here is from genome assembly GCF_963921805.1 of Phalacrocorax carbo. Classification (NCBI taxonomy): domain Eukaryota; kingdom Metazoa; phylum Chordata; class Aves; order Suliformes; family Phalacrocoracidae; genus Phalacrocorax; species Phalacrocorax carbo. The sequence continues at coordinate 83,442,722 of NC_087513.1, read as the reverse complement.
TTTTTGTCTCAGCAGAGTAACAGGTTTACTCCTTCACAGCTAGTTACACAGCAGTGTAACACTGGGAGCCATGCTCTAGTTTTCTCCAGATAAAAACATAAACCCCAGAAGAATTTAGGTTAGAAGGGACCTCTGGATATCATCTGATCCAACTGTTTGCAAAAGCAGGCCAACTTCAAACTTTAGGCTAGCTTTCAGCCTTGCTTTATGTCACCAATGTTCACAAGACAGAGAAATTAACCCACAGCTTGCATGAGGTCACAGATTACAATCCCATCTCTCCATAGGAATTCCAATGCCAGGACAGCATTCCACTGTCAGTGCTCAGGTATCTCTGAAAATGACTGAGAGAGACTTAAAGAAATCTCTTTTTTCCCCTCTCCACCACTTTGAAGACTGGCTATCACTAGCCGATGGTTATGAATGTGAACATCATAAGCGATCATGAATGGAGCCAGGAGCAGCACTCAGACCTCCTGTTGCAGTTACTCCTGCCAGGGCTTTGGCTTCAGATGCATTCATTCCTTGCACTACAGCAAAAGTACCCCCAGCACTCTCTCAGAGAAGCTTCCTGAGTCACCTTCACAGGGATCAAGCCTTAGCTCAGCTTTCCAAAGGACACTTCCTCACACAAGGTCCACAGGGGTCACAGATCTATGGCCAAGGACTTCACAGCTGCAAGCATGGATGGCACCTTCCAGCAGAATGGTGGAGTCCTGCACAGGGCTGTTGGACAGGACCCTGTGGGAGAGGCGGGCAGAGCACGCAAGCAGGGGGACATTAGAGAGAGCTCCCTGCTTTGGCAGGGGGAAGAACACTTCACAGCTATGGAGGCAGCAGACTCGCTGCAGCTGGACTTCATGACCTTGTATCAGGGAAGACCCATCCTATGTCAAGGGACGCCTGGCAGTGGGTCTTGCTATGCCTGGAGCTCACTGTGAGACTTTCAGTTAGTCTCATTCTGGCTCTCCCTTTCCCATCACTAAAGAGAGAAAAGCCCTGTCCCACAGGGATTTTTTGCTCTTCTACTCAAGGTATCTGGAGACCTTGGGACAGAAAATATCAAGTATTCCAGTTTAAACCTGTTGTATGGGTATGTGGAAGGTGAAAGCCTCTGCTTCATTAAAGTTATCCAATCAAGAACCCTTTCAGTGCATCTGTATCAGCGATCAGGATGAGGGAATCGAGTGCACCCTTGGTAAGTTTGCAGATGACACCAAGTTGGGTGGGATTGTTGATCTGCTTAAGGGTAGGAAGGCTTTGCAGAGGGACCTCGACAGGCTGCGTCAGTGGGCTGAGGTCAATTGTATGAGGTTTAACAAGGCCAAATGCCGAGTCCTGCACTTGGGTCACAACAACTCCATGCAACGCTACAGCCTTGGTGAAGAGTGGCTGGAAAGCTGCCCAGTGGAGAAGGACCTGGGTGTGTTTTTTGACAGGTGGCTGAACATGAGCCAGCAGTGTGCCCAGTTGGCCAAGAAGGCCAACAGCAACCTGGCTTCTAGCAGGAATAGTGTGGCCAGCAGGAGTAGGGAAGTGATCGTGCCCCTGTATTCAGCACTGGAGAGGCTGCATCTTGAATATTGTGTTCAGTTTTGGGCCTCTCACTGCCAGAAAGACATTGAGGTGCTGGAGTGTGTGCAAAGAAAAGCAATAAAGCTGGCAAAGGTTCTAGAGAACAAGTCCTATGAGGAGTGGCTGAGGAAACTGGGGTTGTTTAGTCAGGAGAAAAGGGTGCTCAGGGGAGATCTTATCACTCTCTACAACTAGATGAAAGGAGGTGGTAGAAAAGTGGGTGTCAGTCTCTTTTCCCAAGTAACAAGTGATAGGACAAGAGGAAATGGACTCAAGTTCTGCCAAGGGAGCTTTAGATTGGATATTAGGAAAAATTTCTTCACCAAAAGGGTTGTCAAACATTGGAACAGTCTACCCAGGGAAGTGGTTGAGTCACCATCCCTGGAGGTGTTTAAAAGATGTGTAGACAAGGCATTTGTGACATGGTTAGTGGTGGACTTGGGGGTGTTAGCTTAATAGTTGGACTCAATGAACTCTAAGGTCTTCTCCAACCTAAATGATTCTATGATTCTATGACTCTATGATTCTACATTTCTAACTATATAGATAGTATTTCAGTTTACTGGAGACATAATTAATATTTGTCCAATAGATAAATGATGATAATCATTTATGGCTGAAGCTGAAGTTATCCAAGGAAGAGTCGCTTGTTCTATAGCAAAAGTAAGATTTGTAATAGAAGGGACAGCAGCATGTAAGGGCTGCTTTTCATTCAATTCATTCAATATTTTCATTCAATTTATGATAATCTACCATCAAACACCAGGTGTCGTTAGGCTTATGGACATGCCACGTGGAGGGGGGGGTATACTGGGAACAAGTGTTCTGAAAAATACTTCATTATTCTAAATCCTGAATGAGAGCAGTTATGCCTTCTGAGGCTTCTGGGCAAATATGATATTGTTGTACATGGGTTAAGGTACTTCTAGGTAATTTAGGTGTGGCCTGTAATAGAAAAGTAGTAAACCCTCCAGCTGGTATTTCATCCATAAAAATTACAGAAACCTGAGTTTGATGGATTGGCACCCAAGTGCCTAAAGGAGTCTTAAAAGCCTGAGATTTTAATATATCCATACCTAGTATAATTAAGGTTCCTACCACCACTAGAGGTCTCAGTATTCTTCCATGGAGCAGGGGAAGAGAAGGGGAGAGAGACCAATTTCCAGAGTTGTACTCTGGTAGCCTGGCTCCTATGCTAGGACATCCAACACCTAAGTTTTCTTTATTGTTTCTGAACCATTGGCTTTGGATTAAAGACCAGAACCCATATGTGGCTGCCCTCACTGTATGAAAACATATTAATGTTTTTATATATATAAAAGTGAAAAAAACCTGGTGAGTCCTTGGTTTGCATTTCCTGTCTTGCATGGAGTGTGTGCTTCAGGCTGGGCAGAAAACAACAGGAGCATTAAGCTAGCACCATGCAGGAACCTCCCTTGCCATTCAGCAACTTAAATAAACACTGAAGTGTCTATACAATGAGTAAAATTTGTCCTGACCACAATTGTTCTCAGAGGTACGATGCTTACTGCCTTCAAGCCTCAGTCAAAATCTTGCAGAGAAGCTTCTGTGTAACTATACTCAAGTTTTAGACATCTGCATCTTGCATCATGATCTGCAAGTAATTAGCAAGAGTTTTCAAGGCTGCATCCCTATGGATGGGATAGAAAAACAGCTGGTAATCATTAATTTTCAAAATGTGCTCACAACACAGCTGCTAGCTGAAGCCATGTAAATATTGACCTTGATGTGAAGTTCTGTACCTGTCTTCTTTTTCTCTTCTGTTTCTCTTTTTAGGATTTTCCTTTCTCTTATTTCAGTTTTGGTAATGAACTGCAGTAACTACAGGCATCCTCTGCCTAGTATTAACATGAGCATTAAGATTTTGAATGCACATGACCACAGAAAGACACAAATGAGAATATCATATATTCTCGCCTTACCAAAAAACATACCTTTGATAGCATGCCACAAAATTCCAAGTGTTAAGCAAAGAAAGCACCTTCTCACTATTTCATCCCTTACATTTTCCTAGACTCGCTCTCTGGAGAAGAAAACAAGAAGATATAATTGAAGGTCAGAAATGGGCAGCTGGTGCTGTGTCCTGGTTTCAGCTGGGATAGAGTTAATGCTCTTAGTAGTAGGTAATATGGGGATATGTTTTGGATTTGTGCTGGAAACAGTGGTGATAATGTGGAGACGTTTTTGTTGTTGCTAAGTATTGCTTACTCTAGTCACGGACTTTTTCAGCTTCCCATGCTCTGCAGGGTGCAAAAGAAACTGGGAGGGGACACAGGTGAGACAGCTGACCCCAACTGACCGGTGGGATATCCCATACCATATGACATCATGCTCAGCACATAAAGCTGAGGGCAGAAGAAGGAAGGGGGGGATGTTAAGAGTTATGTATGGCATTTGTCTTCCCAAGTAACCGTTACGCTTGATGAAGCCCTGTTTTCCTGGAGATGGCTGAGCACCTGCCAGCCCATGGGAAGTAGTGAATGAATTCCTTGTTTTGCTTTGCTTCCACACGAAGCTTTTGCTTTACCTATTAAACTGTCTTTATCTCAACCCATGAGTTTCCTCACTTTTCCGAGTCTCTCCCCGGTCCCACCAGGGGGAGGGAGCGAGCATCTGCGTGGTGCTTGGTTGCTGACTGGGGCTAAACCATGACATGCTGCAAGAATACTACAGCCCCGGTAAGTGTACTTGGGGGCATGCGCCACAATTACTTTGCAGGCAGGATATAATGGCAGGACTATCAGCCACGCATCTTGCTGCTGTCAGGTATAAGACAAGCACTGAACAATCCCACCTCAAACAAAAACAAAGCAACAGATGCCCACAGGCCAGAAACAGACTATCTGGAGTATCTCAGCATGCATGCTTACACTGTGCCAGCCTGAATGACAAGCCTGGACAGGAAGAAACCACCAGGCACGACGACCCCCTTCTTTTCACAAATGGTGCTTCATTTCAGGTCCCAGCTTCTGCCAAAATGATGCTAACCATGGCTGAAAAGAGAAATTTGGTGCTGGTTACCTCATCCAAAACCACAATCCAGACCTGCTTCCAGTGTGCTTGTAATCCTGCAATCCTCCCTGGCACCATCACCAGGAACCACAGTTACAGGGCAGGATCCCAGTGCAGGCAAGTGCTTTGGCCAATGTGAGGTAACTTGGCAGCTTTAGCTCTGGAGTGAAAAGCGGGCTCTGTTACAGGCAACAAGACAACCTACATTGGAATTATATTGTCGTGCCTGGCAAAAAAATAAACCATCAGCTAGGGGATTTTTTTTCTAATTTAATTTCTTCTTAGTTCACAGACTTCCACAGAAGAGAGCTCTTTCAAACACTTTTGTCCTTACCTTTGCCATGTAAAGCAGCTCACTGAGTAATCACATGGCTGTACTGTAGCCACATAACTCTAGATGTTCCCTGAGTCAGAAGAAACATACAGCTCCTCTCACTGAAGCGGTAATTATGTTTGCATTCAGCAGCTCCTGCAAACAAAAGTTGGTTTAATTAATATGAATCACACTAGCATGTCTTCCTACTCTGAATACTCCTGGAGGAGTTACTCATATCATAGCAAATGTTGCCCTGAAAACAAAATATCCTAATGCATACCAGCACAAACAGATAAAGAAGCCAGCTATTAAAACTAAGGACCAAAAGAGAGCATATTCCATATAACGTCCTGCTTTAAGATTAGCATAAAGAACAATTCCAATGCAGGTACTGCTCTACAGCCTTAAACCAGACAATCATGCTCAAAACCACTGATTTTTGAACAAATTAAACAGACTCTTTGCTTGACTACCTCAACATTACTGCACTGGCGGGGTCTTCCAGGTCCTATGCTGACACATCAGATTGTCCCTGGGCACTGCACTGAAGGGCTCTAGATGTCATTCCAGGAGGGAATATATCTCACAGAGCAAACACACATTGTGTGATTAATGAAGAAATAGGGAAAGAATAATTCTGCAGTGACTGGCAGAAAGCAGGAAGAAAGGCACAGCATGGGTCTCATGACAGGGTTTAGTCTTCTGCTATGACCTTACTACCACCTAGTATGTGAACAACAAGCTTCCTGATAAGCGGATCCAACACCTTTTGAAGGTACTGGATGTAGGCAAGGGTCATCCTATGGCAGCAAGAAGACACAGTAGCCTCTTCCTGTGCCATGAACATCTCCTCAACTTCTCTAATCCTTCCTGTACTCTTCAATTCTTCTTTAACAGTTCTTTTGCTCTTAAACCCTGGATGCTGACATCTTAACTTGTACCAAAAACTTCTCCAAGAAGGAAAACTTCAAATTTAGAGTCTGGACAGAAATCACTCCTTGACTCATGTGCACCAATTTAAATTCTAATCTAAACAGGATTATAACTATTTCATAACATGCCTTGTTGGTAGTGTTGTGGCTTGAGCCTAGCACTATCAAACACTACTTCCTCACACCATATGTCAGCTCTAAGTTTCCCAAAGTCAGAAATAGTTCCTATAAGTGAAGCAGAGGGTGAAGAAGGGAAGGAGAGGGTGAACTGAGTTTGTTTGGTTGTGAGAGATTCTTTGTATTGACAAAGTTAATCCCTATATGAAAAAAAGGCAAGTTTTCTATTTACCTTTTTTTTCCTATTTACACTTTGAGATGGAAATTCATGCTCCAGGTTGAACAGAGATATTTGGAAATGAGCAATGTGTATGCAGTGTACCAGGTGATAAAACAGGACATGCTTACAAGCAGTCATCAGGAAGCTGGCCTGCCACTGAGAACCTGGAGACAAGAGGCTGGGGCACTTCCCACGCACGCTTCCGTGTCTGACAAGATAGCAGCTGTAAATACCATGATAGAGGCATTTTCAATACACAGAAAGAAACCTCTAACACAGGACACATCAAAAAAGCATCCAGCACTGCTACATAAAACAGCAGCAGGGGAGAAGAGTTTTCAGTTTAAATAGTACTTACCCAGCCACTCACTTGCCAGTGAAGCCTTAGCCTCCCCACTCACACTTCATGATCTGCAAGCTCATGCAGTCTTAAGAGCTCAGAAACAAGTCCAGGGTAAACTTTAAACCAACAGGAACAGGAAAAAAAAAAAACCAGTGCTGGGTAAGAAACATTTATCAAACCCAAGAGGGAAGTAAGAAGGAAGATCTGTGAGTTGTAAGACTCTTGGGACAGCTGGAGTCCAGCAATTTTTGCTTCAGCTTTAAAGGACACTATATGGGATGCAGGATCTACAGATACGTGTCATCCTTACTAAGATCCAACACTTCCAGACCTTGTTGCTTTATCTGATATAAGACAGTATTTCTCATGCCAGTTGCATCCATGTGAGATTCACTCTGAACATACAGAAGCATGCAGAAGAAAACACCATGGCTGTGCTTTCCACACTGCATTTCTTCATCTGCTGCTTGCTGGCTGCTCACCTATAGCTCAACCACATGGCAAGGAGCTTACAGCTCGCAAACCAACAACCACCAAACTCAGTTTTGAAGAGGCTATAAAAGCAGCAACACAGCACATCAGGATTTCAGTAACGATTTTCTGAACAAGTTCTTCATAACTGAAGTGTATCCCATCACCTACAGCAAAAAAAGGCTAGGTCAGATGCCATTCCAACCTTGGACCATCACAAATCGAGAGTGATTTGCAATCATACACACGAGATTATAAACACTTCTAACAGGAGCAGCAAAGGCGGATAAGACATGACAGGCATTCAGAGAGCATTCTCTAACTCCAGTGTATCACTTGGCCTGAAAAAATAGGTATTTGTTGTCAGTCCCAAATGATTTAATGTCAGTGTTTTCCACGTGTTCTTTTTTACCTGATACCTATCCTCAGTCAGACTCCAGACTGCATTGTCATTACAGATTTGAAAAGTCACCCATAGCCACCCACATCTTTCATGTTGTATGCACACCTTAAAGAAAAGACTGTGATCTTGTCTCCTGGTTTCACCTGGCTAAAGGCACCTACATTGGCTCAAGTCAGCTCTTTCTCTATAGCCATTAGCTGTATCTAGCAGCTTTTATAACCTTTGAACAGAAAAAGTACTGCCACACAGAATGAGGCTTGCAAGCACACAGTTTGGCTCCACACAGTATTTAAAAAATATTAGTTTAAACTACCCTGCAAACATCTTAAAGCTTTTCTGTACAACTCTGCCTATATGTGTTTAGTCTATTTTAACTACCTCTCCAGAGGATAAGGCCTCCAAGCCTGCTGTCTTCCTGTCTTTTTGGAACAAACTCCAAAAATATGTAATTATTTTAACATGCATAAGTTCAGTCATGGACTTTACTGCAGCAGTCGCTCTTGCTAAGGCAGGGGAAGTTTTTCAGATGTCAGCCCAAACGGATGTCAGAAAAATCCTTGAAACAGGGTTACAAGTGCCTTTACTTCACACAGGTTCATAAAGGGTGCCAGCATGGTTTCTGATATAAGAAACAGGCAGCAACTTGACAAAACTCAGCCCTGTCCCACAGACTGCAGTGTTTGCCTGTGTTTCCCTATAGTTACTGCCATTTGGAGTGAAGATGACCAGCATGTTTCCTGGTCATCTTTGCTTTCCTGGTATGTTTTGTACATGAGCTACATTCAAAAGTCCTTGGATTACTGACAAGCTATATGAAATCCAGCTATTTTGCTGGGTATTGAATAACTCTATTACGCTCTGCAGGATTGCTCATGCCATACAAAATAAGAGTTACTATATTTTTGTGTGTGATATTAAACCAAGAATGGTTTTGATATGATATTCAAGCCACTGTTGCTAGAAGTCAGTGATGGCAGCTCAAGCTAGTGTGCTACATACTCATATGACATTCTTGGGATTGAGTTCTGCAGGGGAGAACTGTCAGAAAAAGAGGAATGAAAATAAGCTTCTAAGGGTAAAATTGTCCTCAGATGCACTGCTCTGGGCTCCAGTGGCCAAGCAGGAACAATCCCTTCTACAAGAGGTGGAATTTGAGGTAAAAATTTTATAATCCAAAACAGTTTACAATACGAAAATTAAGACAGCGTTCATAAACATTTGGAAAAAAATTACTGGATAGCAAGCTCTAAACCACAAAAGACAAACATTTGCATGAACATCACCAAACAAACAATTTAAATTTTTGTATATGAGTTATCAGTTTTATACAGAGTAGAATCCTACCAATGGCCCAAAGGGTTGGCTAGAAAAGGCTGCACCGAATCAGTATGTGTGTGGGATAACCCAGAAAGAGGAACAGGAATGTCTTAATTCTTACAGAAGTTCAAATGTGACAGGCTTCATCTGAAAGCTCAAAGTGTATTAGAAGACAGTACAGCTCCTACTGTTACCTGAAATATATGAATCAACTATGTATGGAGTTGTTTTAAATGTATTCATATTTGCAGTTGCATCTAAACAAAAAAGATGTACAGTCAAGTCTTCCTCTAGCATCACAGCATTCATTCTTAATTTTAAGGTAGACTGCCAGGGGGTAGATGTGGTATGACAAGTCAGTCCTGCCGTACAACCAAATGGCAGTAACTATAGGGAAACACAGGCAAACACTGCAGTCTGTGGGACAGGGCTGAGTTTTGTCAAGTTGCTGCCTGTTTCTTATATCAGAAACCATGCTGGCACCCTTTATGAACCTGTGTGAAGTAAAGGCACTTGTAACCCTGTTTCAAGGATTTTTCTGACATCCGTTTGGGCTGACATCTGAAAAACTTCCCCTGCCTTAGCAAGAGCGACTGCTGCAGTGAAGCATGACTGATCCTTGTCATTAGGATGCCACCTCAGAGCAGCTCTGACAGCAAAGGCTGCTCCAGCAAAGACAAATAAAGAGCAAAATATGCAGTGTGATGGCAGCAGGGGGAAGTAAACTAGACCTAAAGTACTGGTAGAAAACTGTAACTAAGCTTGCAAGGTGAATGAGCTTGCAACTTCTGAGCTACAGCTATAACATGCTTTGTGAAAAGCTATGCTGACATGGGAACAGAAGAGCAACACCTCTAATGTAAAACACAAAGCTACAGAAGTAAAATGCCTCTTGCAGAAGTGAATGACAGTGGGGGCTGTTTAAAAACAGGACAAGAGGAAAACCCCAGGCCACCTCTTCCTTTTGTTGTATGTAGAAAGACCCGTTAAAGCATTCTATAAATATAAGACTGACTAATGTGAAAAATTAGTACTTTCATGTGTCTTGGAGAGATTTTTGGGGGGCTATGCTTGTGAATTATTGCTACTTCTTGATGGTGCAGTACCTGCTATAAATAAAACCACAAGCTGTAGGAGGCAGCATAAACAGATGCGCTCTCACATCCTCATGACTAAACCACAGCCCTCACCAAAATGCAATTCTGTGACCACAGAAGAGCAAGCTACACACCCACTGTAGCAAGAAGATGATTTATGGAGGCCTAGAGAGTTCAAAAGACTCTTAATGGCTTATCTGTGGTTTTGGGAAATTCCAGATATGGTGAAGCCAAACCGCACCATGAATATTTAGTATCTGTGCATCCTGTCTGTTGTCACTTTTTGGACCACAACCTTTTTTTTTCCTCTCTGCCTGCACTGGACAGAATTGCCTCATCCTTAGGACAGCTGAAAACATGACCAAATGGCTGCAAAAGGCAGGTAGCAGAGATAAACCTTTATCTGTAATGAAAGACATGATACATCTACACTTGAGGACAGTGGAGCAATTCACTCTTTTCCAGCCTCCAATCCTATATAAGTAGGCGCATTCAACGCTAATCAAATAAAGGCTCAGACACATATGATTCCCGTGCTGTGCTGCTAAACTGCTCCTTCCTTGTCCTGTCAGAAGCAAGGCTGGGCAAACTCAAATGAGCAGTGGCGAGGCAAGACAGCCATTGCTGACCCCAGCACTCGCTACTCTCAGGAGACCTGACCTGCTAAGGCACAGGGTCTCGCTGTCATGGTATCACTGCTCCAACTTTCAGTACTAAGTTGGAGGGTCTGTGTTGCCTCCCACTGTGCAGTGTACACGTGCAGTATCTCTGTAGAGGAGGTGTCAAGAGGTGGGAGATGGTCTTCAGGGTAACACAGTGGCATATTGGATGGTAAATGCAGATGAATTCTAATTCAGGTAATACAGAGTTCAGCTACTTCTTACTGTCCTGCTAAAACACTAAATAGAATGGGTTTACCCACTTCGTTTCTTCAAAAATTATTTTACACCATTTTTAATTTATAATTGTATTATCATGGTAAGGGCTTGAGCCCTGGCTTCAAATATAAAGGAGACAGCAATGCAACAGCTGTGTTGGTTCTCTGCGTTTGTTCCAGATGAAGGAAGTGTTCTCTCATGTTCTAAAAAAGCTTCCAGACTTATACCCCAAGCCTAGGGCACCACCATATGGAAAGTAAAAAGCTTGTTTCAAAGAAACAGTAAACTCATGCTCTCAATGATGGCAAATTGTCAGACAGGGGTATCGCAAATCAGAGAGGGAAAGTCCAGGTGCAAAATCCATTCTGCCAGTTCTGAAGGAGTTGTGGCTCCTCTGCTTCACACTAATCGGGGGACTGATAGAATTATGCAGATGGCCCTGCCGTCTTGGAGAAAATTTCAACATAATAATAAAGAGTCAACATTTTCATGGGAACAAGATATTACAATTAAACAAATAAAACAAAGTCTTTCACTGAAAATCCACACTTCTCCACAAAACAACTACGAAAAATTTTCATAAAGCCATCAGTGGTTTCACTGTGAAGGAATTAATGCATGAGTCTACACTGAACCTAAAAATTTAGACCTGTGCATGAACAAGGCTGCCATGTGGAAAATATTTCTATATAGACTACTTTAATTAGCATGAAGTGAAGTTAAACGAGCATAACTCCACATGCATAATTCCTTTTATGCCACTATAAAACTTAATCTGATTTAGATTCAGTCACTTCCAAACCTCTATAAGCTAACCTGGGGAAAAGGCAGTCAAACCAAAATAAGAATGCTCACATTGAGAATCAAGCCACTTTATTGAAAGGAAATTAAATTTGGACCTTCTTATATAGCAGATCTTTTGTTAGAGGCTGTGAGGTGCCCGGTATCCTGAAGTCCCACAGATTCCCTTGATCAGAGCTTTGATAACAGAAACAAAGTTTGTGTAAAACAGAACATTGCTTTCTGTGATGTAACAAGATAGGGAGCTTTGAGAACAGTGATGCATTTGTCACATTTACCTCTCAATTTAACAAAGCTCCCTATGAACCACTGTGCATTATTCATCAGGTCTGCCACAGCACTATGGGTGCTTGATTGTATTACATTCCTAAAACACACCCACTTTTCACTGGTAAGACCTTTGAGAATGTCTCATTCTTAGTGGGAGGTGTGAAACAAGCGAATTTTTTTTAAATGAATAGTTTATTCACCAAAACAATAACATCAGCCAACCGGTAACTATAGATTTGACCTAAATTTACCAGGTAGCTTTGAACCTGTTTTCAGATGAGGGAGAGAGAAGAGGATGTTATTATACATACCTGCTTTAGCATTCTGAAAAGAATATGTTTCAGTTCTTCAAGCTAGATTTACACCAACAGTAATTATAGACATTAAGGTGGTGATTACTCAACACCACTAGAAAATTCAGAAAGCTGAGCGCTCTTTGATGGAGTTTGCAATGTTCTGGTATATAGTGGTGATATATGTCCTGTATGAACTGACATTACTTTTATTTCTGGATGGAAACATAGTTTCTTACAAAGCCTAAGTGACAGAGGAAAAACAACCATTCCATTTACATTATTTTGCATTTAAAAGAGAAAACTTCATAACACTGTCTTTGGAAGAAGAGCAATAAATTTTGATGGAAACCAGAATCTAAGCTCCTTTGTACAGCTATGTATGTTTAATAACTAAAGTGATGTTGGAAGACTTCCTTCAGGGTAAATATTCCCCTTTAGAAGAGCCATCATTTAGCTTTTTTCATGACACTGATTTTTAGCCTTGCATTCTACATGGCTAACACACCTAATTTTGGCATTGTACAATGCTGAAGGCCTGCAATTTGTTCTGAAATCATCAGGGATTCAACTACATGAAAGACTGAAACCTAATGAATATAACTGACTGCAATTAGCCTTTTGCAGGTCAGCATGCCCTCCGAATTTAAACATACACAAGGGTCATGCTAACTGGAGGGACATTGAGTGAACATTGAATCCACTCTTCACACAGAACACTAAAAATACTCCTTTAATGTGCATTTATACCTTTTTTTATAAGCATCTTTATTGCTTAAAGTGCCAAAATAATTAAAGAAAAATATTTAAGGCACTGTCACTGGGGATTGTGGTCATCACATGTTGTCTCTGCTGCTCCTTCCTCCTCACGCTCTTCCCCAGCTCCAGCGTGGGGTCCCTCTCACAGGAGACAGTTCTCCATGAACTCCTCCAACATGAGTCCTTCCCATGGGCTACTGTTCTTCACACACTGCCCCAGCGTGGGTCCTTTCCACATGGTGCAGTCCTTCAGGAACACACTACTCCATTGTGGGCCCCCCGTGGAGTCACTAGTACTGCCAGCAATCCTGCTCCAGTGCAGGTTCTCCACAGGGTCACAGCCTCCTTCACGCACATCCACCTGCTCTGGTGTGGGGTCCTCCATGGGCTGCAGGTGGCTATCTGCTCTAACATGGACCTTGATGGGCTGCAGGGGGACAGCCTGCCTCATCATGGTCTTCACCACAGGCTGCAGGAGAATCTCTGCTCTGGCACCTGGAGCACCTCCTCCCCCTCCTTCTTCACTGACCTAGGTGTCTGTAGAGTTGTTTCTTCTCACATATTCTCACTCTTCTCTTCCAGCTGCTATTGCACAGTATTTTTTACCCTTTTTAAAATGTTATCACAGAGGTGCTATGACCATTGCTGATGGCCTCAGCCTTGGTCAGTGGCAGGTCTATCTTGGAGCTGGCTGGCAGTGGCTTTACTGGACATGGGGGAAGCTTCTGGCATGTCACAGAAGCCACCCCTGTAGCCCCCCACTACCAAAACCTTCTATGCAAACCCAATACATTCCTTTAACTGAAGTTTCTCGTTACATTTTCTACAGCTTCCTAAACCCACTTTGCTCCCAAATCAACATTGGCAGTGATATCAACAGGTTGATTAAATAATAATAATGATAATAGTTTGTTGTTTCAGGCATGGAGGAGAGATCTGATATACATAATATGTTTGAAAAACAAAGGGATCCCTCCCAACACACACACCTCATTCTGAGCTTGCAAAGTGTCTAGAAAGGGCAAGCTCAAAAGACTTTTCCTTTACCATTCTGTGAAAGGGTCCTTCAGAGTATAGTGTATTCACTCACTAGACTGTGCACGTGAACACCAGCAACACTAGCATAGAGTTCAGGCACCACTAGCTCAGGCACCTGCAGTACTGCATGGTCATTGCTGGTCTTCATAGCTCTTTGGAGGGACTGGATTAGGTCTGCTGGAGAAGGCCGGTTAGCTGCATTCCACTGCCAGCAGGACTTCATGATGCCATACCTGTAAGATGGAGAAGTAAGGAGGTGCTGGGAATGAAAAGCACCAAGACAAATTTTTACTACCGTCAAGTCATCTCATATTTAAAATGTCGAGACCTCTTTTTCTGCTTCATATAAAGTTCTTTCAATGACCCTTTGAAATTTGCAACCACATAATAATGTGTGGGGACAAAGGCTTGCAGTTGTTTGTGAGGATGTCAACTGTAAGTATGGGAAAGGGAAAAAGATTGGTGTTAGCTTTTGAAACAGCAACTGAGATTCCTTAGGGAAGAAAAAGCCTCTGAATATTAAAAGAAATTATGTCTTCACAAGAGGAAATACAATGCCTTAGATCTTCCCTGTGGATGCTTTGTTCACTTCAGGGAGAATCCCACAACTTAGAGGAGAAAGTTTACTCCAGAACAGTCCTGCACCTTGCAGGGAAGCAGTGGAGCAACAAAATGCAAGGGCAGACATGGAAACAGAAACAAGAGCAATTTTCAAAAGCAGGAAAGAGCGGTTTTGGCAATCAAGGTTTCAGGCAGCAGAATCCAGTAAGGAGATGTGGCAGACATGTGAGAACAAGTCTCCTTGGCTAACAGGTTACTGTTCTATATAGCCTAGACTCAGAGATCTTCTTTAAAATCTAGTGTTGTATGTCTCACTTCCATTTAGCCCTGCAGATCTCAAGTTCAATTGTCCATAAAGCGAGTGGCTTACATGGCTTGCTGGCAGCTTGAGGGCTGCTTCATAATGTTCTTTCTCTGCAGGTGCGATAAGATATCAGAAGGTGGCACCTCAGGATATGGTGGAGCACCTGGAAGGGCAAAAGGAATTAAGGTAATGGTTGCAGCTAGCAGCTTCTTTATAAGCATGCCTTCCCTACCAAAATCCATTTTTTTCCTACCACAATTCACACGGACAGAAAGTCTAAAAGGAATTGTCAAGACTTTGCATGTTGGAAAAAACAGGATGCTAATTTAATTGGTCCAACTTTACATTCTGAAATTTGAGATTTTGGGGTCTTGTTAATTTGCTGCTTCCTTACATATTTTTTTTATTATCATTAAATCTTCTTACCTAATGTAATCATTTCATATAGCAGAATTCCAAAAGACCATCTGCAAGGAAAGAAAACAAAGCAATGTTAAGTTTCCTTTCTAGGTTGCTAGCTTAAATACAGATAAATGACTAGGCATGACCTGCAGAAGAGAGAAGAGAAGGTATGAGCTATAAAGTGGAGCATTATGCTGAGAATAGATATGCCCTACTGTGAACTTCAGGACATGGCATGATACAGAAAGGAGTGAAAGAGACAGGCCTGACAGACAGATGAACTTCTGGTCCAAAAATTAAATCATACATGTCTGCCTTGATGCTGGGGGTTTTCTTCAGGAGCTGCTCTGGAGCCTGCCACTTGACTGGCACAATCTGTGTGACTGAGTTGACACCATATGTGTGAGTTTCATAGGCCAGACCCAAACCACAGAGCTTAGCAGTGAAGTTGTGATGAAGGAGGACATTCCTGGCAGCAATGTCACCATGGAACAACTTCTTCTGTTCAAGGTAAGCCTGGAAATTTGGAAAAGAAAGAGACCATAATTTTAAAAGGAATTTTAATTGACATAAATTTTCATTTAGTTTACGCCTGTCTTCACGCTGTGGAATAGAGGTGTATGGTCACCAAAATAATGCAAGCGTATTTGGCTCAGTTTTAACAAAGCACATCCTCCATGCATAGTCCAAGAAGACTTAGGCCACCATGTAGACTTGTGTTGCAATCAAGCAAGAAAGGAAAAATGCAGTGAATATGAGCAGACTTACCAGAGCTGCTGCAACTTGCTTTCCAATTTCATATACTTGCCTCTCAGTGAGGTCATAGGGGATGCCATCCATTGTCATGACATCCTAGAAACAAAAGAGCAGTCCTTGGATCAAACAAATGCCTTAGCTGTAGGGTACTGGGGAACATTTCCTTCTAATCTAATAAAATGAGTACTGTCTAATCTTACGCTCCACCAGCTAATTTCACAACTGGTCATAAATTGAAATATAAGGGTACATGGATGGGTGATGTGGATAGATGGATGGTGCGCTGGGTAAGACAAGTACACTAGAGAAAAATGGTGGGTAAACTGAAGGGTGGAGAAGAAATAAATAGGTAAGACAGAATGGGCAGAATCACAATCCACACAGATGAATGGAAGATCCATCATACATTAGAACCATGAATAGAAAAGCACATTTATAACATATAAATGGTTATCTGGTATGAGACTAGCAGTCCACCTCCCTTACTACTCTGCCTGTAACAGTGACACTAGGTGCCACCCCGATGAGAAAAAGGTAAGCACACAATGCTTTTCCTGTGTAGTTTTCCAGCCCCCAACCATTTTCAACTTAAGGACTTCCTGAGATTATTACAGTTTCAACATGTTCAGTAACCTTTGAAAGGTTATGTTCAATGGACGTATTCACTCTTGTCTTGAACCCATGTAAAGTTTCAAAATCCATAGCAGTCAATGGCAAGGAATTCCCTTAGTCAACTCCCCACTTCATGAAGAACCACCTCCATTTGTTTTGAACATGGCACTTACTAGCTTTATTTGCTACCACCTTGACCTTCTGCTGAACAAGAAAACGAACAATCTCTCTGAACTTAGTGTTACAGATGTAGGAGAATGATGGATTTATATAGTGACATGGCAGAGTTTTGTTTCTATGCCTTTCTTAATAATGGCTAATATTTGTTTTCTTTTTTGGCTTGAGTTAACATTTTCATCAGACTGTATATTTTTGTACAATCGGTCCAATGATTTCAGTCCTCATCAGCAATGGGCAGCTATGAGGCCATCATTACACATGTGAAGCTAGGATAGCTTTTCTACATGAGCATCGTTTCATTTTTAACTATACTGAATTTCATCTGTTCTTTTGATTGGCCAGTCTCTCAATCTTGGAAAATCCTTCTGCAATTCCTCAAGGCCAGTACTTGCCTTTACTGGCTGGTATCATTGGCAATCTTCATCACCTCACTGCCATCCCATTTTCTAGGTTATTGATACATGCAATGAATAGCACCACGTCCTAGCATATATACCAGCAGAACCCCGTGGGTGACCTCCCTCCATTCAAGTACCAACCTTCCACTTTTATGCTGTTTCCCATCTTTTAATCAATTAGTTGTCAGTCATTGACCTTCTCCCTGGTGTCATAACTGCTCTGTTTTCTTAAAAGCATCTGGAGTGGGACATTATTTAAAACTTTTTAGAAATTCAGGTAGCTTTATCAATTCTCATTCCAATGGTCTGCAAAGTAGGACTTCACTTTACAAAAGTATGTCAACCTCTCCAAACTATATCATATCAGTCAAGATATCCACTAATTCTATTCCAGTTTAGATTTGTGTGGAACTTCTTTGGGGGATGGAAATAGTTTAGACTGATATAGGTAGATGCATAGAGAGATTAAAAGAATCATCTGTGACTTATGGACAGACATGTACCTAAGGAATTTAAGATATTCTATCATCACTTCTTTTGACTCACCTTCCGACATGTCCATAGAAATGTCAACAGGTCACCAAGAGACACATCTTCCATGATCACATAAAGTGGGAGCTGGTCTACACAGCATCCAACCAGATCAACCAGGTTCTCATGATGGCCAAGATTTTGATGGAATTTAATCCTTCCCAGGAAATCCTTTACTTCCTGGGAACTAGCCAGGTCTGAAAGAACAAAAAAAAACCCACCAAAAAAAAAACCAAACCAAAAAACAAACAGAAAAAAACCAAATGGCAGCAGCAAGGAACAGGGTGAGTAGCTTTTAAAATCAACATGAAAGGCAATCTTTAGTGCTACCAAGACACTCCCACCAAAACACCACTCTGACTAGCTAACACGATACTTAACACAGCTTGTTCTTGCCCAGTCATGACTGCAAAGTTCTGCCCAGCATCATGTCTTTGACACAGAGATCTGTACCAAACTGGATCCTGGCCATGTGCCTTACCTTGTAAGGCTTTCAATACTACAGTCTTAGACTCCCCGGGGTTCCCAGTTTCCAACTGTGCTCTGTAGATGCTTCCATAGCGGCCATTCTTTATCAGCTGCAAGGTGCCTGGTAAGAGTTTCTCTCGCGGTATCTCCAGTTCTTTCAGAGTCAGGGATGCAGAATTTAGCAGGCTTTCCACAGATGTCTCACTCAGTTGGATATATAGGTTCTCTGTTAAGCTGGATTCCTGCTGATTCTTGTCATTCACTGACAAAAACAAATACACATGATGCATAAAAGCAGACAGATGAACTCTTGTAGTAGGTAGCAATGTCTGTCCTTCTACCCTCTTTGATTTTTGCTCCATACTGTTTTGGAAATCAGAACAAAGTAAGGAACTGTTATTGTATCTTATTTGAAAAGGTAAAGGAATTTATCTCCCACTCAATGAAAAGGCAGACTGAGTCTGGATATCTGTACTGTATTTAACTATGTAAACTTTCTAGATAACATGCACTTGTACATAATTCCCATGTGCTGAAGCAATGACCATTTTCTTTTATCACCAGCTACCAGTTATGAAACTGACATGCACAGGATGTTCCCACAAAGGCCCCATCTTTGTTCTTAATTATCTCCCTTCAGTTTATATATAAGCTGAAGACGCTTTTTCCTCTACAATCCCAAAATCAGTTCAGAACTGGATTTTCATTTCCACACTGCAAAATATGTTTGCAGTATTGACAAACCTCTCCCTACCCCCCTACCAGTCCCTGTTCTATTTCTTGTTGTCCCCATAGGAAGTGGGAGGCAGCAGCTTGAAATTAAATTTCTTAAATGACAGTATAGAAAACAGATTAATTAGGCATGGCCTACATCAAAATGACTGTCATTCATAATTACTCCAGAGAAACTCTCCTTGCAGTAACATCAAGAAGGCTGTTACATAAACACACTTTGCAGCTTTCTAGTGATGTCACCACAGTACATTAATCAGCCTATATGGGATGTTACTTCAGGTTTTCTCAGATCTATCTATACCACAGATTCCACAATTACTACTGCAAGTGGGGTAAATCAGGGTTCCCAGTTTTTCTAATATTCACTAGATTGCTGAAAACCAGTCAGGCTCTCCATAAATGCTATTGCCTGACAGCTCAAGCAATGGGGAAATAGGATTGACTTCTGGCCACTGAAACCAACACCCTCTTCTCTGGTTGAAACATGTTTTTTTTTTACCTCGGTCTCCAGGTGATGACAGTTGCTCCCGCTTTGCTCGCAAGCCTCGACAGTGGAGCCAAAGGATCACAGTTAGCATGATGACAAAAAATCCCACAAGGAGAGCTGGGACAACAATCACTTCAGTCTGATATTCACGCACAACTATCAGCAGAAAAAGCAAATGGGAAGCCAAGGAATAAGCAGCACTGCCTGATGCACATTGGCTCTGTATAACAAAGTAGTAATAACCAATTTCAGTAACTTTCAATCCCAAAAGCATGCGTATCTATCCTCTACTCCTTGGAATAGCAACTGAATACTGTTCATGCTGCCACCCTATTTTTCAAAGGTGCTGAGATTCTAAACTGCATGAAACCACTGGGACTCCACACCTAAGGTCACTCATTTAGATGCCTTAATACAAAGGCTGTATATGACACACTGTAGCCATGTGTGTCATCCACCAGTGAAACAGAGCAAGCCCTGGCAGAGGGATAGGAGGGAGATGCGAAGGGCTGGATATTACTGTGCCATCACAAATACAAATGCAATTACAGGTTCAGCTCCTTCCATTAAAATTATAGGGTACATTTTAAAGAAAACAGGGTGTGGTCACCTGGTTTGGATTTGACTAGAAGACATTGCAATTAACAAGGATGTTGCAGCCAACTAACTCTCTTAGGTCCCCAGATTTGGAGGTGGTGCTATTTTTGCATAGGGCAAGACCACATTTCAGTTCCCAAAGATGAAAGAAAGTAATGAAATAAAAGACTGGTCTTTAGGGAAGCTGCAGGTAATCTTTAAAGACTATATTAAGTCTCATTCAAAGCAGAAATACTCTAGAATGGCTAAAATTATGTGAGATGAATCCCACCACAAAGGCTGCATCCCCTTAGAAGTTTCTACCCGGGGACACAATGCAGGGAGAGCTCAGTCAAATCCTTCTGTGTGGGCTGGAATGCAGGGGGAGGAGGGGAAAGGGCTGGCTCACTTTTTAGGAAAGCAGGCCTTCCTGCTCAGCATGTGAAAGCTTATTACTTAAAGGAATCTGTGAATCTTACCACATAGCTTGTCATTGCTGTTGCATTCCAGTAGCATTCGTGCTAATCTTTTTACATCCCCTGCCATGTTCAATTACAAGCAAGTGGGTCTCCAACCTGTGGCTTCTGCACAGACGCAAAGAATATTAATGAAATTTATTGGGAGGAAGGATGATTTATGAAGCAACAAGTGAGCTGAATATGGACATTTCTACCCCTTATGATCAGAGGTTGTGTGAAAAAGCAGCACTGGGACTTCAAGGCCTAGAGAACGACACAGGATAACCACTATCAAATCCTATGAATGGTAGACTGCATGACCAGAGAGAAGTTAAGACTGAGGTTGTTCTACAGTGCTTCACAAGCAATTGGGTAGGGATATGCACAAAAAATCATAGTCATTAACTTAACAGTATTTAAAGAATAGCTAATACACTTCTAGTTAACACACTTAGATGGCAGAATCTTTGTCTTCTATCTGTCCATAACAAATGAACAGATCAGCAGCATGTGTACAAAATGTCTGTCACTACAGCCCCTGCCCACAACTTGTGCTCCACAAAGACAAGCAAAAAAAAAGACCAGTTCTGTCATTAGGGGTCTCTGGTACTGACTCGTTAGCACTGCCAGGTCTATAACTAATCTGAATCACAACATCTGGAAGTCTTCTGCATTTGTAGTTGAAAACCCAGAGCCTGTGCAAGCGTGCACCTTTCCAGTTGCAATTTCAGCTATCACTAGCATAATACCTTAGCATGTGCAACCATGCACCTACAAAACCTTCTGATTGTGTAAGTGCATTTGTCAGGTGTACAACCCCGCTCAGACAGGGCTACATTGCCAGTGTATGCCAGTTGAGCCAGGACTGCAGATCAGCTGCAGGCCTCCCAAAACACATCCCTGATGTAGAGTTTCAGCTGTTCTGCATTACAGATTACTGAGGACTGCAGTCATAAGATAGGAATAGGCTCTGCAGTGCTGCATTGATTTATATCAACAGAGGACCTGGACTATTATTTCTGAATCGTAAAAATCAGTGTGGTGAATAGTGATGACTGACAGAAAGGCAAGGCATGTACATTTAGCCACTGTTTCTTATAAACATTGCCAAAAATTTGAGATTTAACAGCTTCACAAACAGTATAATCTAAAACATTTTACAGGCATTGTTACTTTCATCCTGTAAGTGTTTATTTTCAGCTATGGGTTCAAGGCAATTAACCACAATGGCAAATGTTAATAATAAAATGTGACATTCTTATTAACACTAATATGGTTTTATGGAAGTTGTTAATGGATGAAACATTAAACAGAGTTTGTTCTCATCCTTAAAATTAAGGGGTGAAATTATGCTTTATCAGTTGCACAACATAGGCAGCAGAAAGGGGAAAATTGAATATATCTGCACTTTAAGATACCAAAAAAGTCTATTTCACTTTTTATTTCCTTTGATTCTTAATGTTAGCAAATTCACCTATTTTTGGGGTGTGGCTACAACATGAATCCAATCAAAGGAGCAATATACAGTAGTAATACCAAGCTTTTCAGGTACACTCTGAAAGTAATCACACTAACTCACCCTACCTTGGCTATAACGCATACACACAGTTCCAAATACACAGGTATCACCATCAGAGGAACAGTTCTAGCTTATTTCACACTCAGATACACACAGATAGGAAAAATGCATATGAACGGACATGACGGCATCACAGGACAATAGACTTTAGGGCCATTAGCCAACAATCACGTTGTATAATATGAATCATAAACACCCCAAGCTCCATCTTAACACTAGCTAATGACTTTGCTTTGTGCAAATGCTCACTAGAAATGTACACTTACATTTAACCAATGTGCATCCACACGCACGTATAAGCACAGGCACACAACCTGTACTTACACAGAAAGGCACTCATACAGTCACAAAGATCCATGGAAAAAAGTTTTGATGCAGCAAACACGTCTACACTGGTCCCCTGTCCATAAACAAGATTCCTACCCTTATGCACCTCCCATCAGTGACGCCAGTGGGTGGAACACAAGTTTTCTAACCATACTTAGGGCAGAACTATGGGATCCAGAAATAAAAACACTGGCAGCCATTGGTGCTTTATTTGCAATGGCACTCCCATTTGTTGCTGTTGCTTATAGAGCAGCACAGATTTACCATTGGAAAATTTGATTGGACAAGTCCATTTACACTCTATGCCTCTATCCTCTTGCAAAACTCAGGAAGCAGGAAAAGAAGTTGCACTTAATAAGATAATTCTGAAATGCCTTTCAGCGCTACTTTCCAGGCTGAGACCAAATGAATTTGCATACTTAGCTCTTTCTGCAACTTACTGGTCTAACATTAACATTCCTGCAGTTCCCATACTTCCATCTTCACGAGAGCGGTAACTCAAAAATCTACAGATCTCTCATTATACATTTAACAAATATTTTTTGCAGTGTACCAGTAGGGGACACATGGAGATTATGTGGAACTAACATTTTCAATATAAAGGTGCATACCCACTACACAGCAGAAAGCATATTGGTAGTGCTCAAATACTTATTTCATTGATGAAGACAGTTTTCCAGTATCAAGCCAGGATAAGGGGGACAAAAATACCTTAAGAGGTTCAAAACCTCTACCTCACTGGAATTTGATTTTCCTTGTCTGTTATGATGTACCAAGACCAGTACTGTCTAGATCATGAGCACAGGAGAACATATTCTGTATTACTTCAATTTAGAATTTGCATTGGACAATTTGTGCAACTGCAAGTAAAGGTCAGCTTAGTTATTCCACTGTTTTTGATTACTCTTTTACATACAATGAAATCCACTCACTGAAATTCATTTCTCTTTATTGTTTACTTTCAAAAATGTATTTGCTTCAACAGCCTGCTCTCCCTGCCTGGGCCCATCTAATCTTTCAGATTATTCTGATTTCCATCTTCTTCAGCTGAAACTGATTATTTTTGTTGTTTACACAAAACCTGGAAATTTCATTTTTCTCTTGGACATGCATCTTTTTTCATCAGGTCTTCTATTGTGCAGTACATCAGTGTGACTTACACCTTATTTAAGAAAGCTAGTTGCCAGTGCAATATAAAAATCAAACATGATAGGTACTGACCACAGTACTAGGCTGCTCTTCCTTCAGAATGCCAAGGCTCAAGGTAAGGGTGGTACGTTCGGCTCAGTTTCACTCTCCAAAGCCTTCCTGAAAGACACCTACCCTTTTGTAACAGTGACTAGAAAGCAAATGAGCTGTTCTAGAACAAAGCATCTCAACACAAGGGACTGAATGGGAGCAACAAGGGGCTGTGAAGGTCTCTGTAAATGAGTTTTGAAAAGGTACATGTTGCCCTGAACAGAGCTCAGAGGGGGGAACAGGGTTTTCAAGCAGATTTGGAGATACGCTGGAGCTTTTGCTGTGGCAGAAAGAAATGACTAAGAATAAATGCAGATACAGTGGCCTGGAGGGCAATGCTTAATGTATTATTAACAATGCTCAGAAACTACACAGTTTCAAGCAGACTGCAACAATGATGGCAGTCAAGCCTTTCTTTGACTAATACCTAAATCCGAAGACCCATGTCCAAGCTAAATATACAATGAAGACTATGGTATCTAGAAACAGCAGAATCAGCTGCCCTTAAAACAATGAGAGATACATAGCAAAACCTTAGCTGAAGCTAACCTACAGTCTACAGCATTCACAAACTGCTGCTAGCACACTACTTGGTGAACTGCACAAGGCACAGCAGTTTCACAGCCTGGCAACAGTGCCAGGTTAATTAGCCCCCAAATCTGCCGTACACGGACACTTACTGCTCCTCTGCGCATGTCTGCCAACAGGCTGCACACTGAGGAAAAAGGTGGTGTTTTGTTTTCAACCTCGTTTGTTTGCCAAGCTGATCTGCTGCCCTTGCAATTTAGACAAAGCACAGAGGGCAATGCAGGAACAGGGGTAAGTAGGTAAATGATGGCAGATGTGGGGGCTGCTTAAACTAGTTCAGGAAGCCCCAATACTGAATGTGAATATGGTTTTGTGAATGCAGCTGAGCTGAATTAAGTGCTCACCAACACCAAAAGAAGGGAGTATCTCTTTCCTCTCAGCTCAATTCTACTTCTTGTTTCACTCTAAGCTGTGCAACTGATCACATGGTAAACGGATTCAAACCACTAAGCTAGCAGGGAAAATTAACTTTTCTTTTGCCATAGTAGTATGCTGCCATTTTAGTGAGTGGTTTTAGTTCACCATGAAATTCAACAAGTGCTAGCACAGGCTCAAGGAGGTGTCAGGAGCACACATCCAGAAGCAGGAACAGGGAAAATGGATCTCCCACTACCCAGGGTGGTGCATGGCTAAAGCTCAATTGTGAAACCATTCTCTGTGTCAGCATGGATCCACAGGCACTGTGTGCCAATGTAAGCCCTACTATGATTTTTCCAGTCCCCTGTCATTCATTCCCACATGTATACTGTCATCTTAGTGCTAGCGCAGCATTCACATGGCAAGGTGGTAAACTGCATTGGGAAGGTGATCTGCCCTAACATAATCAATCCTCTCTCACATTTTATGGATTTAAATTTCTAAACAGGCTCAATTTATGCTATTTAAAGTGCGAGGACATAAAGAATCAAGAAGCCTGAGTGACAGTGAGACTGAAAAGGAAGAGAAATATAAAGCCTTATGTGTCCATGGGATATAAGGGAACAGACGGCTTGAGAACTGCATGCACAGAAACTGCCTGCTCCTTGCTCCTGCCGTGTTCAGAAAAATAAGATGATGTACATATTCATGGTAAATAAACAGTTTTGCCAGTGAATATGTCTGACTTGGGACTAACATCAGTTCCCACCATCAGTGCAAAACTGTAAATCCTTGAGTACTGATTAGCTATTCTGTCTAAAGAAACACCTGATTAAATTAATTAAATATTAGAAAAATAAAAGCTAAGATTCATTTGGATCTTCATTAGACCTTTTAAACCATGAGCTATAAGCTGATATGGAAGTTATTGTAGTTATTTCTCCAGACTTCCTGGCCTCCATTAACTGCACACCACTTTATTATAAAAATATTTTTACAGGTATTTTTCATGCACTAATTGCAAGGACCAATATGTCTGTAATATGACTACAGGCACATAAAGAACAGCTAAGCAACTCACTTCAGTCCAGCATACTGCCTGAACTGATAAAAGAAAAAAACAAATGTTTTAACCACGATGCCTTCTATTTAATTTCTTACAGTGGCAGAACCATACTCTCAAGCTTTTCCAGTCACTGTTTCTGTATTGCTTTTAGTATTTTCCTCCTCTTTTATATGACCTTTGAACCCAGCCACGAGTCAAGGCTTAGGCAATGATTATGCACAAGTGCACTGCCCTGGCCATGCAGCTGAAAGGGAGGGGAGCAATCAGGGAACAGAAGGAACAAAAATGGCAGTGAAACCACAATGTGTGAGCTCAGGACAGCTGAGCGGTTGTGGATGCTGAATGTGAGAAGAGGGAGAAGAAAAGCACCATGGAAAAGCAAACAGTGAAAAAGATATTTCTTCCCCTGTTAAGTCCACCATTTTACTAAAAGCAGCGTCCAAAACAAATAAAAAACAAGTCTCTCAGGTTTCAAGCCTTACAACTTGATGCCATGAGAACATATTCCTGCAAAATCTATGTATTTGTTAGACTACATATCCTATCTCTTCTGCCTTCAGAAGGCCTTAGCGACTATTTCAAACACCCTGGCAGATCATTACATCTTCACAAGGTTTCCCTGGCCCATCGACTCATCTCACCTCTCACCATAAAGCACCCATGGGCTACCAAGCAGCATCTCCAATGATGTAGAATGTGAAATTCTGACCAGTCAGCCCAGGTTATAACATAACAGAGGCACCTCACTTCTGTCCTGAACAATGATTACTGATAATATCCTGTGGCTTGCTGTAGTGGCTGTAATGTCTCAGCTATATAGTACTCTAACTCACTTTTGCAACAGCTGGTAACAGTAACACCCTATAAGAAAACAAAGTGTTTCAAAAAAATCACATACAGTGACTCAAGATTTTCTCTTGGTCAACAATATCTGAATATCAAACCTAGGCTAGCTGCTACTGAAGCATATTAAAGGAGTGAAAGAAAATTAGGCTGACCACTTCTGAAGAGCTGGACCATGGAGAAAAGAGCAGATAATGAGGTTCATGCTGCTATTTGAGCAGGTGAATTACTTAAGGCAAACCTGGCTCCTTTTCAAGGGAGCAGAAAAAATAGGCAAAGTCAGCAGTTGCTACCACATTGAGAAATATGAGTCAGGAGGACTCTGTACTGCTGTGCTTTTATCCTAACAGGGTTAGTCCAAACTGGCACCATATCAGTGGAGATATGCAAGTTCTCATGGTGCTAAGTTTTGCTTAAACTTAGACCATCTCACAGAAATTAATTTATTTGTGCAGTGTGAGGAAGTCTGAGTACAGAAGTGTGAAACAGTACAGAAACTGAATGGTGATTAAGACAAAAATATTTTTTTCTAATGCAGACATGGCCTACTATAATTTCTGAAAATTTAACATATATCTTGATCACACTCCCCCTGAATTAAGGCCATGAAAAGTTACTCCTCCCAGGTAATCTGCAAAATAAAAGTTAAAATAATTTTTAAAAAGTGAGGAATACATTGACCTGAAGCCCTCAGTGAGCAGGCTGTTTAAGATATAAAAAGTCTAGAGGCCAAACTCTCCAAAGCACACTCTTAACTGCGATTTCCTTTTGTGTAGTAAAAACCACACACTGCTTTTGAAAATGCTCACCATTCTGTCTCTTTCTTACTGACTGAACTCTGATTTTGGTGGTACCGGCCAGTACTAAGCCCATATCAAACCATAGCACAAACTCGATACAGATATTCTGAAAAACTGTGACACCAAAAGCTGTGACAGGACATAAGAATGCAGTATTTTTTCAAAGGATGATGCATACATGTAGCTCTTGTGAAAAACACTGTGTGGTAAGAATACTGCCTGATATTACATGCTGGAAAATGGCTTATTAAATGGAATGTGAATCTGCTTTCATAATTACCCAGCCACAAGGAAACTGAGCTGAAGCTGTGTACACAATTTTAGCTTCAAAATTCCCAACTTTTGGATGCTTCTTGGTGCATTTACCATAGATTTTGTTTATAATTTAATCAGTAGCTCATGCACGCACACAGATACATGCAAACAGGCAAACAGAGAAAAATCTAGGTATCTGCACCACATTGGATTAGAGTTACCTTCCTGTATTGTTTCAGTGAACTGAGACTAAATAAATTTACATGAAACTTATTTTCTTTGTTATTTTCTTCCTGTTTAAAATGTGCCTAGAAGTTATTTCATTTAAATCAACCTGTGTGTAGGGACATACCTCTTTTTTTCTCAAAACCATTATGATCACCGAAATTTGTTACTGTAAGTAACTTCAATACAAGCAGTAAGTACATGCAGGGGTATATACACATATACACACAGACTTCACAGTACAGCTATATGCTACTTCAGGTGACACTTATGTTAATAAAAGTCTTTTTTAAAAATTAAACATTCATCAGCTAATCTTCCAGCAGTGTTTTCTTTTACTTACCTGAATTACACCACTCCTCTTGCCCTGCAGTAGTCTCTTCCTGAAACTTGCCTGCTGCTGGTTCCCAGTCTGTCAGAGGCCACTCCTGATAACACTGATGGTTACCCTGTGTGGTTGTAATTCTTATGACTAAGTTCCTCCTCACTGGCTTTCCTACCCCAGACCTGCCCAGCTTCAATTCTTTCCTCTTCAAGGTCTTCTCAGCTGTCTCCCCAGGGAGATCGCATGAGTGTAAGTCCCAGCACACACTTGTAAAACGGGTCTGCCTGGCTTCCACACACCAGCTGCTCACCCGGGATGACAGAGACAGGCAAAGCAGAGTCCTCGGGCAGGGACCTGGAGCGTAATTTGAAAGGCAGGCAAACACAGATCAAGAGGGATAGGCTAATGTAACAAACAGAAATCATACACTTTGGATTACAGGTTCATGTTTAGAAAAATGGGTTCTTGGAACAGAAAATCTGTACAAAACCCAGGCTCCAGACACAGAAAGCCCTTTCTATCAGGAACACAATCTGAGAATGAAGAAAGAGAGAAAAGATTAATAACACCCAAACATGCTACAACAGACAGCAGCAATAGGAATGCAGGCTTTTTCACGTTCTGCTTTGCTTGTTCATATCCCTCCTGCTCGGGCTGCCAAAATTTTCCAGCCCTACTGTAAAATGCAGCTCTCCCCTGCCCTTTCCTCCCACCAGTCCCACCCAGAGCTCCCACGCAGCCCGGCAATGACCCTCACTCACAAACCCCCTTCAAAATCTGTCCTGAGCTCCCCAACCAGATTGGATAATATTCCTGAACTTGCTCTGTGACATTTTCTGCTGTGATGCCCTTGGGGTCACCATTGGGCTCTGCTGGTGCCCTCAGTCCTCATCAGCTATGCAGCATAATCTTAATTGCACCTCAGTTTCTTGACATTTTAGTTCTGGGCCCTTTCTTCCTACCCAACCTGCATATGCAAGTCCCACATGGTGGCCTGGAGACTCCTTCCATTAGCTCAAAGACTGCCCTCTCCTATCACTGAAAAATCTCATGTTAAGAGTTTCAGATTCCTGACTCCTGGTTATAAGAGTCTGTACAAGATTATTTGCTTACCTACTTCATACAAGTGAGAGGCAGTTGTATTACAAAAGGAATTAATATGAGACCTATCATTGAGAGACAAAGTTCATTTCACAGTCAACAACGTGATGCAGATTGCTTTGGGAACTCTGCCACTGTTTGAGCAAAACTTATGTACTCCTGTTAACACTTTGGTGCTGCACATATTATTTTGTTGTGGGAAAATTTTAGTTGCGGCATAGGCAATAGTTTTAGATACTGAAACACAATAGTTAATTTATCCATAAGAAAGGCTGCATATCAATATATCTGTACACCAGGACATCCTAAACTTCTCTCTGGGATTATTCTTCCAGCTGGCATTTACTGTCCATGTGTGCAAAATGGTGAAAACCAGGAGTGGTTTTCTTCATTGCTTGATCTCTCCACAGAGACTAGCAGAAGTGGGCAAAATAGTATTAGTGAAATAGCTCTGTAATGTGGACTTTCATCCCCTGAGAAACCAGGAGAGACATCTTCTACACTGAATTTTTTCTTGAGTTAGAAAGATCTCTGCAGTTGCAGAGTGTAGGCTCAGACTCTGGTTTCAGCTTTCCTCTTATTCTGGTTCGAACTTGCATTGACTTTCCACAGTACCTTCTCCCTGAAGGATCAGGGGATCTGTCCTATACTCCTCCCCATTAAAAAGTGGCTAAAATACAAAGGACAGTTCCTCATTTCAATGAGTTCTTTACTGAAATGTGTTACTTTCCACAGGCACCTTTCCCAAGGGCAGCAGGGGAACCTATTCAGATTCCTGTTTAAAAATATAATTGGCAATCTTCCTCCTTTTGCTCCTTCTATCACAGTTTCTACAGCCTCCAACTGTAGAAGAAAGAGTGGGAAAGGCAAAGGGTTAATAGTCAAGATATGCATATGCAAAAGCAGCAACCTCTGCTGATTTTAGTTGCCCCAGTCAATCTTTCTGCTGTGCTCCCAGTCAGACTGGTTGGAGAAGGTATTTTAATGGTTCAGGCCTCAGAGTATATAATCTTCCTCACTGATCCACAAGCCCCTCCCCCTGTTTAGTTAAGGGACAGCAGCCATTTATTGTCACATTTTGTTCTGTGAAAATCAAAATTCCGCTCTAAGTCTTGTATTGTGTGCACATCCACAAAGAAAACACCGCATGTTTAAATTCCCCTGTCCTTCTCTCTGTTTTTCCCTTAAGCAAGTATGATTAGGCACACCAAAAGGCAGCAGACTGGCAGTCTTATTAACAAAAACATCCTCTTTAACTCCAAGAAAGCTACAGCAGACCTAGCAACCATCCAAACCACACAGCAGCTGCTCACTAGCCTCAGGATGTGTTTCTGGGCCTAAGCTGCAGTTCAACCACAAACCATTCAGTCTTTGTCCTATGTGCTGACTCTTTTAACACGGGTGCTAATTTTGTAGTTCAACTTCCAGAAGGTAAGCATACTCTAAGTAATTTAGAGGCGATAAGGTCTCTCACTTACTTGCACATCCTAATGTAAGATCCTTGTGGGTCCCTTCCAACTTGAGATATTCTGTGATCCTGTGATTTAAAACTGTGGCTTATAGCTGATAGACTGTGACTGATCTTTTGGTCAGCCTAAGCCCACAGAGGTTGAAAGGGTCAGTACCTACTCTTTTCTTTCTGCAAGCCAGCCATTCATCCCTGAATGGGGTAAGAATCAGAATAGATGATCTAGAAGAGGGAAAAAAACCACCCATCATTATTCCAAGTCTTTCTTCTGCCTCATGAGCTTCACCTCTCAAGACGGCAGGTCTTCTGAGTTGAGAACAATTCATTTGCCTATTTAATATTTAGATTTTTCTTGAAAATGGTAGATCTTGAGTGATTTTCAGTTCACCCGTGCAGTTTTTGTGATTTAAAATTTCCAAAGGAACAAATGCTAGGAGGGGGTAGTATTATATGAAAATAAATAAAGAAAAAAAAGGAGCTTCTCCTTATAAAAATAAAATGACTGAAGGATTATGCATCAATTTTCTTCAGCCACTTGAGGGTCCAGTAATTTGCTAGCACTTCCTCTAGTCAGGGTTAGGCACATCTAATAGTAGTCCTTTTTCTGCCACTTTCCTGCCGAATTAGACCTCCATACTCCTAACTCTTTTCTTAAATCTAAATGGAAAATTCATTTGCAGTTTCATGCAGTCACTGGCCTGGTCAGCCCTCCCTTCTCAAATCACATGCTCAGGAAAGATCCTGAAGATTGGTCAGATGCTGTTAAGTAGGCTACAGTACAGTTTTCCCCTCTGGTTTTTGTGGCAGATTTTCCAGGCCCAGAAGCTGGGATTCACTCAACACAGCTGAAAAACTAAGTTATGGGCATAGTTGCTCTAGGTCCTCTGCAGTTAATACAAGGTCATAAGAACGTCTGTAAAGCAATTCAAGTACTAAAATCCTCTCTCCCTACACCGAAGTCACAGGTACAAAGGGTAACCTAGCTCCTGATTTACATGTCTTGGTCAAATGTCAGAAGTTAGATGCCATACATTTGGGCTAAATTCTGTTGTCTTCCTCTTCTTCAAAGAAATAACTTCCCTGAGCAGGAGGTCTTTTGTCTCCCAAAATCAGTACTTATCTGCAGTGTAACTTGGTAGCTTGGCGACAGCCTCTCCCAGAACTCCAGGGCTGACAGATGAACTATTAGGCTGTAAGTCAGGTGCAGCACATATCACATGCATTCAGTTCTGCTCTGTCTAGTTCCTAAGTGCTTTTGTCCTGAGCAACCAACATCCTGCGAATATGTACACATATTCTTCTGCATAGTCTGCATACGTATGCATATTTCACCTTTTGTCCTTCAGTTTCTTCTGTTCTTTTTATTAAATATATAAATTTTCCTTTTAAGTTCCTGCTCTTTGTCACCACATTTTTACACTGTTCACATTTTCCAGTGAGAACCCAACAGCTCCTCTTGGTAAAACATAGAAGCCAGTGAACAGACCTATAGTGACTTAAACACCCAGTCTCAGGATGGAATAAATTGCAGGGCTTCACACATAAAGAAGCAGAGGAGCCAGCTCTCCCTGGAAAGGATGCCCATAGAGACCTTAGAAGAACTAGAAAGTATGTAACACCAAGAGCTGTAACACTGTTACATAAAAATGCATTTAAGAACTGTTCCATTTAATAATATAATTTTTAAATCTGTAATTCACCCTCAAACACATTGTTGTGTCCTAATTGTAGTAGAGAAGACTCACAAATAAACCAAGATATGTTGAAACAAAACATGCTCCTGTATGCTGGTGTCACTGAAAACAGATTCTAGAGCATTTTTTATTATGCAGTGGCTGCCAAGCTATTGGTATTACATGCATAAACACATGGTGTTTGCTGCCCAGGTTTTCACAGAGTAATGAAGCAGTATTAAAAAGGAACACCGCTAGACCAAAAACGGGCCCCCTAACCATGTACGCACACATGTACAGCAGGAGGCAGCATCTGGGAGACAGCTTAAAAGCACAGAATTTAGGAGCTAGTGTTACCTAAGAAATGACCATGGCACCTCAAACCAAGGGTCCATCAGCCTAGTACTGTGCCTCAGACAGCTGGCAGTGAGAGTGTCTAGGGAGACAAGAGACTCTTAATAACATAAAATGATACTTCCCTTAACACTTTCCCCAGCTTCCAGCAGCCTGTGGTTCAAGGATTTATTTAGTCAAACATAATTTTCTTTCATATGCCTCAAAGGATTTTGCTCAACTGCTCTTGAACACCTTCAAAACTTTAGCAACACAATGCTTTGTGATAAATTCTGCAGCATTCATGTAACTTGAACAAATACTTCATTTTGATTGTTTTGAAGAGGGATTGCCATCTTCAAACCAGCTACTCAGTTGGCAGTGAAATAAGTGGCAATAGTAAGAGATGCGTAAGTTTCATGCACGGTGAGAATACTAATTTACTCATTCATTTAAAAACAGGACAAAGTTTGTATTTGCATGGATGAAAAAGGAGAACAAGAGACAGCCCAAACCACTTAAGGTTTGGATATTGATCTGGAATTGGACACAATTTGGGGCATGAGCAATTCAGAAAAGGTATTTGATTCCTACCCTGCTATACACCAGGTAATTCCTAGCACCAACAAACTCTTGAGCCTTGTTGCTCAGTCATCAAAAAATTTGTAACCCTTCTCCTGCAAAAACCTTCTCTGATTTTTTTTATTTTTCTTTTTTTACAGAGACAAAGATGTCATACAGCACAGTTTGGGCTGTAAGGGACTTTTAAAGATCACCTAGTCCAACCCCCTACCATGGGCAGGAACACCGTCCTCTAGCACAGGTTGCTCGGAACCCCATCCAACCTG
This sequence comes from Phalacrocorax carbo, assembly GCF_963921805.1. Lineage (NCBI taxonomy): Eukaryota > Metazoa > Chordata > Aves > Suliformes > Phalacrocoracidae > Phalacrocorax > Phalacrocorax carbo. The sequence continues at coordinate 83,409,364 of NC_087513.1, read as the reverse complement.
ACCTGGAACGCTTTCAAGGATGGAGCATCCACAACTTCTCTGGGCAACCTGCTCTGATGTCTCACCACCCCCATCATAAAGAACTTCTTCCTTATATCTAATCTAAACCTAGCCTTTCCTAGTTTAAAACTCTTGCCCCTTGCCCTGTTGCTCCAGGCCTTGGTCCGAAGACTCTCTCTGTGGTGCAGCCTGCAGGGAGATGAAGCCCCACAGAAAAGCAGCAGAAGCACCACCGAACTTTTAAACTTCGGGCTCGAGGCGTGACTTTTGGGTTACTTTCAGAATAATTCCCGAAACGACAGGCCACCTGCTGCCGGCCGGGACTCGGGGCGGGCAGAGACGGGGTCGAGCAGAGGCCCCGATGCGGGCTAACGCCGGGGCCACTCGGCCCGGGGGTCCGGGGGACAGCCGGAGGGGCCGTGAGCAGGGGAGGGGGTTACCTCCTGTTGTCCGGCCTCCGGGGAAGGGCAACTGCGGCACCGCGGCAGGCAGGGGACGAGGCGCTGCCCGGGAAGCCCGGCCTGCCCGAGGCCGGCTGCAGGGCCCCGCTGTGCCGCGGCCCAGGACCGGCTGCAGGTGCACCGGAAGGAGAGAGGTGGCCGGACACGGAGACGCGCCACAGCCCGGGATCCGGAGCCGCCGGCCGCCTCCCTGCCGCGGGGCGGGGGGCGAACCCCTGCCTTTCCCTTTCCTGGTCTTCGGCCGCCTGACTCCTCACCCAAGTGCTTGTTTTCGTGAAACACAGAATTAATCGAGGTCGTGAGCTCGGGGGCAGAGCGGGCAGGAGAGGACGAGGGGACAGAACACCGGTTTTTCGTGTCCCGTTTCCGCCCGCTCCTCTCCGCGTGCCCTCGGGCTCGGGGGCCGCGAAGGGCGGAGCAGTTGGCGTCGGCGGGATAGTGGGCGGTGAGGGGCAGGCGGCGAGGGCGGGAGCGGGACAGGCCTGGTGGGCAGTCATGGCGTGGCCGCGGTGCTACGGGACGGGGTCTTGGCTTTTTATGGTCTCCGGGGGTTTGGCGTCACGCAATTATCTCACGAAGTTGGTTGTGTGAAGAGACCCTCGAGCGCAGCGTCTCGATGAGGCTTAGCGTCGCTTTATAGTGCGATAAAGCCCTTACAGACTGTTGCGTTCCTTCCACGTCTGTCGGCAGTAATAAACGGAAAATGGATACCCGCTAACTGGGTCTGAGAAATCATACATAAAAAAACCAAAGCTGACGAAAGCTACGCCTGCTCTGTGATGCGTATGGCCTCAACAGTGAAGCTTCTCCATGCTCTTCATAATCTTGTCCCATCCGTCAGTGGTTTTCAGAAAAGGAAATTAAAGGCAAGGCTGTGTGTCACATTTTCAGGTTAATATCGAGGTTCTGAAACTTTTAATGGCAGAAGCTGGGCCTCTAAAGCTATATTTTTGCCCCAAGCATTTTTACTTCCTGAAATTTTACTACCTACAACACCTGCACGCTACAGCGGAGGTCAGTAAATCATAAACACTTAGCTGCTTGTATGGTAGCAGAACTTGGCATATGTCATTACCCGGCTGTAGCGTGCAGGTGTGAAATACTGGATACAAATGGGAATTTTACAACTAACTTTGAAAATTAGGAATTACTCTACGTCAGAATATTTGGGAGAGAAGCTTGAAGACAACTCTAACTGGATAATAAATAAAATTTTCAAATTAAGTGTTTGACACAGTGATCTTTGTTATTATTGGTACCAAATTCTTTATTTGGCACAAACACAGCATATTTCAGTGTAATTCTTTCTACTTAAATTAATCTCGAAATGGATTGAAAATAGCATGCAGCATACAGGTGATGACCAGTAACTTAAAGGCCAGTTTCTTAATGAATTCACATGTAAACAGAATATTTATATACTTTTTTAATTTACTGCAATGTTACTTTCTCTTCAAGTGTGAAAATCAACTCCCTTCAAAGTAAAGTATGAAATTCCTGGTTTCCTTGTAGATGGCCGAATCAGAACCTCAGGAAGCAAACTACGATAACATGGTGAAGACGGTGGAGGACCTGAACAGGGACTTAGAAAAACTTCTGGAGGAAGTGGAAAAACTAACAGGTACAGGTCTTTGTTAAGAATGATATGGATTTGTCTACTAGAGGGAAGACATTGAAGATTTATTATTTGTATTCATTGCTGTAAACTTCTGCATGATAAAAATATAAGTGGAAACAATCACAATCAACTAATGCCCTAATGTTCTTAATTGGGAGAAAGTGTGCAAACAATGTAGAAGTTTCAGATGGCTCAGAATTGAAAATTAATAGGTGATGGATGCTCAGTTCAGAGTTGTAGTTGAAAACAAATACTACTATGGTATTTCAGGTACAGTTATTAAAACATAGTATGTAAAATGAGATTTAATTCTGAAAAATGGTGGGATACATAGTACCTCTCAGGTCAGTGCCTGAGACATGTTTAATTCCTCAGCTAGAATAACGACTCGGACTCCTCTGCAAATTTAATCTTAGTCCTGTATGTATGGAGAGGACTGCATATTCCTCTCCATGTTCTGCAACAATGCTATCAGAAACTGTGTGTGCAGCTAACAAGAACAGATGGAAACTGTTAATTAAACTGTTTGTAACTAAACGCAATTTATGAGTGTCATTGAGAAAACCACAGTCAATTTATATCAAAACAAAAGGGAAAGTATTAAATAAGTGCTAAAACTATTTGCTCTGCATTATCAGATACTTGTTATTTCAAAATCAGTTTAGTTATGTAGGTTATTAATCACCTACTGCTGCAGCCTCCTTGATCTTACTCTTTCTCACCTAACATAAGCCTCCTGACTCTAACTGGTCTGGAGAGAGGATTTTTTGGTTCATTTATTTTATAACAGTCTGTTGAAGCTTTCTTTTTGATTACCTGTTTTGTTGTAATTTTTAGGTAAAGTGTCTGTCTCCCTTTTGTAACTTATGTCAGTATACTTCTATTCTGAAGCATTTTGAGATGTTTATTAAGAAGTAAAACTGAAGAATCTTTTATTTAATCTTGAGTATTACTGTGGTCAGTGAATTCTCTGACATAAAATCTGGACTGATGATAATTCATGCCTTGTATTAATTTATTGAATCAGCCATTGCTTTTATTCAGCCAAAATTCCTGGCTTAGTAGTATATGTTGGGTTTGTAGTGCAGGCAACGTGGATGGCATATGACATGGTAGTCATACGTACCAACCCAGACCTGGCCAACTCCATGAGGTGTTTGGAAGATGCCTTCCTGAGTTGCAAAGAGGAGATGGAGAAGAAATGGCAAGAGGCGCTAATGGAATCTAAAGGTGAAGAGCAAAAAAATGAATAAATTTAATTAAGTCGTGCTGGCAGAACTACATCCCTTGGAAAATCACTCCAGCCTTTTTGTTTCCCAGCCGTGGAGGTTTCACAGACACTGCGGTAAATGGATTGGCTTTCGTCTTGCTAAGAACTACTTATGTGTATACATCTATGGAAGTATTTTAATGAAATTACACACACACATATATATTTATATCGTTGAAGGTAAAAGGTAACAATGTGTCTATTTTTATTATGCTTATCAGTAATCCTTGTAGTGTGTGTGCATATGCAACTTACATGCTTTCTGTGTCTTTCTTCCTGGAAGATCATACTCACTTCGTTGTCAATATATGTGGAATTCTTTGAGACCTGGACAAATGGATGGAGGGGAGCATGGGGGGTGCCATGGACCACTGCAGTGGTATCACACCAGCACATGCCTTTCAAGGAAAACTGAATAATTACTTTTTTTTCCAAATGAAAAACCGGTGAAATTGTAGATTTGCAGGTAGATTGAGTTAGTTTGACGTGGGATTGCCAACTAGGTGTTCAGTTACAGAATGTTATTATTCAGATAGCTTATCTGTAGTTGCTTCATTTTGTTTCCTTGGGTTTTTAACCATATCTTTGGACTACTTTTCCCAGAAAGATTGCTCTTCTCAAACCTTCTGACGGTAGCATTTAAGAAAAAGTTTACCATTATAGACTGTGTTGTGTGTGGTGTTGTCTGTGGGATTGCTGCAGAAACCAAATTAACCATGTTATTAAACATGCATTTCTCCGTATGTTCCTGCTATGCAATACTAAAAAAGAAAAGAAAAAAAACCACCAACCCTTTTCTTTTGTAGTCAAGATGTGTAGTCAAGAGCACCACCTTCTGGCTTGCAGTTAATGCATAAATGAGTATTTTATCGGAGATGGACGTCAATGCAAGTTTTGAGAAGAATCTTCCCTTTCATTAAAACTTAGTCTCTTTTAGCTAGAAAGTAAGCACCACATAGCAAGTGAGAGCATCTCCTCTGAAGAGCCATTTACTGATTTAAATCACATCTTAATGATCTCTCGGAGTTGGCTAATTTTTAGACTGTGCATTCTCTTGAGATTGCTTGATCTTGATTCACAGACAGGATGTTTACCCCACTGAAATGAAAAATATGTAAGTATTTTCACTTTTTTTTTTCCAATGCTACCTAGTGTTTCTAGAGGTATAAATCATAAAGAACATCAACTTTGAACTCTACTCTTGACTTTCCAGTGGGTAGGTCTTCATTCCAGCCAAGGTAGGGCAAAATGGCAGATCAGCATGAGGAAACTTATACTTTGATTAATCTCTGGAGGATTTTTAATGACATGTTGTTACTTTGGTACCTTTGATTACATTGTCTTCACTCTTTAATTCTGTATTAAAAACTAAATTCTTTGAAGAGGCACAGTCTTTAACAGTTTGTGTAGGAACATACTGAATTTTATGATTTTGTGTGACCTTTGGGCCATAAAGTGCCACATATAGATTGACTGCAGATTTTCCAAAAAGCTCAGTTTTCATTTAAACATTTAAGCTAAGTGGCCAGTGTTTAAAAAAAAATTTTTTTTTCAATCCAGCAGTCCCATTGAGAATAGAGAATACTGCTCAAAACCAACACTCTAAAAAAATGTCTTCTGATTAAATGTGACATTCAGTGAAGTTATATCTTTTACGTGAAGCTGAATCCTACTTCCTGTGATTGTAAGGCTGCAATAAGTGAGTCTGTCAGAATACTGTGTTTCTCCAGAGCGAAGGGCCATGATCAGAGTATAGCTGTAAGGAGAGGAGGTGTCTAGTAACATTTTTTTAAGTCCTCAAGTCTCATCACTTTACAATTTTCCAAATTTTGGAATTTATTTTTTTTTCCGTAGGCAGAAGGCATTACAGCACCATCAACAGATGGCAGTAAGAGCACCCTAATTTTCTCCTCACAAAAATGCAAAGTATGGTCTATTAACCACCAGGCACTGATTTAGTCTCAAGGACAGGTGCTTACACTGAGGTACCAGGTCACCCCACTATGAAGGAACAGAATGAGTTCGCAGGAGGGGTGCTGGGGATACTGGTGAACATTTGTCATCTCTGCCACCCTTTTTCTTGCTCCTGAAAGCTCTCATGTGTGTGACCACGAACACCTAACGGTGATGAGCCATAGGGAGAGATGTTGGGAAGAGAGAACTGAAGGTTGCGGCTGGGAGCACAGCATATACTCTGCCTGGGGAATCTAGCAGGCTGAATAGGCTGGGTACAGTAGGCCTCTTTCTCCCCAAGATTTTCCTCCCAGCTGCATGATGATAACCAGAGGAGAGTTAGGGATATGTAGCAGTGTAGGAACAGTGCACAGTCCTTGAAAAACTATACTGCAAGATGATTATACTTTTCTACTAAAATAATTTGTTTATTTTAGGTTGGTTTCTTCTTTTCTTTTTCACATTGAGAATCTGCTTGCAGGGATTGAGAGTTTTATTTCATTCTTCTCACCATCTACTGCATTTCAGCCCAGCTGGGTGCTTTAGGCTTGCAGCAGAAACCAGATAGCCCACATTGAAATACCTTTCCTGTCACAGGGGTGTGTCTCATAAATTTTCTGTAAAAAGTATGTGGAACAACAGCCCCATCTAGCGCTCACATACCTTAAAACTGTAACAGTAATCCAGATTGCTGGGTTGACATCTCTTAATCACCCATCACCAGAGATTTCCATAACGAAAAGCGTCAGCAGCAGTTCAGCTTTATGTTCACTCTCAGCGTACTCCACTTTTGTGATCTGAGCCTGTACAGCAGTTACCACTGGCGCCTCCTGTACTAAATTTAAGGCAAAGCATGCTTCTGTAAAACAGCTACAGAAGCAAGAGAAGTTAGCACCAGTGCACTGCCAATCTGTATGCCCAAACACATTTCCTTAGCTATTCATTCCTTATCCTCTATTAAGTAACACTTAATAAGCATGTCGCAAATCAGTCAAAAAAATTTTTTTTTTTCTTGTTATGCAGACACCTGGACAGGTACTGGAATCTGTATTCCCCCTGGTTCATTTTGCCTGAGTAGATAGGACAGGTCTTATATCCACCGTTGGTTATCAGCTTTAATGAAGAAGCGTGTAAAGCTTAGCAAAGAGGTTATGGACTTGACCCTGAAAAACCTATTAAGGGTAGTGGATGCTTTGGTGTTTAATGCTGCAACGCTTTTACTGTCCTTGTCATAACCAAATCTACTGGTCTTAGTTATGTACTTCAGCTGTCCACAAGGTGAGAGTTGGATGCCTAAGAGCGAACTACCCAAGAGCCATCAAATCGAGCCAAATGTTGCGTGGCCCAAACAGCCTGTAATGGTGTAGCTCAAAGCACATTCCTCTCCTGAATATAAACAGCTACCTTTCCTGTAAAACAGAGGACGTCCTGCAGCCCCTCTTCGTCTGGCAGCTCAGGTGCTGCCACACTCATCAGAGCTGCCTGAATTCTCAACACTGTTAATGGAAACTCTTAACAGTTTCTTACTGAGAAACAGATGAGACTTAGCTAAAAGGGCAACAAGCAGCCTCCTGGGAAATTCTGATGGTTTGAACTGTGCCTTTGCAGTGAGAAGGAGCTGTGGCCATTACACATGGCCACTTAGAGATCTCGATCCTTGTCAGAACGTCACCTAGAGCTCTGTTTAGAATATTTATTTAATTTAGTACTAGTGATTTCCAATTCTTGATTATTATAGCTCCAATTCAGGTTATCTCAGGCTCAAGAAGATAATCCATACTAGCTGTTTTACTTGTTGGCATAAATGGTTTCAAAATTTCAGTCCAGATCCTTGCAGTGATTTTTCCTAAAATGTGTGTGGAGAGATTATTGTATCTCTAACAGCCTATTTACACATACTAGTATTAAAATATGTTCTTTTTGCTGACATTCTTAGAGAAGCAAAGAACTTGAGAACAAAAGGGGTGCACAACATTCCTTCCCATTCATTTCCTCCAGGGCAAGGACTGTATCACCTAGGCACTATTGGTATGAAAGTGGCAGTGTCTTTTCTGTGTAAATTCTATTAATACTGATTTCTGTTTTATAGCACTGCCTCCTCCCTGCTCTGAACCGCTGTAAAATGCGTTTACATTTTTTCAACAAAAACCTATTATGATATTGTCTGATTTTTCTGTTTCTGATAAACTATTGTCTACTTGCATGGTTTGATGTAGGTGCTTTAGGTTTCAATCACTGGAATACACACATAGGCAGGAAGTTTACAACATTCTGAGGTGACATGTAATTTTACACACAGACAGTTCTCTGTGGCTCCTCAAAAAGTCATATAGTGAATAAAGAGGACAGATGGCATCTTCCCATTTATAGAAAGCCAGACTAAATAAAGGCTTGTGGAGATACTAGTTAGAGCAGGTTAATTTAGTGACTGTTTAAACACCAGGGAATGTTTTTGTGGCTAAGTAACAGTAAACAGCAGCCTTCACAAGTAAAAAGCCTGGTTACAGTCAGGCAGAGTATTACGAAAATGCTGTAAAGTGATTGCACTATAAAAGTGTAATCCGCTCCAAGTGTAAGCCATTTTAAGTGCCCATGGAAGGGAAGAATGCTGGAATGAGAGAATCAACATAGCACAAAAACAGTGCCCCCAAGCAGGTATAAAAGCATGTTAACTACTCTGCAAATTCAAAATCCTTGTAGCTAAGTCTTAAAAAAAAACCCCAAACATACCACTAAACTAAAACTAAGCACTCATTTAAAGTTCTGCTTGAAACAAATAACCCATAGCCTTATTTACAGGTACAAGCACCACAGAGAAGTGACCCTCAGTATTGAGCACCATTTTTATATTTCTTCAGCCAACAAGAGAACAAGTAGCCTAGCAAGGGAACAATTTATGCCCAAAGACATCTAAAAAGCAATTTTAGTTGTACTTTAGATTTGATAAGAGTTGAGCCTATAGTTTCATAAGCAGGAATTCAGGTATTAAAGGGGTTCTCAGTCATGAGCATGTTTTATGCAAAGATTCTACCTATGCAAAGACAGGACTGAAAGAGCAGGAAAAAAACTAGATGCTAGGACACTACTTGCGTCTCTCCCTCAATTTCTCCTCTCAAAAAAATAGTTAGGCATTTTTGTTAAACTGATTCAAGTCTAGCCTACATTTTTGTAGAGATTAAGAAAATTTTATTTGGCCTGTAAAATTTTACTTTAAGAAAAAACACTTGCTTTTGAACAACTGAAGGAAGTTCAAGTAGTTTTTATGAAAAATTCTGCAGTAGTTTCAATGTTTAATACCTTACATCTGTTTATATTATGATGAAACTGCCAACCTTACCCCAATGTGCCTGAAGTAGATTTAGTTCTGAACAAAACGGAAGCCTACTAATGATTATCCCACTTCAGAATTTAAAAGGTGTATTCCTTATGTCCTCTGTCAAAACAGACATATTCTTCCACTTCCAAGGAAAGGCATTAGAATACTGCTATGTCTAGCTCAACATCTTTCCCAGCCTACAGTTTACCAGATTTGGTGCAGAAACTCAGTCTCTCAGCAATCCTTCTGTCAATTTAGTTTCAGAACTGCTGGGTAAGTGATCCAGTGCTACGACAGCAGGTTACACTTATATGACCCTGCAGTAAAGGCAGCAACATATGTACTCGTGGAGTTGGAATCGTTCTCCTTAAACCAAGCCTGTAGCTTTCACTTCACACCTCGTTACGAAGTTCCTAATGCATTGCAAAAGCAAGTAGGAAATCCCCAAATGCCAACAGCTAAGGCAGTGCAACTCATGCATCACTAAACCTTCCCCCACCACTTCAAGGCAAAGGCACCAGGGTACAAGGGCCATTCCTCACCGTCCCAGAAGCTGGAAGCAAAGCGCTTTAGAGCGCAACTATCCCCTAAATTGCCCCTACTTCTCATTTCCTGAGGAGTAGTGAGAAAGTGTGTCTCCAGAGAACCGCATATAATTTTTCATCAATAGTGTGAGGAACAGGGAAACTAGGGGAGACAACGACAAAGTATCTGTCAAGAATCTCTCTACTCTCACTTAGCCCTACATGTGTACAGTTACAGTATTGCTCCAGACTACGGGTTTTTACATGAAGTATTATTCAGGAAAGGCTGGGTAAAGACTGCATAGCTAAGAACAAAAAGAGGTGTTTGAAGGAAACAGATATACTATCTAACCTTTGGATAACAGCAACTGCAAGACAGGAATGTGAGAAGTGTTGGACTAGAGAATGAAGGACACAAGATAACTGAAGAAACACACCCCTATCCAACAGCTGGAAGTAGACTGATAACACTTGCAAGATATCCAAATTTTATGGAGGAACATTAGAAAAACACACACACTAGTAAGACAGTTAAGTACTCTGCTCATTAACACAAAACAGCACAGGTGTGGAGATTTTACTTGTTCCAAGTAAGGAAAATTCAAGAAGCTAATAAAAGGTACTGCCATTATTTGGAACAGAAGCTTGAATAAAGTGGCAGATGCTAGCCCACTTTGTCTTTTTTGAGCAGAGTGTTTCAAAGCTTGATTCTACTGTTTATAGAACACAAAAGCCTAGCAAACAGATGGGGAAAATAATATCCCAATAACCCACTCAAAACCCCCCAAACTCCTGCTACAAGATGGTAACAGAAAAACCCCAACTATTAATACCATTTGAGCCAGGAACGCAGATTATAGCTGTTGTATAATTTCTTTGCAGAAGTTGTTTTGGACTGAAGTAGATCCACCTAACCCTGCCATGTTCTTGCACATGTATCATCCAGCATGGTTTTAGATGAGCTACATCAACACATATTGAAGACGCAGTTTTCATTTTCACATATGAATGCTGAAACAGCAGGATTAGTCATGAATTATTTAAGGTTAACTTGAACAAACACACTAAATCAGATTTTTTTTTTGGTAGTTGAAATCACTTTTATTTGTGAGGAACGTCACCCATGCTGCAGTTTCAAATGGATCTTACCAACGAAAGCGGAAGTTTCTCCTCCCCGTGTCCTGCAGTAAGCAGGACTGGCACAGAAAAAAAAAACTCATCACACCTGGGAGGTTTAGCACCAGCATCCAATAAAAAAAAGCATTTAATTTCGATTTCAGTTCTTTGGTTAGATTTTTTTCTCTTTTCAGTTTGATACCAAAGGAAAAACTGAGAAATTCAATACTAGTGAAACATTGAAATTCTAAAAAAAAAATTCCCCACAGTTGCTGTTGAAGCTGGGGAGGTTGCTTTTTCTGAATCTCGCTCTCTTTTTCTCTTCCATCTATCTTGCAGGCGTTCCCTGGATCTCAGCTGCTGGTATTTTTTTTTCCTCTTTTAAGTTCCGATGTTTCAAATCTTTGCTTTTGTCATCACTGTTGACAATTTATTGCTTGAGTGTTTCTTTGGTGTTACTTTTAGGTTGTATTTTAGGACACCTGTTAAAAGGCCATATTAAAAGATATGCTGTTTACTTGTTTAGTTTAAGTTTCTTTTTCCTGTTGAAGAGGTGGGATGTCAAGTGGAGAGGGAGTTATCATAACAGATAGGATAAGCATGGCTAGGTTATCCTAGCTATAAGCTGAGAGTACAGTATCTTCCTAAAGCAAAACACTACTAACTCATCAGCAGATGCTATTGCTATATAGACCACACAGATCATCTGAGGGGGGTGGCGAGTCAGACTGATAAAGCAAAATTTACTTTGTGACAGATACAGACACATAGGCAGAGGAGAGAAAGAAGAGAAAGCAGCAAACAGTTCCTTGGTTTGCCTATGCAGCACACTCAGAAGTTATCACAAAGCCATACATAAGGGATGTGGCCAGAGTCCAAGTCCTAGAAGTATACACAATGCTGCTTTAGCTGGAGAAGAGGAATTATCTATACTCCTTACCTGAGGGATGGTAAAGGTGCCTGGGGAGCCGGACATTACTCAGCACCACTCTGCTCGGTCACTGGAGCAGGATTTTCAGCAGGTGTTTCAGTCACCTTTGTCTGAGACATAGTAAACCTTTATTATAGGCAAAGACTGACCTCCAGACCCTTCCTCTGTTCAGTGGTAGGGCCAGCATTACCCAGTTTTGAAAATAATGAAGGAAGATGAATCCTCAGAAACTATTAACTATAAGAAATACATTAAGTTTCAGTATTACACAGCAGGTTCTGTCAGGGGACTGCCACAAATAGATCTAGAATGAGAAAGTCTTTCCTTATTAAGGTAAAATCTCTGTTTGTGAACAGTTCCCTGAAGTCACCTGATTCAAGAGTTCAGGAAATAGATCTGGAACTTTCAAATCCATCTCTTGTACTACATACATACTGAAGGTTTGAGGAAGCTGGAACACACAACTGTTTTTCTCCACTTCAAAAAATATTTGTTACAGTGTGACCCCAATTCAGAACTACCCAGAAACAATCCCTATCTCCATTCTGGTTCCATTTAAGATAAGCTGCTCCTTCTCAGAGAGGTTCACAAGGAACAGGCAATGAAACCAGCTACTTTCGACCATCAGCACTTTGGACTTGGCCATCAGACTCCTCCAGCACACCAACTTGCTTGTTAACTCTCACAGGACAGAGGGTCTTTGGCATTTGCCCCATCAAAACTGCCTCTGCCACATTTTCCCAGGAGCATGCTTACCTCTTTCCCATCCTGAGCTGGAGCACTGGGTGGACGAGGTCGACGCCGGTAATTGTATGGGCGCCTATACCCACGGCGAAGTGGCTGCTGACTCATAGCATTGGCCTCATGGTGGTTCTCTTTGTTTTCAGCCTCTCCAGCCACTGGGGCAGGGCGTGGACGAGGGGGTCCTCTGAAGAGAGAGGGGAACATGTGCTGAGTATGAGAGAAGCCCAAGAAGGTTAAAGCTACCAGAATTTTAGCCCAGCAAAAACCTCTCTAACCAAGTACCATCTGTAACAAGTTTGAATGCTAGCAAAGCATCCCTTTGGAGTTTGGCTGGCATATAGTTGGAAGGGAAAGACCTGTTTCATTGGGTTAGACAAGCAACCTGGGTCTCTTCACTGCTGAAGCTACATCAGCGTAATTAGCCCATTTGAATTTCTGGCTAGGAGAAGAAACAAGGCAGTAGTGGCCATGCAGGATGACTCTGCCAAATTAGCCTTGGACTAGCTATATACCAGTCCAGGCCTATTCATAATTAATGCTGCAATCCCTGGGAATTGCAATTCCATTTGTAAGCCATTCCTGGATCTCTCCTCTTTGCCTTATGTTGCCCCTCTTGACCATATAAGGAATTGTAGCACATATCTCCATTAGGCAACTTGGACCCCATTAACACTAACATGGTAATGACATAGGGGAGATCTCTGGGATTGGTTATCCAAAAGAGGACAGAGAGGCTTTTGGTTTCGAACTACAACATGTAGTCACATCTCAAATGTGTAGATACATGCTATAGCCTACAACTATGGTCTACAACTGCCTCAAGGGGGGCAGAGTGGGGGGTGCTGACCTCCTCTCTGGTGACCAGCGATACAACAGGAGGAAATGGAATGAAGCTACATCAGGGGCAGTTCAGCTTGGACATTAGGAAAGGTTCTTCACCAAGAGGGTGGCCAGTCACTGGCACAGGCTCCCGAGGGAAGTGCTCATGGCACCAAGCCTGTCAGGGTTCAAGGAGCATCTGGATGATGGTCTTAGTCATATGGTTTAGTTTTAGGTAGTCCTGCAAAGAGCAGGGAGTTGGACTTGATGATCCTTATGGGTCCCTTCCAACTTGAGATAGTCTATGATTCTATAAGCTATCAAGTCCATATTCCTTAAGTATGCAAGAGCATTTGGTCCCATTTCCAGTATAAACGAAGTATGATTATGAACTGTCAAAACACAGCCCAAAGTGAGGACAAAATCACTGCCTACTATCTAGTTCCCATTAGCTGGCTTAGCTAATCTACAACTACCCAATCCCAATTAAGCTTTTCCAAAGGAATCTAACATAAAAGGATTAGTGTCATGGGATTTAGTGTATATAAATGCAAGCAATACCTATCTGTTAACTCAAACAGAAACATTCTGCAGTCATATTGGATACAGTAAGCTATCATACCTCTTACAAGGGAAAAAATTGCGTCACAAATGCATAAATTCCCATTAGCCATGAGCAAGTTATCCAGCTTGATTCACCCACATGACATGCAAAAGCTCAGGTGCTTCACTGTACTTGGTGTGGTGCTATTCCTGACTGCCCAATGCTAATGAACACTTCCAGGAGTATAATTTATTCTGCTCAGATCTCTACAATCAGCAGCACCAGTATTACCCCATTTCCCACAATCGTAGATAAGAGAGCCAACTTAAATGCAAACATTCACAGATAAAACCACAACCCTTCCGCCTCTACTCTAAGCTTTTCTACACCCAGCATCTGGTAGGATGGATCCCTTCTGCATGAACAGGTAGTCATTACAATTAAGGACAATCTTGTTATTCCTATGAAATTAAGCTTCTTATTGCCCTTGCACTGTTAGTTACCTCTTGCTGGTTTTGAACATGCATATGAAAATTCACATCCATTTCATAGTTCATCTTTCTAAATTTAATGTTGGAACTTGACCTCCTAAGCTAGTTGATAGAAAGACAAGGACAAGATGAAGAGAAGGAAGTGAGTGAGTGACAGACAAATCAGCTCCTTAAAAGCGGAGTCACAGAATAGTTTGGGTTGGAAGGTACCTTTAGAGGTCATCTAGTGCAACCCCCCTGATGTGAGCAGGGACATCTTCAACTAGATCAGGTTGCTCAAAGCCACCTCCAACCTGACATTGAATGTTTCCAGGGATGGGGCATCTACCATGTTGCTGGGCAACCTATTCCAGTGTTCCACTACCCTCATCGTAAAAAATTTCTTCCTTATTTGCAGTCTGAATCTCTTTTAAACTCTTAGTTTAAAACCATTACCCCTTGTCCTATCACAACAGATCCTGCTAAAAACTATGTCCATCTTTCCTATAGTCCCCCTCTAAGTACTTAAAGGCCACAATAAGGTCTCCCAAGAGCCTTCTCTTCTCTACGCTGAACAACCCCAACTCTCTCAGTCTTTCTTCATAGGAAATGTGTTCCATGCCTCCAGATCATTGTTGTGGCCCTCCTCTGGACCTGCTCCAACAGGTCCATGTCCTTCTTGTGGCTGAGGGCTCCAGAGCTGCACACAGTACTCCAGGTGGGGTCTCACCAGAGCAGAGTAGAGGGGCAAAGTCACCTCCCTTGACCTGCTGGCCATGCTGCTTTTGATGTGGCCCAGGATGCAGTTGGCCTTCTGGGCTGTAAGCACATACTGCCGGCTCATGTCCAGCTTTTCATCTACCAGTACCCCAAGTCCTTCTCTGCAGGGCTGCTCTCAATCCCTTCATCCCCCAGCCTGGGTTGGGCAACCCCCAGTCTCAATACAAGTGCAGGACCCTGCATTTGGCCTCGTTGAACCTCATGAGGTTCACATGGGCCCACTTCTTGAGCTTGTCCAGGTCCCTCTGGACAGCATCCCAACCCTCAGGCATGTCAAGTGCACCACTCATCTTAGTGTTGTCTGCAAACCTGCTGAGGGTGCACTTGTTCCTACTATGCCATTGATGAAGATATTAAACAATACTGGTCCCAGTAGGGACCCCTGAGGGACACCACTCATCACTGACCTCCATCTGCACATTGAGCAGTTGACTACTACCCTCTGTACTTGACCATCCAACCAATTCCTCATCCACTAAACAGTCCACCCACCAAATCGATGTCTCTGAGTTACAGAGAAGGACACTGTGGGGGTCTGTGTCAAACGACTTTATGAAGAACACCAGTGAAAGTACACCAGGGTATTATTTAACTTGTTCTGTCTTGGAGAATGAGTGACAAGTCACAAGAAGCCAAGAATCCTAATGAGCTTTTCCACTTAAAGGCATTAAAAAAATAACGTGAGGCAACATCTCAAAAGGTATGCCAGTCAGAGGCTGACTATTTCACACTGATATTTTTAACTCCACCAAATTCCTCAGCTATGGAATTGTTCCCTTAGTGAGAAGGCTGGAAGCTGGAGCAGTCATGTCAGAACTAAGGCTGGAAAATGAAGAAAATAATCCTACACTGGCCAGTTTAAGGTATGACTAACACAGATGACTCGGCACCTTACTCAGCATAATCCACTGGAAAGCATCTGTGTCCATGTGAACTCCAAGGGATCTTTACTAAGAACAGGCTACTGGGTCTTCTAGTGTACACTTGTCGTGGTTTAGCGGCAGCTCAGCCCCACACAGCCGCTCGCTCACTCCCCACCGGTAGATGGGGGAGAGAATCAGGAGGGTAACGCTCGTGGGTTGGGATAAGAACAGTTTAATAATTAAAATTAAAAGAAAACAACAGTAGAAATGCAATGGAAAGGAGAACAACGAGAGGCGCAAAGCCCCGGGGGAGGGGGGGAAGGGAGGGGAGAGGGGGAACGAACCGCCGGAACAAACTGCCCGCGCCGCAGCCGCGCGCCGCCCGCCGACCCGACGCCGCGCCGCCTCCGCGCTGGCGCTGCAGCTGCCCTCACCTCAATATATTGGTCATGGTGTCACATGGTATGGAATGAACCTGCCATTGGCCAGTCGGGGTCAGCCATCCCCACCATGGCCCTGCCCCTCCCAGTCCCCCCCGCCACGCGGCAGAGCGCGGGAAGCTGGAAAGGTAGCTGACCCCCACAGTGAGGAGAATTAACCCCTTCTCAGCCAAAACCAGCAGACCACTTATCCCAGTTCTATGGATCCCAAGGGAAAAATAAAGGCAAGGAAACCTACTTCCCAAATAGCCTCCTAGCCTCCAATTGTTTTCCACACTGGGGATTTTAAGCCAGTTTGCCTGTTTAGAGATATCTCAATGGTGTTCTCTTCTAGCTATTTGAGAGTCTCCCCCAAGCTCATGCAAGCTTTTAAACATCTCCAACACCCTGTGGCAAAAAGCTCCAACAATCCACCGTATGCATAACAACCCGAGTCAGCAACCTGAACATGAGTCATCAGTGCACCACTGCAGCAAAGGCAAAATGGATCCTGGGCTGCATCCACCGAAGCATTAGTAGCAGAGAGATGTGAACATGCCACTCTATTCAGCTCTTATCAGGCTGTACCTGGAGTACTGTGTCCAGTTCTGGTCCCCACAGTTAAAGGGGGCAGACAGACTGGATACAGTCCAAAGGAGGGCCATTAAAATCAAAGGGCTGGAGAAACTGACCTGTAAGGAAAAGACCTAATGCTCTCAGTCTTTCTCCTTACAGAATGCTTAGGGGGAGAACTCACAGTATTCCAGTACTTAAAGGGCCACTACAAAGACAACAGAGGCTCTCTCTTCGCAAGGAGCCACACTGAGAAGACAAGGGGCAACAGGTACAAGTTGCACCAGGAGAAGTTTTGTCTTGGCATAGGAAAGACTTATAGTGAGAATTATTTACTGGAATAGCCTCCCCATGAATGTGGTAGAGTCCCCATCACGGAAGGTTTTCAATATGTGATTGGACACAGTGCTAGATAACCTTATCTAGGTTCCCTTTCCCACAAAAAGTTGTGCCGGATGATTTGAGGTCCCTTCCAACCTGGGCTGTCCTATGGTTCTATGAACCTCCTTTTGTTTTTCATCATGTCTCCCACTTCCTTCATTTGAAGGCTTCTCATACTGTATTCTTTTAGGAGAAGAAAAAGCAAATTTCATCCATCCTTTCCATGCCACTTATTTTTCTGGTGACCTCTAATCTGCCTTCACGTGTCTCTTCTCCCAGCCTCAGTCCTTAGGCACTTCCAGTCTTCACACTTTCCACCCCCTCCCTTCAATCATTTAAGAGTTTTATCTTATTATTCTGGAAGCTGTACCATCTGTTTAGCATCCCCTTTCTCAAAGAGTTCTAGCAAAAGTAACTCTATCTTATTTTGTTACCGTCTACTTTAGGAACCTTCAAGGAACCTGAAGTTTACATCTTGACTGACAGCAATACCCTCCACTAGCACAGATGCCACAAGGTAACTATAATGCTACCATATAATCTAACAGCCTGTAAGAGATAGGACACAACTTCAGTTTTTACTGAACAGTAGGCTTTCCTCTGTACCTACAAGGAGCACCAGCGCATAAGACCAAGCCTGCATGACACAGGACTGAGCTGTACGTGCACAAGCTACTAGTCCAGTGCTGAGCTGCAAACACCTGTCTGCAGTTCACAGAAAATTATGAAGCATGCCCTGCCCCTCCACACAGTGGATCTACCTGTCCCAGACCAAGTGGTATTTGGATTCATTAGTTGTCCAGGAAAGTATAAGAGTTCAGCTGGGAAGACACAAACCCTGCAACTCACTTCATTATGTTGCTCAATTGTGAGATGTTAACAGGATACAAAGAATTATTTGCCCTTTCTCAACCTATTCCTGGCTCTGAGCAATATATAAGCACATTATACAAATTCTACGGTCATTTCCTTATTCCTGTGGCTCACCTTTCTCCTAATAATTAAAATACTTCTCACTGTCCCTACCATTTGCATGCACATTAATACCAGGAAATACAGCTTCCTGCTCCTAATGAAGCCTGTATATATCTCAAAAGCATCCAAACATAATTATGAGCAAAGTCAATAGCACAAACCTGCGGTAACGGGGACGATAGGTAGGATTCCTATGAACTTGTTGATTAAGTTGTCCTCCTTCTGTGACCCCATCCTTGATTTCTCCCTCACCACCCTGCAGCCAAAAGAAAACAGAAGAGTCAAAGATGAAGTGTTAGCTTATTTCACAGACAGTATACTAACTGTAAAGCCCAATGATCTGAACATGAGTTCAAAACTAGTGTCTCAGTACAGAAACAGCAGCATACCAGGTAAAAAGAAGCAGATACTCAAAAGGCTTTAATTTGGGCAAAGATAGAGTAGGACAGAACAAGAGCCAATAACGTTGCCCTTGTTCCTCACAGTAAAAGGCTAAGAAGCTACCTGACGATGCCTCTTCCTATTCTGCCAAGAAAGGCAGAGAACCTGACAGTTATCTCTGATATACACGAAAGTGCATTTCAAGACATGACATTGCATTGTGAGGGCTAGACATGTTATGGAGAGGAAGCTGTTGATCAGGACACTTCTGAATTTGGAAAGGTAATGGAAAGACATCATGCTGAAACCTGCCAGAGACCACTTCTGGCTTCATTCTGCACAAAGCCCCATTCCACAGAGAACTCCCACAAATCCATGAAGAATTTAGAGACAGAAAAGCTGTACTACATCATGTCAAATACTCTTCTACACACTCAACATTTTCAGTCTGTCAGAGATGCAGTGATTACCCTTCCCCTTTAGTTCTTAACTGATAAGGCTATATTTCAGTTTGATTTGTTGTGGTTTGGGGTTTTTGTTTTTTTAATGTCAGCTATCAGTAATGTTGGTTTGTTTTTTTTTAATAAAACAGACATTACATGATTTACAGTTCCCATTGTACTACTCCACAGCTATTTTAACCACCACCACCACATTTTGCTCTATTTTAACTGGCAATCTCAGGTAGCTGCATGGACAGTGAACTTTTCTTTAGCTAAGGTAACATGATGATAAGCTTTGAGAAAGGCCAGAGCATTTTACAAGAGCTGGAGGTTGTAACAAGAAATCTTGGGGAATTAAATGAACCTCAGTGACCAACCTGGACAATCCTTTCCTCTCACCACAGTAAAATACCCTCAAAATGCATTAATAGTTTCAAGCACTCTTTGTAGCTTTCCAAGTTTCAAAAAGCAAAGACATGGCCTAAAGGCAACTGGAATATTTCACATGCTGTACCTAAAATAGCTATACCAGTTATTCTAACAATATGACAGGGTCAGTTGCTGAGGTGAGCAAGAGAAATCAAAATTCAATTTAAAAAACCCATGATCATAAATAATATTATCCATCATGTTCTCTCATGTATAAAACTGATCAGGATAAGTAAATATCCACAGGAACTCCTACTGACTAAGCAGATAATAATAATAGCATCTGATAGCAGTTGAGAAGTATTTGAGAGACAAAGAACCCAAAAGGAAAATTACACTTCTGAGTTTACGACAGCATTATACTTCTATCTATTTTGTAATACCAGTCTGCCTTGTTTATATCAAGATGCTTTGTACTACATAACTTTACAGTTTAATAGACCTGTCATGGATGGTCAAAAGTGTCTCAGACAGTAAGGTGAGAAATAGCATCACCAGTATTGTGTGTAGCAACAGTGACTCAGAGGTCTTGATCTGCCTTTTGTGAAGCAAGGACCTAACACTGCTCCTGCTTTCACTCTCTCATATGAGGGCTGGCAAAGCACAGAAACAGAAGAGAGTAGCGAGACATGAAAGGAACACGTCCCAGCATAATTGCCATTTCTCTTCTCCAGGATTTCTGAGAAAGCGCACGTGGAATCAGCACTCAGTTCTAGCACTGCAATGCCAGAAACACAAAACCACAAAGGCCTAGTAGGTCTCATCTGAGGGACAACGTGCCAGAATTTAACAAAGCAGCAGCCAACCTAATAGTAGGGAGGGGCACATAATATTTTTCATCAGCCAAAGCTCTCCTGTAGCACTTGACAATCGGCATCGCATTCATAGCTCATTAAAAGGCAGTATTGAATTTCTGCACATTTTTAATGGCACAGCCCAAGTCCACTCTTCCGTACAGAGGGCTGCATTGGAATCTCAGATAAAAGACTCCATCTCCTGTAGTGACAGAATGACTAAACCCAATGAAGCATTACTTGAAACCAATGCAAACATTTTTCTATTCATCTTGAACTGAATGTTGCTATGTCAGTATTTTAAATGGGTTTTGCTTAAACAATCAGTTGAAAACAGAATAGCAAAGTAACTGAATTGCTTAACCCAGAAGTCCTGATAATTTCCTGCATCTTCTGTGATACCACAGAAATCCAGTTAACATGTTACACTAGGATCCTGTCAGTTGATTTAGGACTATTGGTCAGAAGTGAAGTATGGCTCCAAAATAAAAACAATTATGCTGTCAGAAGTCACTGAAACAGATGTGATTTGACCAGAAAACAGAACCTGAGCTCTGAGGTCTTGTTTTCTGTACTAATAGTAAATATATTAGATTCATTTATTAGGAAAGCTTCCCTGGTACTCTTAAAAGCACCACCATGTCTAGCGCACACATGATCCTGTTCACTCAGCGTCCTCCACAGGAACCTTTTAACTCAGTTTAATAACTTTAACAAAACATTGAGTCATCCTAAAGGACGAATGAAACTGGCCTGCTGCACTCTATTTTCCTCTGAAGATGACCAAAATAGCAGGCAGGCTGTGATTCCCCATTAAGATCTTGCACAGATTTCTCTAACCCTAAAAAGGTACAAAATTTTATTGCTGTCCCCCAAAGAAAAGTTTTGTAAACATTAACTGTAACTAACAAGCTTTTCACCATCTCCTTCACTTGTTCTTACATCTCTTCAGATCAGTTTCTAGCTTTTGTATAATACTATTCATCTTTTCAGGCCTCCTCTCTACAAGAAATAGCATCAGCCTACAAAACAGCTCTCCAACTATTTAACTTATTTTCTGACTTACTGCTACAGAGGCTCCTTCTATTAGTAATGCACACAATATATACATGAGGACATCATCAGTTCTCAAGGTTATTCCACAATTCATAGCCTGTTCTAACATTCTGACTACAGCTCCACACCACATCTATGATGTCACAGTTCACTGAAGAGCACAGCTTCTTTTCTGCAGTAGATAAACAATTAAGAAAGTTCTAATATGAACAAGTACTTCTACTTTCCACAGAAATCTCAGTGCAATCCAGATGCAGTTCCACTGGAGCTGTTTAAATACCTCAGATGCCTCCAGGTTCTCTTCACTCTTGAGAAATTCACACACTGAGTCTGTTTTTGACTACATTAAGTCACACACAGAGTACAAGCATATTTGAGCTAGCACCTTCAGCTTACTTAAAACCATGCCAATAAACAAAGATAAATCCACTCTTGCTGCACTGCAAGGTTGGACTGGAGTTCCTATGACATCAGTTAAAAGTTCTTGAAACTTAGAAGGCCACCATGTCAAAAGTCACCTCAAACTACAAAATTTTTTTTTTCCTTCTCAGTAAGTACAAGATGCAGCTTAGTAGATCTTTAAGCACAGCAGGCCTGGGTACGCTGCAACCTTTTCCTTCAGGTGTGCAGCAGCAGTTACCTGCAGCTGAGTAAATATCCTTTCAACAAATACAGCCCAAGCGTGCCATACCATCAGCAACTCAAACTTGCCTCAGAAATATCCTACAGTTAACCAAAAAATACTTCAAGTAGAGGGACCACACAGAATAGTGTACACCTACTGCTATAGCTCACAGACATTGTTACCTCTCTTCCCCTTTTACAGGCATGGGAATGGAAGGGGAAAGAGGAGGCCTTGCAAAAGGAAAAGGATATTAGAAAGAAGCATTTTTCTAGATGCAGTAGACATGCAGTTTCAATGTGAAGAATGTGTTAACTGATGCAAGTGAAAAGTCTCCAAAAGGAAATACCAACAGCTTCAGATAAGGATTCACTCTACTCTCAACTGATCTATCAAAGCAAACACACAGGGGATGTGCCAATAATATTTGGACAACTTTGAGTGGTTTCACTGACCTACACTAGGACAATTTCAGGGATAGTCCCTGCACAGCCCTTCCTTTGCAGTCCCTGCAAAGAATTCCTTAAAGTGGAGCTTTGACTTGTTCAGGCAACTAATAACTGAGTGGGAAAGGCCCAGTAGAACTGGCTGCACCTCAAACTAGCTCAGAACACACAAAGGGTCCACTGCAACATACAGAAAGTTGAGCAGGCATAGCCGAATGTCAACGTTGGCTGCACAAGGAACTCCTGACTGAGCTCAGACAAGAAAAGGAAGTATCACTTAAACAAGGCTTACACACACAAGTCTGAGACTACACTGGATACATTTGGGAGTGTTGAAGGAGCTGGCCAATGTCACGCCTGGCCAGTATCAGCTTTGAAAGATCACAGCAATCAGAGTTCACCTTGTTACCTGTTAGAGTGGCATGCTAAGTGAGTTGTACTTTAAGGTCTTCACCATCTTTGAATGGAACAGCATTTACTCTTTATTTTAGCAGATGATACAAAATCCAGAGGAGCAGTCAGTGCATTGATGGGAAGGCCTGACATTCAGAGGATACTCAACAAGCTAGAGAAGGACCAACAAACCTCATGAACCATGAGAAGAAATTAACACCCAGGTTAGTGTCCTTTTGTAAATTATCATTTGCAAGTTTTGAAGGCTATAAATCTTCCTAAGTCAATGATCCCAGAAAAGAACAGTATGCTTTATGTTATGAAACAAGAGATGACTTCACAGGACATCAAGCACCAATCACACAACAGCTAAGGTCTTATACCCACACCAAATCAGTCTAGGGACTCAAATATAAGCAAGACAAAAGAAGAGTGCAATATCAGTTTGTTCCCCTTGTGTAGATCTTCAAGAACCAGGATCCAAGTGTGTTACAGTATCACATGCAAGCCAGATTTTTAGCTGCATGAGTTTGCATTAGACATCCAAGAGAACATGTCCCAGCATGAGTACCCTGAGACTGAATGTTCCCCATGTCCAAGTTGGGTCTCACATTATCACTCTTCAGGCAGAAAGAAACAGCTGCTTTCCATACTCAGCAGTACACAGGGTTGTCTAAGCCCTGAAATGTCTGCTCATTTAAAATCTGAAGCAGCTCCAAGACAACACCAATACCACCAACTAAAGCATTCACTCCCAATAAAGACAGTTGAGGGAGATTTTAATCTCAGGAGAGCAAAAGGAAACAGAATCAATACTGGAATGTAGCTGTTGATGAGCTAGCAGATAAGGCTGGAAACAAAGAGCTGAACAAAGCCCAGTATCCTAGTTCTTTGCCACTTGGCAGGAAAGCTGAAGCTGCAAACCGTATCACCATAGAAAAAAGGCATACTCAGTAATAAGCCATCAGTTACCAGCACTAGCTTCTAGCTGTCTCCAAGGGACTCAGAAAGAACACCTTTCATGTATTTAAGGCTCAGGTGTCCAGCAGGGTTAAAGAAAAGACCTCATGATAGCTAGTATAAGCAGCTAGGCTTTAAGGGAGGATTTGACACTATTCATTCTAATTGCCCCCCATGCTGCCAAAACTCTGTACAAGATTAGAAGAGTGTTATGTTGCTTGGGCAGGGACTTCCACCAGGACTCTCATATTGAATCATTCACACATTTCTGCAAGTGATGATCACAGACTCAACTATTAAAGAAAAGCTAATCAAGCCTGAAGTGTGTTCTAGTTTGTTGGATCGTTCCAGGCATGACTTTAGCACAAGCATGATGTGGATATGAGCGGTAACTGCTAGAACTACAGTCATGTTGCTCATACTTCTCCCTCTGCAGAAACTTGCAGGGAAGCTGCTTAGGAAGGCTTGCAGATGTTATGAACAGTGGTGCATAGCTAGTTTAAAGAAAAAATGTGTTATCTTTACACTGAACTGCTGTAGGCAGAGACCTATGAAGGGGTGACACATGGACGTTTCAGCTAGTTGGTCAAACTACCACCATGCCCTGCAAAAGTGATGAACTTCTAAACAAACTCCGTTTTCCAAGTAACCCTTCCAAGTTATAGTTATACTACTTTGAGTAATATAAATACTTTCCCTTGCTTCAGGTAAAGAGCATGGTGAACCACTTAAGTGTCTCATTTCTTTACATTTACTTGTTCAAACAAGCAGATACCTTAATACTCAAAGAGATGCTTTTAACACATTCCAGAAAAACATGCCAAGGAAGAGCCTACAGGACACCTAAGAATAGAAAATATCAGTATTAACATCAATGATGTGCTGGAGGAACCCAGATTATTACTAAAGAACACTCACAACTTAGTCAGGCATTGCCAGTTTATTATGCACCAGTGCGGAAGCTGAGTTCTCTCTCATGAGGGGATTGGAAGACTGCTGAGGAGGTAGCATAACCATCACTAAAGAAGTTAAACTTACACTTCGAGGTGGTCCGCGGCGGCGGCCATAAAAGCCACGTCGATAGCGGCGCCGGTCTGCAGCATAGCGGCTGCCTTCTACAGGGACTCCATCTGGACCAGTGACATTAGCTGCTTCTGCACCCTAAAAGGCCAAAACAAAGTATAGCAGGGTGGTGTGAGATAAGAACAACCAGCTACAGGGAGAAGATGAAACAAGAGGCTTTTTTAGCATCAGTTCCAAGCTACAGATATTCCTTCCTCCCATGTAATGCAAAAAGCAGGTTTGTTATTCTTAATCCCATGACCAAGAGTTATGCTCATGAGTTAAGACCCTATCAGCTGGACTGAGTTCAGAGGAAAAAGCAAGAAGTAATTGATTAAAAAAGAATTCAAAAAAGCTTAGGAAACTAAAAAAATGTTTGAGAAAGTAGAACTGCGAAGAACTTAAAGGTTCTTAACAGTTATTAAGCTACGTGACTCCAAGACAAATTCTTCAGGGCAATATATGCCTTAGTTAATGATTACTGGGCAAGCTGCAAGCTTCAAATGCTCTATGAAATAAAAATTACAGGTTCTAGAAGCACTATGGTGTAGTTAAAGTAGAGTTTTGATACATATCTAGAAACACTTCTTAAGCCTTTAAAAAACAGATCTTCCACAGAAAAGCTGTATGAATGCCACCCACCCCAGGGATTAACACATTAGACAAAGACACCAGATACACAGCTAAGGTTCTGTGTTACTTCCCACTAGAGCAATGTTAACTCTGGTGGATCACACCCCTAAGTCTCCATAATATCTCACCTTCTCTCCCTCAACCACATCAAATTCTACAGTCTCTCCATCACCAACACTGCGCAGATATTTCCGTGGATTGTTTTTCTTTATCGCCGTCTTTAAAGAAAGAAGATATAGAAAAAAAATACATTATCTTACACATTCATAGCCCTGTAGATGGTACAATCCCAACTCTACACACCAGATCAGTCACCACACCAAGATATTTCAATACATAGATGCCTCTCTTGTTTACTCAGTATTGGAAGGCGTGTGGAACATTTACTCCTTTCTCAGTATTTACAAGTTTATCAATCAGCTGTTGCCCCAGGATCCCCACTTTGTCAGGCCTGCTAAATATCCAGATCATTACATATTTCTGTGTGAACTCTGTTCACACAGAGTGTTTGATCTCCTGCAAGCTGTACCAAGGCAGCTCCAGCAGCAAGTGTGACCCATGCCTTCACAGTCATTAGGAGTCCTGTAGATCATCCAGAGAACTTAAGACCAAAAGCATTTTTGTAGAAGATGGCATTAACTATAAGGCATCATGGCAAGTCATAGTAACTAAAGAATTACTACAACTCATAAATGAGTTACACAAATGAGCATTTTACGTAAGCACTGTAAGGGAGATTCCCCCAAAACTAGGTGAGTCCCTAAAGAACACAGGAATAGTACCAAAACAGACAATCACAGTCTTTGTCATCTCCTAAACAGAAACCCCAAAATACTATTAACAATATGGCTTCAGATCAAAACCAGTTGAAAACCTTCTCGGACTCACAGGAACACTCAAACCTCCTGGAGCAATTTTCAGCCTGTCAATTATGGATGCCATTCACTCTGGATTATTTCTAGCATTCCACAAAAGGCAGTTAGCAAGACGAACCCTATTATCTGTACATTAGTTAAGGGTTCACAAACTGAAGAGGCCAGGGGAGGAAAAAACCTAAACAAAACCAAAACACACACATTGTACAAGTCAGTCTAGGAGCCAGCTTTTTACTTAAATTCTCTTAAGATTACTAAAGACCAATTCACTTTAAGTTTCCTGATATGGTCATCATCTTTTAGCATGAAGGAAGCAGGTGCAGATCCAGTAGACAGAAGCACACATGGAAGTACAGGACACAAATCTGGCTTAAGAAATTGGATGCAGGGCAGAAACACAAGAGGCTGTTGCCATATCTGTCTGCAGTTCAAGAAAAACAGGCAGAAGGAAGGTCAGCTGAGTTGTTGCCTGTGCGTGGCAACTATGATCATTCAGACAACAATAGCCCAAAAAGTATTTCCCACTGAAGCAAAGTTCTAATCAGTTTAAAGCTGAGCTTGACCAGTTTAGGAAAAGTATTCTTATTGTTGCTGAATACAGTCCCCTCTGTTTCAGGCAGTAAGCCAGCATGTCCTTTTAGCCCTACATCTAGCCACACCTTTCCCTGTACCCTGCAGTGTTCCTGAACAACTTAAGGAAGAATGCAAGAGTGTACATATTATTGCTACCAAAACAAAAACAACCCATGTGTTTGGGTTTTTTTTTTATACAGGAAGAGAATGAGCTGCTCAAGTGAATTCTTCTGGGAATTATTTTACAAAGCAGAGACACCCACCATCAGCTGAGACAGCTTTGTTTGCTTTCTGCTGACCTGCTAGTGCAACTGTCCCATTTCTAAAATCAGCTGGAAGTGCTAGCTTTTCCATAAGTGTTATATACTAATAACAAAGTTATCTTCATTGTCAATTAAGGGTTTAATTCTTCCACCACCACTTGTGCTGAGACAACTGACCCAAATTCATAAGATTTGTGCTCTGCATATGACGGAGGTGTCAACAAGCTGTATTTCAAACTCCTTCCCCTTCCTTGTAATTGCAGAGGAAGCAAGGACTACTAGATTTCTTTTCATAGGGTATACCTAAGATTAATCAAGCTCCTCAGTCATCATCCAAGAAGGGTAATGGAAGATAAATTCAACAGGATTACACATGTTCTGTTACAGCTTTATGGACAGAAACTTCAAAATTCAGGTTTACAACCTAATAACCTGCCAATAGGAAATAGAGGCTGCTACACAGTAGGCTGAGGTTTGTTTTATAAAGGCAACCAGGAAAAATTTTGAGAAAGTCCTAGAATTCAGAGCAGAAACTATAGAGCTTTACTGCTTACTACTTCAGCTGCAGGTAAACATTGCTGAAATAAGCCTCTAACAAGCCTATGCTCTAAGCTTGGTGAAACGAGTTTTACTCTGTGTATCCAGAGGACAGAGAACACTATTCTCCCTGTTACTGTTCACCAACATCCAATTAAAGAAGCTCCAGCTTCTTTAATTCAAAAGACAGATGTTTTGTGTTAACACAAACAGCACTCAACAATTAAGACAGAGCCTTTCCTTTCCCAAGGGTACACTGATGAACAGACAGCTATTAGAATCTTCAGAGCTAGTTCAGTGTTTTGTTTGGAAGAGTTCTTTTCCATATCCCCATGATATCACCATATCACATGCCCGTCCAGTATTGTCACAGCAATAGCCAAAATTTGTTACACCAGTAACAAAGTTACACCAGGCTGCCTACAGAGAATACAATCCAGTGAAGCTAAGAAAGAGACCTGTGCAGCAGAAGAGATTAATGAGGCATAATTTGAATCACAAGCAGTGAGGAGGAGTTAAACAGGACTTCTCTGGCTACTGACAATTTTAATGGTGCTAAATTGCAAGATCCCTGCCCCCCAACACACTCTACCCCACAAGGCGGATCAGATTGAGGGATCTGATCTGTATTGCTTGCACTACCTCTAACTCACACAGTGCTCTAGATAGCACCTGCACGTCCAGCTGGTTCAACAAGACCCAAGCAAGACAATGCAGGTGAAGGACTGCCCTTCCCCAAAACACTGCTTTGGTCCCCCACAAGACAAAGGGTTAATTCAAAGCAAACCATGCATGCCCTAAAGAGAAAAGCATTTTAATCTGTACTAGGTTTATAAATAGCATCCAATAGCCAGACAGCGAGCATTAACCCCCATTCCAATCATGAGATCGGCCTGTTCCCTCCCCACTGCGGATGTGTGCCAGGGCAGCAGGGAGGAGGCTGTATCTGTTCAACTAGGTCAGCCTTATTCTGAAGGGATTAGGCATGTAATCCAGCCCCTCCCGGGACAGGCACAGGGAGGAGGGGCAGAACCAGCACTAACCATGGAGAGGGAGCTCTCAGCAGGATTTGCCAGGCAGGCCCATCCTCTGGCCCTGCTGAGCCAAATGCTCAGCCAGGAGCTCCAGCCAGAAAGCCCCAGGCCCTGGTAATGAGCACATTCACATACAGGAACAGTTCGAGGTGGAAGAGCTGAGGAACACCCAATTGCCACCAGCCCAGGCCAGCGCTGGAAGCATCTACTTTGCCATGCACAGCCCACCAACAGGGTTAATCGGATGCAAGCTTACATGTGATGCAGTATTTCTGAAACATCAAGCCAGTTTTGCTCAGTGATCACTACAAAAGTTTTTCAACCACTGGAGAATGAGAAATAAACTACAGACACACCAGTTTACATTTAGGTGAATAACCTCCACAAGTGAAGTAGATAAGACAGGACAGGTAATACTAGCTTGCGGTGGGCTGTCGCTGTTTGGGTCTCCACAGGCAGCCTTCCCAAGCAGAATAACAGCTGATCCATGTTATCTCTGTCATCAGCACAACAGTCACTTTCCAAGATATCTTCTCACAGGTCTCAGGGAGACCTCATTTGTCTTCAAGGTAGTTTTACAGTTCTGCCTATCCAGAACATGTTTCCATTACTAGAACTCTTCCCACCTTCTTCTGGACACACTCCCATTGGGATGTGGATGCATTATCTGTATCGGTATGCACAGTCATCAAGGAAGGAAGGTGACCATTAGAAATTAGCACGTGCATTGAGAGCTCTTGCTCCCAGTCCACCAACTGGACCCAGGAACATGTACTGTGTACACTTCCCGATATCTTCACTCAATACGGGCACTAGACTTACTCCCTCCCAGCTTCATTCATTTTAGGGGTAACAGGTCTACACCCCTTGACCCAAAGAAACAGTTGTCACAGGCTATTTAGTCATGAAGCCACAAAAACTAAACTAACTGTCGATGTTGACCAGCATGTCTAACACAACTACACATGCACATGTCACCAACTCTGAGGTAAGTTTTCCATCAAATGTAACCAGGAATACTGCCACTTATTCCACAGAGAAAGCTCATGCTTTTAAGAATGACATGGGCCTACAGACATCTCATATGTGACAAGCTCTATGGGCAGTATTTCACTTTCTGGTGAAGTGAAATTCTCAGGTGATGTAAAACCAGATCTAAACCAACTACTCAGTTTATACGAACATAGAGACAGCATCCTCCGTCTTCCCATTAGTTGCCTGTGACCCGAGGGTTGCAGTATAAACTTAGAACAGTCTACTGACAGTTCAAGGAAAGTTAACCAATGACAAGCCGCTGGGCAACCTCTCTCTGCTTGGGCACATTTGGCACACAGCCTTCCTCCTCTTTTTCCCAAGAGCAGCTGCCTCATGTAGCAACAGCTGATGGCAACCCAGGCTGGTCAAGAGCCAGACTAGATCACTTTCTCTCTAATACCAGGGAGGGCAGACAGAACAGACCTGGAAATGAAGAGGGTACAAAGAAACAGAAGACAAGGAGCACGAGGAAATGGAGGAGAAGGACAGACAACATGTAGCAAGGTATTTACAAAACAGAGGAGTCATCTCATCAAGGAAGGGGCAACCAAACACACGCTCAAAAAACCTTCAGTGTTTAAATCAGAGCAGACAAAAGAAAGTATGAAGGGTTATAATACCTACTTCTTCAGTTATAATTCCAGAGAGAAGGAAAACATACTCTAATATTCCTCCCTGAAAATTTCATACATGTCCATTCAATGTATTTGTGGTAAGTATTCTAAGAAGCCAGGACAAGGTTGAATGGCTATTTCAGAAAATTGCATTAGAAACCTATCATAGCGCACATCTCCAAATACAGTCGTTGCTGTCTTACCTGATGAACAAACACATCTTCTTTGGTATCATTTCTGCAAAAAGAAAGCAAGAAGTCATAAGAGAGTTTAAACTAAGAGACTTAAATAGAAATCCCTGACTTCACAAGAGGAACCTGCCTTCCCCCAGCCTGTAGTACGTCCCCTGGATTCCATACATTCTGCGTAAGTCTGTGCTACCAAGACCCTGCTCTGAATTTCCAGGGTCATATGCTTGACAGCAGAAGAGACTCCACACCCCTCAGAAGGGTGAGGTTCTCTGAACTCTTCTGGCAAACATTCAATATTTTGTTTTGACACAGGGCAGAGTCAGGACTGCTTGCCTTTCACTATCCCATCTTCCCCCTCCCCCCCAAAAAAAACTTCCACATGGGTTGCAACCTGAGCTGTTATTCCAGAGGTCAAGCAAGACTATCAACAGGACTGGCCACAGCTGTTAACAGAGCTCTCCTTTCAGTGAGACTCAAAGTAACCATGCAAAAGAGGTGTTAGGAGAGTCCATTGGAGGGGGACACAGACATGAACATGAGGTTGCCTGGATTAGGCCAGCCAGTTCAGGCTTCCACATGCAAAACATGAAGACAGGTCCGAGACCTTGATTCTGTGTTCCCATACAACAGAAAGAGCCTAGACCCTGCCGCCTGTTCACTCAATCCTCCTCTGCAGAAGAAACAGGTAGGTCAAAGAGTTTGTGAAGATAATGCATAATTCAAAACTTGTTAGCTTTCTTCCTGAACTGAAGTCTACAATTACTTCAGTCCAGCACAACAAGTTATTACACCATATCCAGCTGAAGGGTCTCATATGAACTGCTATGAATTAGGAAGTACTCTTAAAGTCTTTCAAACTTTTCTTCTAGCCTTACATAACACTGGGTAGTAGTCTCCAGAGTCTGGGACTAATACTGTACCAGAACTGGCTTTAGATCCATAAAACAGGGCTTTTCTACCCCTTTCTACAGGTGTCCAACTTACCCAAATCTACCTGCTGTGCAACAGCTCAAAGACTTGCAGGACAAAAAAAAAGATAACTTGCCAGGTATGTCTTTTGCAAGACAAGCATTCACCATGCAGGAGCTTTGTTTTTCATAAAGCACACAAGACATTTAAGCCCCTCAATCCCACAGATATTCCAGCCTTAAAAGCCAAGTTTTCTCCAGTAACTTGGAAGCACGGGTCTTTCAAACCTAGGGCTGGAGTGTGATCAGTATCTCTTACTGCTATTCAGATTATCAATGCCATTCAGAGGTTTGTTCATGTTCAAAAGAGAAGAAAAGATACAGAAAGATAATGTCTGTGATCCCAGGCCTGGAATATCTTCAGTTAGATGACATTAAATATATATTGAGATTCTAGAGTAGGTATTCTGACCAATCAGTTAGCACTTGAATTTTTATCCAAAAGTATTTCCCTTCATCCTCCAACCTTACTTGCACCTTTAAAAAAGCCAGGCAGTCATGAAAGACCATACAGCTCATGAATGGTGTAGTACAAGTAAACATGAGAAACAAGTAACAGATCAAGTTTGTAATGAGTTTTGACCCCTTCTGTTTTCTCCCCATACACAGAACCTTCAGGGGGAAGGGGGGATGTTGGATGAGACAATATCCAAGTTTGCTGAATGCCTGGCCAAATCTGGCCATCAACTGCATGAACTTTAGTAACTGCAGCAGGGACCCAAGGATCTGACTAACGCATGGCATATTACCTGTATCATGAGCCTCAGGGCAGTATAAATATGACCATCACAATTTAAACATACCTGTTGATAAAGCCATATCCATTTCTGACATTGAACCACTTGACTGTGCCAAGAACTTTGGTGGCTGGAAAGAAAAAGTTAAAGTTACTCTAAAATATAACAAAGTAAGAATATTACAAAAACACTATTATACCTCTGCATGAAGTCACAACCAGACATATTGGGCTCCCTTAACACTCAAAGCATACCCTCATCTCCCACTTCAGTTGATACTAAAGCAGTAGCAGGAAGCAGTGTTTTCACTTGCTGTTCTTCAGCCAAGAGTTTAATGCACGGCATCTAGAATGAAGTCCAGCTCTATATTCAGAGCTGGCCACCCATCCATTCTTTATTTCTTATCCCAGAAATGGGCAGTGAAGCTGAAAATCCCACTGCCATTCATCAGTTCTCTTTAGCTTAGTAGCTAGACACGAAACATAGCTGAAGAAAGCTGTTTAAAAGTATTCTCTTTCACTCAGAGTTACCCTTCCTATCTTCCTTGGAAACCAGAACTGGCCAAAGCAGCAGTATCAAGCACCATGCAGCTCTCCAGTGGAGATGCAGCACATCGTTATTTTGGACAAGCTCTTTCTTGCTTTGTCAGCATCACTCTAACCAAAAGAGACCCCACAAGATGACTGGGATTTTTTTTGTATATATATTCCTACTTCTGGAGACCTTCTGTGATTTACCAGTTACAAACTGACCAACTTTACGTTCCAAGGCTTCTAGGATCAAGACAAACTCCTATCTCAACACCAAAACAGCATCTTACTTAGAAACCATACCGAGTGTCTTACAGGATCTGGTGAAACCTGTTCCTCCAATATACAGGTACGTGTAGGAGGAACTCAACAGCAGTGCAGGTAGTTCAACCTCTCCTTCCCTCTAAGCAACTGGGTGGAAACCACAAACTTGTACTTTTCAAACCTGCAGGAAAGGGAGAATTTTGGGCTCTAGATTTTAGTAGATGTTACTTATTACATAGCATGACCACAATCTAAGCAATCTATATCATACTTATCCGAAAGGGGTCTAGTTGCCTACAGATGACTGCTTGTTAAAAACCTTACGTATACTTGGGGGATGGGAGGAACTCGAGAGGCAATTAAAAAGAATAGTCTAGAGACAATCTCCAATTGAGAAGTCCAAGCCAGCCTGCTAGAAGCAAGAACACATTGCAAATTGTTACCTTCATTTGCTCTACACCTTCATTCTTCCCTAAACATCCACTAGGAGATGACAGAGCTAGAGACACCTTTG
Source organism: Phalacrocorax carbo (assembly GCF_963921805.1). Taxonomy (NCBI): domain Eukaryota; kingdom Metazoa; phylum Chordata; class Aves; order Suliformes; family Phalacrocoracidae; genus Phalacrocorax; species Phalacrocorax carbo. Next base: position 83,376,253 of record NC_087513.1, on the reverse strand, counting down.
GTCTTACGCAGTCTTGCCATTTTTATATACCGCTCTGACAGGCAAAAAAAAAAGGCAACCTCTTCCTCCTCCCCTGAATACAGGGCTAAAGTAGGAATGTTTGCTGACAGCGCTCCATGGTAGTGCTGTTGCTGTTGTTTAGACTAATAATAGGCCATTTCTCATTGCACTTTTAGAAGGGAAGGTTTTGGTCTTAATACAATTTTAGCAGAAAATGTTCATATTTAGAAGCAGCAAAACCATGCTAAGACTGAGACAGTTAGAGAAAAGGACTCTACCTACTATAGCATCCATTCCCAAGACTTCTTGTTTACAGAGATAAAAACCCCAAGTTTCACTGCCTAGCACCGATTCGAAGACTGTTACTGTTTCTAGCATCAACATTTATAGTTGTGCTTTAAGGTTTAGTTTCATGAGGACATCACTAGGTACAGATGCTTATTGCTACCACAAAAGCACTGGCTACATGAAAGAGCTTATTGCACTAAGTCAACAGGGGAAGAAGATGGGGGGGGGAAATGGGGGCCAGAAGCAGGTGCCAATGGCACATGTAGGTTTTAGTGATTCCCTTACTATATATAGTGTGTGATTCCCCCACCATCATCCTCTCCCTGACCTGCAAAATAGCTATTGAGTCTGTTGGCCTCTTTCAGTCAGAGTAGGAAGAGGTTGAGAAACTTAGGAAAACTCATGACAACTCTCAGAGGAGTCAGAAAGCTGGTGGAAGGAGAGACAGTCAAAACTATCTACATGACCGGCTGGATGCTGATAAATGGAAGTACACAAACACAGCTTCAGGGCAACATTACTCCTTTTGCTTGCACAAGCTGCCAGAGACCAGGAGCGAGTCTCCAATGTATTCCCTAAAACAGTATACTGGGGAAACACCATTCCCTACCTGCACTAGTCTTACAGTCTCCCCTAATCATTACCGGGGGGCAGGGAAAGAGATCATCAGACACAATAGCATGACACTGAACATCCATGTGGCAGTGGTGCAGCCATCGTTAAGCTTGAGCTGTCACAGCAGGGAAATCAGACAAGCAGGAAGACAAGTCCAGAGGAAACCATAGCCAGTTTTACTGAAGAGTCAGAGAAGGCAGTTGACATGATGACTCCTATCCCACCAGCAAGTGAAAGCCCGTGTATTTCTACAAGATGCTGTACTCTGATGCTATCAGAGGAAACAATCATCAGCCACTCCCAACCATGCCAAAATAACCTTTCCATTAGTTTTAACAAGGCAAGCCAAAGTTCTCTGTGACCAAGAGAAAAAGAGAAGGTTGGCTAACCTTTATCCTTATTCCTAGGAGTCAGACATTTAGATGCCCTGGGCCAGCATCAGACCTTGCTTCTAATGGGATCTTTGTAAAAGGAGGCTTAAGTAAATGTAATTACAAGACCATCAACAGGGACATTTGAGGTGGACTTGAACATAAATCCATATTCAATTAGCATTATCAATGATCATTTTCCTTACAATTCCTGCTAAAAAGCTTGCATAGTAACAGGACCATGTGCAAAGCCATCAACATGGCAGTTTTCTTTTTCCTGCTAGACCAGGAAAGGCACTTGTGCCTTCACTCCCCCCTCCTCAAGCAATAGCAAGATGAACAAGATGAAAACATTACTAAGGATTAAACAAGCCATGTTATGGCAAGAAGCAGCCAGATATACCAACAGATGTGGATGTGCCTTGACTGATTATTGACAAATCACTTAACAGAATGGGGGTGGGGTGGAAAAAAAATTCACATAAACTGTACCTCCAGTTTCTGTTTTACTAGAATCCTTCCTACCTCAGCTCCAGAGAAATCCTTTACCCGGCTCCTCTACCTGCTGCAGTAAGACCTCAGCCTTTCCCTCCAGAGCCAAGATGTGTCTATCCTTAGTGAAGTTCGGGACTGCACTAGCAGCCAGCCACAGCTTTGCCTTACTAACCTCTTAAAGGTACGCAGTTACAAACAGCAGATCCCTATTTCCACTGCTGATCGATATCTTGTCCTTTTCAACAGGTTCATCCTGTTTAATCACCATAAAAAGAAAAGAACCGCACCAGCTACGCGCTGCACTTGAGCGCAGATAGCTCGGCATTCCACCTGCCTCTTTCCTAATAAAGTAGAGACTTAAAAAAAAAAACACAAAAAACAAAAGCAAAACCCTAATCCTAGAAGAATTATTGAAGCCGTATTCTTTATAGATATAAAAGTTATGCAAAGACCTTAAGATTAAAGGAGGGCAACGCATGGTTTGCCACCACCCCCTTGCAAGGGGGGATGCCCCAGCAGGGCAGGGGGCGGCCGGCAGGTGCCGGGAAGCCCGTCAACATGGCTGCGCTTCACTCGCGATCCCCGCCCGGCCCCGGAGAAGCGGTGCGCGGCCCCGGGCGCCTCTCCGGGGCCGGGCGGGGCAGCGGACACCGCCGCTGCACACAGGTGCTCCCGCCCAACTCCGAGTTGGCGTCCCGGCCGGAGGAGGAGGAGGCACGGCCGCCTCCCCCGAGCGCAGCCTGACTCACAGCCGCGGGGGGGCGGGGGCAGCCGGGCCGGGCCCCGGGCGGCGGCCATGTGCTGCCCGGGGCGGGCGGGGGGGGGGGGAGCACGGCGCCCGCCGCAGGTGCCCCGGGAAGTTGGGAACGGGGGCCGGTACTCACCCAGCACTTTCTTCTCCGTCTCAGCCGCGGTGGTTGTGGTGGCGGCGGCAGCGGCGGCAGCAGCAGCACCGGGAGCCGCCTCGCTAACAGCCGCGCCCGGCGCGGCAGCGCTGACGGGGCTCTTGGGCTTGGCGTCCGGGGCGGCGGGCGACGGCGGCGCAGGGGCTCCGGCCGGGGCGGCGGCAGCAGCGGCCGTCGTCGTGGTGGTGGTGGTGGTAGCGGCGGCGGCCGTGGCGGGCGCCGGGCTGGCGGTGCCGGTCTCCGCCGCCTCGCTCATGGTGCCTGGCGGGAGGGAGGGCGGTGGGCGGGTGGGTGCGCGGCGCTCGGCGGCGGGTGTCCCTGGCGCCCGCGCTGGGTCTTACTGCCCCCAAAATGGCCCCGCCGAAGTTTTAACACAGTCAGCGGGGGCCGGCGCCGGGATTCGCGCCGCCTCATTAGCATTTAAAGGGGCCGCGCCGACATTCAGCGGGTGGCGCGGAGTGGGGAGCGGCTCCGCGCGTGGCCGTGCCGTGCCGTGCCGTGCCGTGCCGTGCCGTGCCGTGCCGTGCCGTGCCGTGCCGTGCCGTGCCGTGCCGTGCCGTGCCGGTGAGTGGGTGGACGGACGGACGCGCTTCGGCCGTTTGTGCGTGCGCGTCTGTGCGGGTATATACGTTCCCGCGTGTGTATACAGGAGTGTGTGTACGTGCGTGGGGAGTGCGCCCGCCCGCGGGGGCGGCGTGGAGCTGAGCGCCGCGTGTGCGCGAACATCCGCGTCCGTGGGTACACACAGGCGTACCCCTACGCACGGGTGTGTAGATACGTACGCGCAGACGCAGCGGCGCGTGGGTGCGCGGAGGGCGCGCGCTGTTAGTGGGTGGCCGCGCGTGCGAGCGTGACTCCGCGCGGGACACGCGGTGCTTTGTGCGCCCACACCGCCGCGGGTGACGGTAAGGCTGGTTGTGCGTCTGCTTGGGGGGGGGGGGGGGGGAGCGTGCGTGTTCGGGGCGTGGGTGCATGTGCGTTTTGTGGGGGACATCAGCGTGCTGGTGAGAGGCGGCACAGCCGTGTTGGTGAGCGTGGATATGTCCGCGTTGGCATCGTCACTCTCCTTTCCACGTCGGTGGAAAGTGACCACGTCCAAGTGGTCACCTTTTCCACGTCGGCACTTTTTCTCCCGTGGTGGCCGCCCGTTTGCACCCTCCACGACGTCTAGTTTTCACCCCTGCCGTCCCGCTGCTGCCGCAATTCCTTGGCACTGCCCCTACACCTCCCTCGCCTTCCGTCCTACCTCTTCTTTTTTTCCCGTCTTCCCCTGAGTTTTTGTACAGCCTCCCTAAGAGCCGTGTTGGTGGCGGTCCTACTCTTTTGCAGTTTGCACACTGGCACCCCATCCTTATTCCACACCCCATCCTTATTCCACACCCCCACCACATCACTTTTCTTAATTGCCTCCGCCTTCTGTCCGTCCTTCCCTACGAGATGGATGCCTGAATGAAGCTTCATGCACCTGGCCTTCTTAACACTTCTCAAAGTTTTGCTTTGCTTCTCTGAACAGTCAAAGAGTGTCAGATCCTGAATCTTTTTAGCTTTGTAACCCCTCCTGATCTCCACTTCTCGACAGTTTCTCAATAGTTCTCACAACAAAGATGAAGTTCTTTGAAGGGTGCGTCCCTCGGGTGGCAATGCCAGCATCAGCTCCAAAGCAGTCTCAGATGAAGTGTTCACTGGGAAGGCACGTCCTGGGGTATGGTTTAAACTGCACGAGGTCTCGCCTACTGAAACTTCTCAGGAACCTTGAACCTGGGTTTGACAGATGTCAGAGCCAAAAGAAAAAGAATCTACAACACTGTGATGCCAACCCTTCCACAACTGCAAACTGGCTAAGGCTGAGCTACCCAAGAGACTGGTAACAAACTAGTGAGCTGTTCTGAAGTTCGAAATGGATCTTTAGGAGGATTCAGAGGTATTTCCACCCACACAGGCATCGCTGCTCCCAATTCAATTACTTACACTATTTTCTAAATCCTGAATGGAAATCACTATTACAGTTCTCGTCATTGCATCCCACTGTACATGTAAGAAACATGAAAATAATTTTTGTCCCACAGTTTTTGATCCTCCACTCTGTGTTATTTTTTATTTTTTTTAAGATTATGTCACTTTGTTCCCCTTTTACATTTTTCAGGTACATGAAAATTTCTATGAGGGTGCTCATTTGAATGAATTTGAGGTGAAGGCTTATGCTAAGTCAAATGCTTTATCAAAATTCAGACACTGACATGCACTTGAGACATCGAATTTATTTTCAGTGAAATTGTTAACTTTTTTCCTCAAGGTAATTTTAAGAGTTTTATTGAAAAGCCCATTCAACAAAAAAACTACAGCACACAAGCTGTGGAAATGTACTGTGCTTTATTCCATTCCTTTTTGAAAATTGGCAATGTTTTCTTCTAATTTTTCAATTATTTTAATAAAGAGAAAATTTAAGAATTATAGAGTAGTTCCATTTTTCCTTTTCTTGCTGACAATTGGTAATACATTTCCTTTGTTTCAGTAGTCAATCTCTTCAAAAATTATGTTGGAAGAAATTAAGTCACCAGCTTAGGCAATAAAAAGCTGCAACTGTTGCATGTGGAGACTAATTTCTGCATCTCAACATTTTCTGAATAGTTCCTATCAACTAGGTGTAAATAACTTTTATAAGGTTTAGAAGAGTACAGAATCACAGAATGGTTGAGGTTGGAAGGGATCTCTGGAGGTCATCTGGTCCAGCCATGCTGCTCAAGCAGGGTCACCTAAAGCCAGATGCCCAGGACCGTGTCCAGACAGCTTTTGAGTATCTGCAAGGAGAGAAACTACACCACTTCTCTCTCTGTACTGTGAGACAGCCTCACCATAAAAAAAAATGTTTTCTGATGTTTAGAGGAAGCTGTCTGTGTTTCAGTTTGTACCCATTGCCTCTGGTCCTGTCACTAGGCACTGCTGAAAAGAGCCTGGCTCCATCCTCTTTGCACCCTCCCATCAGGTATTTATACACATTTATAAGATTCCCCTGAGGATTCTCAACAGTCTCAGCTCTCTCAGCCTTTCCTCCTAGGAGAGGTAATCCAGTCCCTTCATCATCTTCATGACTGTTGCACCACCCCTTCCAGTATGTCCATGTCTCTCTTGTACTGGGGAGCCCAACACTGGACACAGTTCTCCCGGTATGGCTCCACCAGTGTGGAGGAGTTACCTGCTGGCAACACTCCTCCTAATGCAGCCCAAGATACTGTTAGTCGTCTTTGCAGCAAGGGCAGACTGTTAGCTCATGTTCAACTTGGCGTCTACCAGGACCCTCAAGTCCTTTTCTGCAAAGCTGCTTTCCAGATGGGTGGCCCCCAGTATGGACTAGTCTCTGAGGTTGTTCCTCCCCAAGTGCAGGACTTTGCACTTCTTACTGAACTTCATGAGGTTCCAGTCATCCCATTTCTCCAGCCTGTCGAGGTCCCTCTGCATGGCAGCACAACCCTCTGGTGTATCAGCCACTCCTCCCAGTTTGGTGTCATCTGCAAACTTGCTCAGGGTACACTCTGCCCTATCATCCAGATGATTAATGAAGATGTTGGACAGGATTGGACCCAGTATTGACCTCTGAGGCAGAGCGCTAGTTACTGCCCTCCAACTAGACTTTGTGCCAGTGGTCACCACCCTCTGGGTCCAGTCATGCAGCCAGTTTTCAATCCACCTCACTGTCTGCTCATCGAGCCTGTACATCAACAGCTTCTCTGTGGGTATCTTATGGGAGACAGTGTTGAAAGCCTTACTAAAGGCCAGGTATGCAATAGCCACTGTTTTGCCCTGGTCTACCAAGCTAGTAATTTCGTCATAGATATTTATGAGGTTGGTCAAGCAGGATTTCCCCTTGGTGAATCCTCCCAGTCACCTTCTTGTCCTTCATAAGCCTGGAAATGGTTTCCAGGATTAGTTGCTCCATCACTTTCCTATGGATCAAGGTGAGGCCAATTGGCCTGTAGTTCCCTGGGTCCTCCTTCCTGCCCTTATTGAAGATAGGAGTGACATTTGCTTTCCCCCAGGTTGTCAGGCACTTCTCCCAGTTGCCATGATCAATCAGAGAGTATTGAGAGTTGCCATGCAATAACATCTAACAGCTCCTTCAGCACTCATGGGTGCATCCCATCAGGGCCCATGGACTTATGTGTGTCTGGTTTGCCTAAGTATTCCCTGACCTGATCCTCTTCCACCAAACTTGGAGGAGGTGATTGCTGAGTATCAACCAGCTTTCTTGGGCCCTTCTTCCCTCCAGAGCCTTATCCCATGGGACTCTACTGAGCAAATCTTTGAAGAGGCCAAAGTCTGGTCTCCCTCCAGGGTTGTAAGCTTGCATTTTGGCCTGCTCCCTCCTCTCAGGATCTCCACCATCTCATGGTCACTGCAGCAAAGGATGCCTTCAACCTTCACAACCCCAATGAGCCGTTCCTTGTCTGTGAGTATGCAGTCCAGTAGAGCATCTGTCCTTATTGGCTCCTCTGTCACTTGGGTCAGGAAGTTGTCATTGGTGCTCTCCAGGACTAAGGTCCTCCATGAGAACAGGGCCTGGGAACGTAAGGCTGCTGTACAGGGTCTCATCTGCTTGTTCTTCCTGGTCAGGTAGCCTATAGCAAACACCCATTACAATGTCACCAGTACTGGTCTGCTCTTTAATCCTTGTGTTGCTTGCATTCTTGTATTGGCTCGTCATCCATCCCCAGGTGGAGCTCCAGGCACTCTTACATAAAGGGCAATTCCTGATCTTCCTGGCCTGTCCTTCCTAAAGAGCCTCTATCCCTCCATTGCAACACTTCAGTCATGGGAGCCATCCGAACACACATTTGTGATCCCTGTGAGGCTGTAGCCCTGCAACTGCACATGCATCTCTAATTGATCATACTTATTCCCCATGCTGTGTGCACTGGTATACAGGCGCTTCAGAGAGGCACCCCAACATGCTCATTTCCCCAAAAAGTGTCTGGGGTTTTATTCCATAATGTTGCCTTGGCAGCACTTCCTTGCTTACATGCAAATGCTTGAGTTTGGCTTAAGCCTCGATTTGTTGATTTTGTGTTCCCTTTTGTTCACATCTCTGCAGCCCCTTTGCTCATCAGCCCTGTGCATCACTCCTTACAGGGCTGCTGGTGACTCTCACTCCCACGTCATTCCTAGTTTAAAGCCCTTATTGTCAGGTCAGCCATCCAGCTGGCAAGGATGCTTTTGTCCTGCTTAGTGAGGTGGACCACATCTCTCCCAGGCAGATGTTGATCCTCAAGCAAGGTCCCATGGTCACAGAGACCAAAACTCTGTTGCTGACACCAGCTCCTCAACCAGTTGTTGACACATAGTCTCCTCCTCCTCCTCACACCATTTTCCCTCACCAGCAGGCTTGAGGAGAACACCACCTGGACCCCCATATCCCAACCATCACCCCCAGAATGAATACTTTGCAGAAGATGTGAGGTTTTTTTTAAATGTCTTAGTAATTTCTAAAAATTATTTTCATGCCTCTCTCTCTAAACCAGTAGGTCCAAAGCACATCAACAACATCCTTCTGACACTGGAGGTGTTGGAAATATCGGTCTAACACACTGTTTAAGTTGCTCATAACTTGGCCAAACTCTGATAGCTTGGACTGAAATTTATATTACTTGTTCAAAAAGTTCAGCAAAAGTTACTCAGTCCTGACAGAGAGATGAGAGAAAAATGCTTTGTTTTCCATCATTTGAATTTGGTTTAGGACTTGCCTTTATAAGTTACAGTGACTCTGTGCTTTTGAATGGAAAGTTGAAATTTAGCTGTGATAGAGGTATGTGTTTTACAGTTCCTATTTGGGGGGAGAACAAAAAGCACCCCTCAAAACTACTAGCAACCAAATTTCACCAAGTGATGGAATTCTGAAAAAATATCATTAGCACATGGTCAGTAGAGAAATGATCTGAAGGTGCTGTCTGCAGGTGCGCTGACATGCTCCAGCTCTTGTAGGCTGCTTTGCATGCCATGTCTGTCACTCCTGCACAAGCACTACAGGACAGTCCAGCTGAGGACAGCCGAGCAGGTCACCCTTGCAACTGCAGTTCTTCTGGGTCACTGTGGCACCAGTCACCAGTGTTTGGAGAGAAAAGACTATCCCGTCAGTGCTCTTCCATGTGCCTCCTGCTGCCAAAGTTGTAACAAAGGCAGGAAGCAGAGGATGGCTGGGGACCATGGGCTTCGCCAAATGCAAGACCAGGCACTGAAACATCCAGGGTGAAGACACTTGTCAGAAGGGGATGAAATAGTGGGACAGAAGGCAAGAGAAGACAGTGGCTGAGAGAGAGCAGAAGGACCTGGAGATGGGTGTTTCATGCCCCTCTGGTTCATACCCCATGTGCTTTGCTGCTGCTCCAGCTCTCCAAGTGGAAGGCGTCTGAGCTGAAGCCCTGGAGAGCCAGACCTGCTTCTCACTTGGGTTAGTCAGAGTGGCTGTGTGGGACAAAAGCGCTATGTCCCAGCCTGAGGTTTATTGCTGTTTCACTTTTGGAAGGGAATGGAAACCTGTTCAACAAAAGACCATAAAACTCCAAAGTTAAGCAAGGAAAAGTTAAGAAATACTAGGAATGAGGTTACTTGTAAGCTTGAAGTTCAGCCCCCTTAAGTGTAGGCAGATAATTACACATTTTTTTAATTAGATGATCACATATTCCTCTTCCCACAGGAGCCTGCCTTTTTCTCAGCAAATGTGCAGCTCAAGCTATTATTTAATGTGTATTATATAACCCTTAGAACAGATGTGGAATTATTAATTCCCTTCTTCCTTTGGGATCCTGTGGGGTTTTTACCATTATGTACCCATGGATCACAAGCATTAATGAATGTATTTTTTCTAGCATCATGTGCAAACAGCTGGGATTATCATCTCCATTCTGGGGTTGGGGAACAGAGGCAAAAAGAGATTAATGCTACTGTTTCAAGTATCTGCTGATTCTGGGTAGCTGCCTTGAACATACATTAATTTATTTTCCATGGAACTTACTCGTTGTACAAGTTGGATAGGACTTGAGACACCTGTGTGAGGCTCGGACATGTGCCGTGGGAGCATGGGAGCTATTTTATGGCGCTGTTTTATGCTCCTGGTTTCAGGGGAGGTTGCTCCTGCGGAACCTGAGTGAGAGGAGATGTCTTGCTGTGGCGCCACATCGGCAGGCTGTCCTTCTTGGAGGGGTTGGGTTTGAACCCCACCTCTTACCTCGCTGTTTCCTACCGGTGAGTGTAGGTTGTTGTTCACTGTGTCCTGTGAATTTCTCTCCCTCGGTGACTAATCCCTCCCATGCTCTGTGTGGGCATCCCAGACACCCAGCTCCATCTTCTGAATCCACCTGGAACCTGACTGAGGTTTCACGGCTCCTAAAGATCAAATACTTTGTGATTTTGATAACAAGTATCACCTTTATTTGTGGGGCTGTGTTTTATATTCCTAGCCTCTGGTGTCCTGCGATAACCTGAAAATCTGTGCTTTCATTTTTTTGTGCAGAGCCTGCTTACTCCCTGCTGGCTGTGGATGAGGTCTTGAAATGTACTTAGATACTGAAAGGCAGATCAGAAGAGCCAAAATTCATCATTGTTCTAAAATTTCATTATTTTAAACCAACCCCAGCAAATCCGGAATGCTGGGAATTGGCAAGAAAATGCCATAAGAGTTTTAGATTAGGTAGGTAGAGTGTATTCGATGATTTATTAATATGAATAACATTTTCTACTTAGAAAGTAGCTGTTTAGGGTCCTTGGGCTTTACTGAGAAATCTGAGGGAAAAAGAGGAGTTCTGAAGATTTTACAGACTGGATGATGTGCAAGGTGGCTGCATTCACCTGTCTGTAAGAGGACACACTGATCCAACAGGCCAGCTCAAAGAGCAAATAGAGCCAACAGGTTTTGTAATTAGAAAATGTGGTGTTCAGCGAAGTGGGAACATTTTGCAGATACAAATCAATTTCTGTAATTGTACTTTTTGGAAAAAAATGAGTTAACAGCTTTCAATAAAGTGGGAAGGTTCTGTTTCAACAATTGCAGAAAGTAACATTTCAATATAGCATTTCAAAATTATTTCATGTACTAAAATAATTTTGTGTAATACAAGAATAATGTTGAAATGTGGGTTTTTTTACAGTAAACAGTATTTTTCTGTGGATATATTTTATAAAACACAGACATCTAGAAATACTTCTTTTTCTTCCAATTTTAGAAAGACATTTAAAGCTGCAGAATTTCCTTTAAAATGGAAAACTCTGGTCTTCCCAGGTCTATCCAGACAAGTAAGACACTTACACAGCCTTAACCCTGAATTTAAACCAGAAATTCTTCAGATCAGAAATGGTCCTTTGGTGTGCTCTTATACACACCCTGGTTTAATTGGGAACTTATCTTCACTGCAGCCTGTGCCTGTATTGTCGTAAAATTCATAATACAATCATCTACCTACCACAGGCAGGTCATTTAATCTCTCTACTTACCTTCCTTATTGAAAAATTAAAATTATAAATTTTTTTACAAAAGCAATTTTTAAAAGTCAGAAAATCAGAAACTTAAAAATGTAGCACTTGATCCACTTAGTCAGTGGAAAAATGGCCTTGGAATTAAGCCCTAAGTATATGGTTGGATCTAGAATGTAGAGGATTGATTGATCTTAATTACTTTTACATTGCATTTTATATTGTCAACAGCTACTTCTCAAGTAACATCTTAATATTGGATTGAAGGCAGTTTTACAAAATCCGGCAAGTTGTTCAGGGTTTTTTTGGAAGGCTTTTGTTAAGAAGAAACAACTTATGCTGACCTTAATGGAAAGTATTGATAGCCTTGTAAAGCCATTAATCTAGAAGGAATCAAAGCAGTTTATAGATTAAATGTCTGTAGGTACAGCAGTCAGATGCAAAATGCTGCTCCACCAGCCTGTGTCCAGAAACTTCAGAGTAATGACATAAGAGGGAAGTAAAGAATATCTTTCCCATTAAAGCTGTGGAAGGTTATAATGGAAAATATAAGAAAGTTACTGTGGTAGGAAAGTAACAAAGGCCTCAGAAGTCATTGTCCCTTGATCTTCATGTTGTCCACCAAGCATCTTCCAGCCCACCCTGAGAGACATGATGTTGAACTGTGGAAAAAAAATTTATGAGAGAATGCTGTGAATTGAGATCACATTCATTAATAATTTTAGGCAAAATAAAATTAACAAAATGCTTCAAAATATTCAAAATAATCCAATTGAATATGTTAAATGAGTATGTAGATAGTCAGTACATCTGCTTCAGCGTGGCAAATGAAGAACAATCCATCCCCAAATAACCTGTAGCTTGGCATTTTCCTGGGAAGTGTTGGATCGAATTCACTCTTGGGGCTGCTGTATTCTGTCACACAGAGGATGTGTTTCCAATTTGCTTTAAGTACCCAGGAATTATAGTTTATAAGCAATTTTTGATCATTCCAGATGGAAGGATTTAAAAGGATTTCCATCAGGATTTGTGTTGTAAGATAATGAAAAACTTAGCAAAATAATTTTTCGATCTGGCTATCTGTGAGATAGGAGGAACCTGATTCCAGGGTAGAGTTGAAAGACATGAACTTGAAAAAAAGCTGCTGCTGAAGAAGAAAATTTCTTTGCTAAGAGATGAAGGTCCTGACCAGCAGTCAGTGAAGGAAAAATTGCCGTTGATGGATTGACATCTACAAAGTTTTGATCAGATCCTGAGTGTGTCAAAAACTGGGTAGCTGACTAGGCTTAAACATATTGCTGTTCTACCATGCAAATGTGACTTCTAATGAAGATACTGAGAACAGAGTTAAGGATGTGCTTGCTAGGGCTGTTCTTGGTCTAGCTCGGTGGCTGTGGAGCCTCTGCCGACTCACTGCCCTGGCTCAGCGTCCTGCTGCATGTTGTCCTGCAGAAGTGGGGCCAGCCCTCTCCATCCCTGTTCTCTGGATCCTCCCTTGTATTGCTGATCCAGCCACGGCTTCCTGTGGTATGTTATGGGTTAAAGTGACATAAGGCAAGTGCACAATAGGTGGTGTTATTCTAATGGAATATAAAGTATATCTGGAAGGACCTTACCAAGATAAGGAATTAGCTCACTAGAGCGCTGAATTTTGTAGTGACGGTCACACTGGCTTGCTTCCAGATCTTTGTTTATTTACCATTTTAAACAGATTGGATGCCAGCCAGCTGTTGGCTCTGTGAGAAGGCAAAAGGAACAAGATGTCTGCATTGGCAAAGGACTTTGCAAGTTGTAATTTGCGTTACAGTGACAAACAAGTATAGAACACGGTACCTAAATTTCAACTCAGAAAACCATTCCTCAGCCACATACACACACCACAAACCACACATTCAGAAATTTGACTGCACATTTAACACAGAGACCACACACAAAGTGAACTATACCCAGCACATCCTTTCTTAGGTCACAGGCATTTGCCTGCATGTGCGTCTGCCTGCACTACAAAAGAAAAACTCAGAATGGCAGAACCCCTCATCACACACACCCCACCCCCTACTTTGTCAAGGAAGACAAGGGTGAACTGAGAGTAGCCACCAGAGATCTATGGGGAGCCTTGATCATTCTAAGGTGGAGAGCTGCAGATCAAACCCCAGGCAGAGGCTTGGTGTGAGCAGCTCAGCTCAGTACAGCAGTGAGGGGGGTCCAGGTGAGAAAGTGACAGAGAGCTGCAGAACACACTGCACTCCCTAGGGAACATGAGAACAATGTTCCTGTGTCCTCCAGCATCTCTCTTGGAAATATCCTTTCCCTTGCATTTCACGGTTATTTCTGAAGTCATGAGCATTGACTGCCTTTGTAATCTATTCTAAAGTGATAGTCTTCATATCACCATGAAAAATACAATGGTAGGAAGGATCATGGGGGTGTGAGTGGAAACATGTAACAGGAATGTAACTGACCTCTGACATCAAGTAAATAACACACTTTTCTACCCAGGAATATCCTCTACCCATGCACTTTGTAGAAGGTGCATTATATGTAAGTGCTATACCAAGATGAAGAATGCTGTGACATCTCCCTATGGCACCGGGCTCTCCTTTTGCCTCTCATGGTGACCAAAGTCCATAGAGTTAATAAATTCCTTCTCGGCTCCCAAGTATGCCATCAGCCTTTTTCCTTTCTTGTCCTCGGGGAGTTTCATGGAGGAAGTATGTATCAAAACAGACTGGGACACTGTGATTCAATTCATAAGTCCGGGGCCTGCTCTTCTGAAATAAGCTTTCTCCTTATTCTCTAGGCTGGTCCCAATAACTAGAATGTAGCATATGACTGCACATGCCTATGAGAAAAATGGGTTGGCAGACACAATGAACATAGGCATATCAAGGTGTTACAGGAAGTCATTAAAGATTTTTTAAATGTTAGAAGTGGCAAGTGAAGAGGGGAGTTGTCTGAGCCCATGCAAAAGGTTTATAATGAGGGAAGAAAGCACTGGAATAAAGAAAAAACTATCCTGGCCTGCAGGACAGGTATCTGTAGGCAGGTGTCAGGAAGAGACATGCTGGTAGCTAAGTGGTTCAATACTTTCTTCATAAAAGCAAGTGTCAGACTCTGGGGAGGTGGCAAAAATCCCATTTAATTTAAACCTGAGTTGCATTAAAGCAAACCAGAGCTCCAGAGAATAGATTGTAGAGAGGAATCCTGCTCTGCAAAGTAAGAAGAGAAGTGTCTAAGGTGCGATCTAATATGATGCCTTTTCACTAGGCATTTATAGAACCCTGTGAAATGTGTATGCTCCAGGAATGCCTCCTGTCTGAGTTGCAACATGAGCTAAATGCTGTTGAACTCAGAACAGCTCCCAGTGGACTGTCAGCCCAAGATAGCAAGGCTGCTTTCCTGGGAGGTTGTGTTGCACCAACATGGAAGAGGCTGGATTTGGAGTCTACTCTCCTGTTCTGACACTGGCAGCGCTGGTGCATTAAGGTTGGGCTTACCTAATGGTTGCATGTTACAGGGGAGAAGAAGAAATCTACCAAGGGCCAACCATAATAAAAATCCATCCAATCCTGCTTCCCTTTATCAACAACAAAAATCAAAGCATTGACCTTTTTTGAATGATTTCTGCCTGACTTAATGTCTATCTGATCATTTACAAGACACTAATTAAAGAGTTACAGCATTGCCTGCAGCCAGTTGCCTGAAGCGGTAAAACCAGCCGATACCTAAGTGATGTTGTTGCCTGACAGCACATACAAAGAGAGACACCCCGCAGGGTGCACTTGTCCAAGAAGACAGTGCTTTCCTTTACCTGAGAGAGCTTCAGGGTGCTTCTTGGAGCTGTTTTGCTAGTCCTCGCTGCAGGTTAAGCCACAAAACTGTAATGCTCCGAGATTGACTGGCAGGATGTATTTTGGCCCCTGTTTTAAATTAAACTTCAGGAGCATTGTGGGGTTTTTCAGACAAAAACCTTGCTTCAAAACAAAAAATCAAATTTTTTGTTTTCAAAATGCTGAAATGCAATACTTGGCTTTTCTGGATTGCCTCCTCCTTTCTTTAGCCATGACTTCTCCCCAAATAGGGCCTGAGCTTGCCATTTGCAAGCACTGTGTTTCTCAGACAATACATTCCAAAAACCCTCTCTGCAGGTCCCTTGTCTGTGTGCTGCTCTTCCGCGCGATAGGAAGTGCTTTGTTTCACACAAGTGATCCTGCTGACAGAAGCAATTCAGCTCTCCTACCCTAGCCTCTGATGAGGTGGTTACAAAATTCTGGGGGTGAATCCCAGCCATCCTCATGAACGTGAGGGACATTCCCCTTCACTCCACCCCACTACTGCAAGAAGATGCGAGATGGTGATGGAATTTACCTTGCTGTGAAAACATGATGTATTCAGCATTGAATGAGGTAATAAAAAGCAAGCCAGTTCCTATTAAAGCAAATCCCATTCCCCTGCTCTACACAGCTGGCCCTCTTCCTTACTCCTTCCCAGGAATTTCTGAACTCATGCAGGAATCCTGCAAGGAAAGTCATCACAATCAGAAATGCTGCTATACTGCCTGCATTTCCTCTTCCCTGTTGAGCCAAAAAAGCCATTTTTTTCCACCAGTAACTCAATATGATATATCTGTGCTGAAAAGCTAACAGGGATCAAAGAGATTTAAAATGGAAAGGAAGACAAACCTTCCAAGGCCAGCAGAAACAACAGTTTTATCAAAACGTGGAGCTCTTAAATAAATACAGTAAAACAGAAACAGGTTTATTCAAGGTCCAGCGATGAGTCTACTCATTCGTAGCCAGTAGATGGCAGTAACACATGAGGAATAACGAAGATTAAACCTGTAATTGGGAAACAGCAGGCAGGTTCATATTTCGATGCAGACTTCACCAACCCGGGGCCATACTCTGTTTGCAGTTAGATTAGAAAGGTATGGTTTCTTGGAGAGCCGTTTTTTTCTTATGCTTCTTGCCTTTCTCCTTAGGTTCCTGGGATGAACAGGAAACACCAATGTATCTGTACAGTAAATTTCTGTTTTAAAAATGTAACCCCACAATTAAGATTCACTAAAGCAGTCTTGCAAGCACAATGCCCGATTCATAAGTAGGATCATGCACAAGCTGCTGAAAGTCTGCTCCCCCTCACCAAAGGCCCAGTAACTGGTGAGTATGATCCAGCAACTGAATAACAGCTCATGGAGAAAGGGAAGACTACAGCCAGCTGTCATGCAGATAGCCAGAGCCTGTTTGTCACAGTAATGTCTGGTCAGCGTTTGGATTACAAAATCGAATATGGCAAAGAAAAACCATCCCGGGACCTTGAGCGAGTGTATTGGTCAAAGCTTAATTTGTGCACTTCAGTACAAAGCAAACCTTGTGCAGCAGAATACCGTGTAGTTCTGTGCTGTGTAAGCTGAATGAGACACTTGGTGGTGTTGTCTGCATTAGTTGGGAGGCCACTCTGCAACACCTGAGCGCTTCCCACCTGGGCAGTAAGGGATATGACTCTCATCTGTCGTGCCGAGAAGGATGAAACATGGGAGCATAAGTCTGGAAGGCGTCCTAGGACCCCGACTTTGCATGCATCGTCATCACATTGTATCTTTAGGAAATGTTTTAAGCTACATCCCAAAACTAGTTTGTTCTCCGCTTCCTTCCCCATAAACGCCCTTTGATTATCACCTGTAGTATCCCATAGGCTGCACTCTGCTCCAGCTATGACATAAACCATAATGCTTTAAATGGCAATGAACATAAACACAGTTATTATTATATAATATATATGAAATACAGAATTAATATAATTAGTGCAATTAAAATACATTAAACTTCTAAATAATAAAATGCCCAGTTCACATTGGAAGCAGGTTGACATTTTTCACAGGAAATGGCTTCCAGCAAGTGAAAAATTAATTCAAAGTTCTTCAAAATCTGAAACTTTCAGCAGGTAAAACTCTCCATGAAACCAGAAGCATTAATTCCACTGAAAAAGTTTTCTTAGGGGAAAGCCGCTTAATCTGAAGCTATATGCAACACCTAGAGGAAATAGCATCCTTAGCTGAGTCACCAGCAACCACAAAGGCTCCTGGGTTTTATATTCTGGGTCTGTCCCTGCTGAGAGACATCCCTCATGTCATGGCCCTAGGAGGGTTTAAATTAAACCAACCTCACACACATTGTGCAAGGCTGAACTTTATTTAATGGCTTCTGCCTGATACCCTAGAGGATATGTGTTCTCTGAAGATGCTTCAACAAGACTCTTCGGTAAGTTCCAATTCGTTTGAATTTATCCTTGAAATGTACTATTGTTCGTTTTCCTCTCCTTTTCACAATCACCACCATTTTAGAATCACAAAAAAATTTGTGTGGGGAGAAGGTCATCTAGTCCTGCTCCCTGCTAACTTCAAAGTTTGATAAAGTTGCTCAGGTTTTCTTGTAAAGCTGAGAAATCTAATAAAATCCTGTAACTAGGACAACCAAAAAGCTCATTGAATGGCATGGAAACTCTTTGTCATGGCATCTCTTTAAGCCAGAGCCGAAGGCTGATGCATCATTATTAACACAGAGTTAAATGGCCCCATTACGGACTCTGTAAAGAAGTAGTATCAACTGCACATGTGAGTCCCACTGTTTTGTATAAAGTGGGACTATCACTTCGCATCATGCGTATATAAAATATAAGTTGCAGTGTATAAACCAGTAATGCACCAAGATACCCAGACAGGTATTTACTGCCAGTAGTGACTTGTCTACTGTTTCATGCCATGCCGGCTGTTACCAGGTTCTGTTCACTGCCTGGTGCGGAGGAGGCTTTCCTTGCCAGGTGCTTTCTGAAGTTACCTTTGGAGGTCAGCAGTCCTCTGGAGAAATGTTAAAAGTGAATACCAGATTAGGGTATGAATCATGGGAAACCCTTGTGGGATTGGGCAACAAGGTTTGCACTTGAATAGGATCTGCTTGGGGATAACTTGACAGTGCGGTGAAAGCAATACCTGGGACAAGGATATTGATTGAAGGGTAAATCTTAGCCCTAAGGTTGTATAAGTGGCTGGAGAGCTGCAGGAAGCAGATACAGAAACCTCCTGTCCAATCTACATTTCTATGTAAACTGCATAAACATACTACTTCAATTTCTGTACACACAGGGCCTTTCAAGTCTTCTGAACTCTGCAGGCAAAGGCAGTTTTGTCTTCCCACAATAAGGTGCAAAAGCCAGACTGTTCTTGACTTGGGAAGTGGAACGGGGAGGGAAGAATGGAAAGGTGGGGGAGAGAGCCTGGCAAGGCTGTACTTCGTCATCCTGCAGTTCCCTGGGGAGGATGGCATCTGCTTCCCACTGGTAAAATCCTACAGGAAGCAGCTCCCAAGCCCACCCTCAAGTACAGCAGCAGCAAGCCTGGTATTCCCATTCTGCAGCAGTGTCAAGGGCCTTGGCTATTGCCACTCCTGTGCACACAGTAAATGTGTTATCATCTGAATGTGGTGAATGCTTAATTTCCTTATTTTTACTTTAGTGCTCGTCTGCTGTAAAGGATGATTTGAGGGTGGTTGTGAGCAGCAAAGCATTGCGTTGTTATGGGTGAGGGAATCTACACAGGTGCAGGACCATCTCCCCAGCATCCAGCCTTCCAAGTGCAAGATTCATGGGTAGCAAGGCTGTTCCTCCAGTGAGCTCCAGCAAGCAGGGTGGGAGCTGGTGAAATAGGATGTTGGGAGCCTTCGATGATCAGCTTTAGCCAGGTGTTCCTTGGCTCGCCTTCCGAGAGCACAAATCTCAAGGACCTCTGGGAAGGTCGTTGTTCCCCTGGGAGTGCAATTCTCTATATGAATTTATTATGTCACAATATTTTAATCAAGATTTAGGCTTTCACTTATTAAAAATGTTACCTAGAACAAGTGGTTTCTAAATGTTCTCTTTGAAAAGAAGATACAGGGATCCCATGCGGAAATGTATTGTTCACCTCTGAAAAAGCAGCATGGATGGGTTCAATTGCTTGACCAGAGCCAGGTACTTTCATCTGGGATAACCCACTATTTCTGAGACGACTCGAAGGGATTGGCAGATATTACACAGGATCTGCAGGAGGCCTTCTCCCTTCTAGGGAGGCAGTTAGAGGCTAGAAGGAAGACCTAGGTGATATAAGTTGGCTCTAGATGTTCATGTTCAGGCATCTCACCAGTAAAATCTCTGTGCTGAATGGCTTTTCCATTCCATCAGGAGGAGGCCTTCAGGAATCAGTTTGCTTCTTTCAGAAATGAACAATTTGGCAGCAATTTGGTCCCCAAGGGGCTTTTAGCTGCACCCTATCGCTGCTTCTAGCCTCTGTTTGACTTCAACCAGGCAGTATTGCAGCCAGCCACCTGACCATTGTTGCTGTCTCTCTGGCCACCACGGTACAGTCAAGTTCAGATGGCCACCTAGGAGACTGAGGGCTGGGCTACGAGCCTGAGCACTTATCTGTAGCAACCCCAATAACTGCTCTGTGCTGTCTGACCCTTTGCTGCAGCCATGACCTAGACGCTTGTACCTGAGCTGAAGCAAGTAAGCTCCCAGTGACCCAGGAAGGCAGGAGCCAGAGGGAGAATGAAATGGCTGAAAACGGGAGGGGAAGGAGAGAGTAGGAATGTCAGAAGAACTTCCTTCCATGTGAGTGCCATGCAAAGACCCTTTTGGTAACTACCACACCCTTCTATGTCCTAGAGCTATTTTTATCTGATGACATTTCTGTGCTGACTCATCCCAGTACTCAGCTTCTGACACACGCCTATGAACCACCAGGCAAAATATCCACCCATACTCATGCTTTATCTCCAAACCCACTGTTCTCATGCCTATAATGCAGCAGTGCTTTAAAGCATCAAAGGAGCATAACAAGCTTGCTTTTTAACGAGACCCGGTGACATGCATATACTCTGTCATCACAGCACAGTGGTATTATCCACCAGCTCCTTAGATAATTAGGACATCCTCAAATATTCTTAAACTACAGTCAATGTGAGTAATACTGTTATTATCTGGAAGAGGTGGACTTCTGCAGCACAGCCAATATGGTTCTAAACTATAGCTCAGCAACAACAGGTCACAGCAGTAGTTTCAGGTTCACATACTGCAAGTCTTAGTGTTAGGAACAGCAGTTGGGCTGAGAGGAAAATATCCACAGAGCCTGAAAGTGATCTGGCAAAATTATCTCACAATCAGTAAAATAATACTTGAACTGTCTTCCCTCTACCAGATCTGTCAGCACAGAATTCCTCCCTCCCGAGTCACTCACTAGCTCCATGATTCATTCACATTTAAAAAGGCCAACAACAGCGGTGGGCTTCCTACTGCAATTTATACACTGTAAATTGCCCAATCTGATGTTCCTGAGTGTCAGAACTGATCAGAGTTGGTTAAATGGAATCATATTCCCTGAGATACTGTTTTGCTTGTAAGTTATGTTTGGTTTATTTGGATGACAGCATCCTTTCTATCATCAAAGAAACTGCCACAGAATTGCTTCCACTGATAAATCCTTTTGACTCTGGTTTCTTACATCACTGTTATCTGCTAGTACCTGCTATCACTGTTATATAGCTTGTTTTATGTGGTCACCAGAAATATTCTCTTCCTGCAACTACAGCCTCCAGTTATAGACAGGAAATAATTGACTAGTTCGCACCCTGGTCATCTTCTGTGTGATAGACCATCTTAGTCAGTGGTCCCTGAACACACCAGCCAAGAACCACTATGTCCCACCACTTCCTCTCTGTGCCTTTCACTAAATCCCATTTCATACACTTTCTAGCAGCTACAGTCTCTCTGTGCTGAGCCGTACTTCTACTAACTTTGCAGTTTGGTGGCATTTATATGCTAGGATTTTGGATGATGCAAGCTTTTTTTTTCCTCTCAGGTAAAGAAAGAAACAAGCAAAAGCATTTAGACCCTTCTGCAGCAGGCAGGTGACAGTAAGAGGTGAAATGAAGAAGTTGGGAATCGGGGATGTGTTAAGTGACGCACCCAGAAGAAAAGGAATTACTTCTATCACTTGTCATCCTGCCGATCCACTTTCCTAGCTACCAAACCTTCCACATCCTAGATTAAACCTTCTCAACTACTCAAACCCTATGATCTAGTCCATCCAAGTCTCTGGACTTCGATGAGTCCTGTGAGCCTCAGGAAAATTTTCTCTTACATATATCCTTCAGCCTTAGTTCATAAATTCTTTGCTTGGGAATACATCAGAGAAAATCCAATGAGATTAGTACTTGATTCCTGTAGGGCCTGAGATCAACCTAATAAATTTAATTATGGTCTCAATAAAACCCTAGTCCCAGGTGTATCATCAGTTTTTCTCATGACTCATGTTTGTTGTGTTTAGAGGTCGTCACTGACTACACCACTGTGCCAGCTGAAGAATCAAGTGTAATTGGTAAGTCTTTTTCAGTTCCATTTTTTTCCCCTAATCTATGAATGCTCAGCTTCTTTCCTTTGTCTTCACTGACTCCTGTTTCTTAGAACCCATGAGAAACGTAGAAACTAGTCAGAATCAGTCAAACATACTGCTTACCATCCTTTTCCCTTCACATGCTGCAGTCCTGACATATACAAAAGTGCCACTGACTTAAGCAGGATCAGACCTACCTTGTAAAATGGTGCTTCTCAGACAGAAGACTGCCAAGTATCAATACCATCTGGTGGTCCATATTAAAGTCATGAATGAGAAGGATTGATCTTATGAGAAGGTCACATTAGAAGTCATCTCCTTGGGAATGATCCCCCATATTATTTTCAGGTTTTGCTTTTTTTTTCCCCCTGGAAATGAAGAGCCCCGGTGGATACAGGCATACCTCTTACCACTGAAAAGCCATCCAGACATTTCGCTGTTGAGGACAGATAGAAACAGTCTACTTAAAACTCCGAATAACCAGACATGTTTTCTGCATCACATGTACTTTCTTTCCTGAGATAACAGCAGCATAAAGGAATGGATGCAAAACCAACCAGCAAGCATCTGTTTCCCTTTGTTTACCCTTATTCTGAAAGCTCTGAAATGATCACCTTTTCAGAAACAGAATTAGTGGTTAAAGAGGTTCAGTTCATTTAATGATGTTCTTTACCTTCTGATCACTTTAAGAACAGGTCTCCTGGCTGCAACAGCAAAGCCTGTGTTTCACCTTTCTTTATGGCCCCACAGCAGACACCCATGTGGCCTTCCTCACAGGTCTCCCAAATGAATCCCTCAGGCAACAAAACCACACTGGCATCTGAAAGGCTTCTCACTTCAGGAGTCTGTCTTCAAACTGGGGAGGTCTAGCACCCGCATTTCCATCCCTGCTTCTTCCACAGTCCTCCTCCTCCTTCTTTTAAATGTTCAGCCATGTCCTATGGAGACGATGGAGACTGAGAAAGGAGACCACAGGAGCTGTGCAAAGATCAGCTCCTCAGTGTGTGAAACCTTACTTTCAATGCATAGTTGCATGGTCCACAAGGAGCTATATGAGAATGCTCTGGAGATCAGTTTGTCCTCTTGAGCTTCATGGGGGATTAATAAGGTGCTCATTTAAAATAAAGCTGTAGATAGGAAAAAAACCCACAAACAAAACAAACTACTAAAAAGCTCTGAATCTGAAGAACATTTTCCAAGTTGTGTGTTTACATGACATTGTGAATGAACACACGCAGCGCTCTCAACACTTTATTATCCCTAGAAACTCTCTTTTGCCTGAAATGATTATAGAACCATTTGCTACTCAGCCACTTCTCCTAGGGGCTGAGGGGTATCTGACCTGATTTTTCATTGCTTTTTTTTTTTTTTTGACAGGCAATGATACAGCATGTATCAGCCTTAACTAACAATAGTTATTTGAAAGTTGACTGAAAAATCTTTAGAATTTGCAGTTCAGCCTCAGGGCACTGAGAAAGAGATTAGTACAGTGCATGAATATTTTAAAATCTGTTTATGTTTCTAATTTATTAACAAAGGTGATAGCAACAGATTTCAAGTAAAGAGAAAGATCAACCTAGCAAAAATACTAATAAAGACAGGAACCCCAGTTCCAAATATTTTTTGCCACTCAACAGAAAGTGAGATTTACAATTACAATAACAAATGTCAATAATGCCGTCAGCCTTGGGAGAACAAATCCAAGTTTACATCAGTGAAAAAACCATAGACATTCTGAGCAGTCTTTGGCATAGCTGCAGTAAAATGCGATTCTTCAAGTACTCCCATGTCGAATGCGTAAATGCCACAGTGGAACACAGAGCTGGGAGTGACATTTCAGACACCCTAATGGCTGCTTCTTGCAATGCGTCATGGAAGCCACAAGATGGAGAAAAACGTCTGCAACTTTGAGAAATGCACAGGACATGGTTCAAACAAACTATCATCACTGAAGAGCTGCTCTGGAATAACGACCATAGTGTACTCAAATTAAGCAACGCTCCATAATCCTCTACATTGATGTTGACTTTCAGAAAGAGCTGCATACAGGAGGTACAGTGAAATTAATACCATCAACTAAAGTTATCAAATAACTTGAAAAGCAGCATGGATGTTTTTAAAAAGCAATCAGGGCAAGACTCAAGGAAAATATTTCAAAATGAGTCTCTCCTAATTTTTTCCTTTCAAAAGTATGGAAGGCCAAGCACCCCAGTAAAGTAGAAATAAGCAATTATAATAATTGTAATAATATTAATAACTAATCCTGCAAAAAAGTTTAAAACCTGTCCAAGCAAACAAAGTAGAAAAGAACACATAGTTTGGCAAACAGGTTACAAAAACACAATTAAGTTCTGGAGGGAGAAAAATTCAGGAAAACCTTCCCCATGGCATAGGAAGTACGTGATTTTTATTTTTTTTTTAAGCTTAAGAGTCAGGAATCCTACCTGAGGGAATGTGGGTCCACTTGATTATGCTTTTTTAAAGGAAACATTCAAAGAAAGACAAAAGCGTGGCAACAAAACAAAAAACAAAACAAAACAAAGAAACCAAACAAACAAACAAAAAAGAAACTCCTGGACTGTATTGTGGAGAAGGTTAAGGACGCTCCTACAGCAGAACTTTTTTTGATGGAGGCAACAGGAGCATTAGTTGATGAGAATTTTAAATAATGTAGGAAGAAGAGCTAATGTGGACTTTTAACAAGGGCAATCATGGCTCGTCAATGTGCTGGAACTCTGTATATAGGCAAGGGTGATCTCATTTACATAGCATTTTTGGATGTTTTAAAATGTTTACAAGGAAAGAGTGCCCCAAAGAGAAGAAAAATGCTGAAAAAGGTAAATTTCTGTATTGTCTAGTTAAGAATAAAGAGGAGAAATAAATTTTCACTTTCACAAAAGATGACGGTGACCATTTATGCCCTAAAAGAAACTTTACTATAGCTGGTTGTGTTTTACATATTCATGAACGATTGTGAAAAATGGGTACAGGGGAGGGTGCAAAATCTACTGATACTGAATTCTTTAGGATCATCTAAACAAAAGCAGACTGTGGAGAGTTGAGAAATTCTAAGTGACCAGACAATAAAACAGCAGATATTTATCCATTCTTTGTTGAAAAATGCAGAGACGCACATGAAAAAAACCAATCATCAATCACTGCTCAGCTCTGAACTAGCTGTGGCCAGCTGGAAAAAAGATACAGGTCTAAACCCACTTGTATTGTAGGGATAGTATAGGACATTTCTGGATAGCAATTCTAGCATATATTCATTCATCAGGTGGCAGGGCCAAAATAAACAAAAGCAGGAACTTTTCCCATGTTGTTAAATTGTCAAACACGTGGTTACAGGATGTTGTACAACCCCAAAACTTGCCTTCACACAAGAGAATTAGATAAATCCCTGAAATTCCTTGGAGGATTAGTAGACACTAATACGCTAATCTTGATATGGAAAGTCACTTATTACAGATTGCTGAGAGCTGTGAGGTAGGACCATAGGTAGTATCAGTGCGTAATTGCCCCGGCCTTATTTTCTTCCTATCATACCTACTTTTGGCCACTAAGTGAGAGAGCATACCAACAGGGTAGGTTGATGTACTATCTGCCCTCATAGACAGCCTGCTGTACAGCAAAAGTACATTGCCACTGATAAGATATGGACCAGCCGAGTGACAATGCAGCCCTAAATGAGGAATGTCATCACCAACTCAAAGCAGAGAAGAACCTCAAACAAACGAGTTTTTTTATAACATTTAATTAAAGACTATCCAAATTGATGACAGTGAAGTTGTACAGAAGTTTGCTGCTCCTTTTACAGCGGGACGGTGAGACTCGGCTTTCACATGCTCTGTGTTTTAGAAACGCTTACATCACGGATTCAGGGGGCATTTTTGGTGATTTACACATCCAAAAAACAAAGCCAACAGATCTGTCAGAGAGCTTGTGACAGACTTAAGTCACAGCCACCAGACCACCATGTGGTATAGCATCTTGTTATCTTAAAAGATTTACTATCCTCCTCCAAACTCTGTCTGCCTACCCATTCCTCTTCTGTTGCTGCTCCTAAAGAGGATTAAATTCTCTCATGGCTCAAAACACCTACTTTTGCAGCCTACAGCCCCAAAGGCTTTCTCTTGTGCATAATCTCTTCTAGTCGTTTTTGCTATCTAGAACCACAATTCAGTTCCTCCTCACATAGCCTTCAGCCTGGGATGGCAGCTAGAGATTGGTAACAAAGAAAAGCAAGCCATACTAGAAAACTAAGTCAGATGGGGCACTAAAGAAGACCGGTCACACAATGTTCTTCAGGGTCCCAACACATTTAGTGTGGGTCTGGGGAGATGAAGCGGTCACTGTTTGGGTGGTATGCAAGAAGCCAACTGTGCTGCTTCAACCAGAGCCGTAGCTTTCCATACCCATTCAGCTTTGACTTGCCAAGCCAGCCAGGAAAAGAATGTTGAGATAGGCTAAAAAATGAAGCAGTTTTCCTCGAGGTTTTTCACAGAGCTTTCAAAAGTGATCTTTGTTTTGTTCTTGCTAGTTTATTTTATATTTAAAATGTGGGGCTTTATATGGTCCATTTTGCCACTCTTCAAGAACCAGCAGAAATATTTCCAGCCCATAACACATTGTTATCACACCTAGCAAGGATGTGGACACAGCACCTTTTTCTGCTTGCAGGGAACTTGACCTCTAAGCCCAACCAAACAGATAGTTTTCTATCTCTTGGTCTTCTTACTAAAGAATAAAATTAAGGCACTACAGAATGCCAGGGCAAACACTGATACTGATTTATTGCAATCCAGATTCCAACAACACAAATTGGATTCAAAGCAAATTTTACAAAAGGATTCACACTCTACAAAACAAATTCTGTACTTTAAGAATCAAGTGTTCCTGTGATGAAGCTGAAATCTCCAGCTGATGACCAGGTTTCTTCACTCTGCACATCTCTTTCTATATGGGAGAAGAGAAGAGTTAGGTATCAAATCATGAGGTCCTGAGGTAGCTCGGCTCTCAACTGTTCCAGCATGATGTAACCCTAAGGGACTGATCCATCTGTTGGGTGATACTATGGGTATCTGCTAACCCCTTTTGTCTTACTGTCTCATAACAAGGATCTTTAAAAAACAGATGTGCAGATAAAATGCATAGTTTGGATGCCTACAAAAAGTGTTCACTTACAAGGCTGATCTCTTCCTCTGGCATTTTGCTCTCCATAGATGGATCCCTCTGTAACAAGACATCAGAAAGGTCACGCTGCTGGATATTACCCTGCTACACACATCCAGTGAAGGTAACAATACAGCCCCATGCCTTGATCTGCCAAGCAGGACACAGCAAAGCCTGAGGGGATTGGTACAGATCAGGGTGGTTGCACAAGAACACTGAAGGGGAAGTGCAAAAATAGGCTCTGGAAGAGCCCAGACTGCCTTTTCAATTAAAAGGGTTTATTACCTAAAAAAGCAGCCATGCAACAAGCAATTCCTAGGTAATTTTAATCTACCCAAAGACACCTTATGCTTTTCTTTCCATCCAAACAAACCACCCTCAGAAGCAGACAAGTCCCTACATTTTAAAAATAAAGATTTAGATCCAATCTAGACATGTCCAATCAGATGTGGCAGACTGAGCCCAGTCACTAATGAGCCAGGACCTAGATATAAACTCAGGATAACAACTTCTGCCCTTCGTTGTGCACACACAACTTCATAAACCTCTAGAGGTGGGAGAAAGTTGTCTCTTTTGTTTTGTTTTAAATTAGGCAACAGAATTCTGTGTCTAGATCATGAAGATCTAGGATCTCCAAATCAATCAAGACCCTGAAGAATACAGTTAAGGGAACATCTGTATAAAAAGAAGAGCAGGATTTTCACTGTAGAGGAGCAGAAAATAAAAAAGAACAACAGAAATAAAAACTTACGTGGATCCTCAGTCACAGATCCTTCATTCAAACTGATGCTGTGCTCAACTGCTGGCATAAGGAAATGATGTTAAAAAACAAAAGACAAGCAAAAAAACGAAACCAGTAAAGACAGTTCTTTGTAACAAATCACTCTACAAAAATTCTTTCTGCTTCCAAACAGGATACGAATTACCCAAAAGGATGTGATCCAGAAGCGATGCAGTGTTTGTAAGTGGTACACTGCATGGACCACCTGCCACTGCCACACAGGACCTGATGCCTCTCCAGCTAGGCTTTGTTTGCATGGCAGGAGGAAGATGCAGCTATGATATCCTATAATGGTAAAATCAGGAATCCTGTGATTGCTGTATATTGGCCACACCCCTTACAACGTTTGTTTATTCTCTGGAGACAACCCACACCTATATTGTTGATGCTTTATGGATGGTTTCCCTTGTCCTGAATTTAGATCAGAATCCTGGCCCAGCCAGGAGGCCTCCATATATGATATTAAGACAACTGCTTATTATCTACATTACCAGAATACTGGGTACACTCATTACGAGCCATGGAGTTACTTTATTAGGTGCTATTGTTTAATATCACAGCAAAAATACCTATCCTTGCCATATTTTCTTCAGAAAAGAGTTACAGGCCTCATGAATATCTTTACTAAGCTATTGAGGCAAAACCTACTGCT
Source organism: Phalacrocorax carbo (assembly GCF_963921805.1). Lineage (NCBI taxonomy): Eukaryota > Metazoa > Chordata > Aves > Suliformes > Phalacrocoracidae > Phalacrocorax > Phalacrocorax carbo. Next base: position 83,348,091 of record NC_087513.1, on the reverse strand, counting down.
TGATACTCCCTCAGAATAAATAAATTTCTGTGGATATAAGAAAGTCCTCACAAGCACTCTCTCCAGCATTTTCATGCTTATAGTTCTTTAGAGTGTGCCTGAAAAATAAATTTTTCACATGGTGTAGTAAAGACACAAACTTTACCATTTATAAGCCAAATAATAATAAAGAAGAAACTTCTTACATGTTCTCCTTTGCACATATAGCTCAGTGGAGATGATGCTGGGTTTGCCTACAGAAAAAGAGAAGTCAGTACTCAATGGAAATGTATGTTTTGCATCCCTTCCAGCAGAACTCTTTGTAAATTGCCACTGCAGGGTAACGTAGTGCTGGCTGCACTAAGCGGAGGAAGCAGAAGTAGTAAACTAGCTGAATTTCCTGCACACCCTCCCAGCAATGTCAGTAACTGGTAGCCAGTGAGTTTTTCATCCAAAGCTGGCTGTTTATCTCATATGTAAAATGGTGGACTGTGCTGGTTTTGCCTTCTTAAAAATAAGTGCCCATGGGTACTTTTTCCTTTTGTTTATGTTTTATATACATAGCTTGTATCTGCTGCAGGCTTGAAGAATCTATGACAAGAACAAGAATTAGTAAAATACTGGCAATACAACAGACAAAAAAATGAAAAATGTGCCAAATTAGAAGGATACTTGGCTATGGTTAAACAGGTGTTTGGGGTTCTGCTTACACTTATTTCACTTCTGTAATATATTTGCAGCAGGAAAAAGAAAATGGCTATTTCTCCTATTTCCAGAATAATATAGCACACTAGAAATAACTACCTCCTCTCTGAGACCTCCAAGAAATTTTCTGACTAAACTAGGAGACCAGACACAAAACTTTTAATACTTTTAGGATGATGAAAAAATTCAGAAACAATAAAAACCCTCAGTCCTTCTCATTACACTTCAAAAAAGAACACGCTAAGAAGCCAGTATCCAGACAATGACCACAAAATTTTCCTTCTTTTCTACAGGCCACCACACACTGTAGGAATCCAAGGTGCATGTGAGAGAGGGTAGCTATGAGGCTGTTGGCTGAAGATATTTGCAGGCAGAGGGTGAAAGATGTGGAACTCCCTGGGCATACCAGTCATGTAGTCTTCTTCAGTGATAGAGTCATATTCAACTATAAAAAAAAAAGTAATTATTAAAAATAATATTGTCATATTTTAAAAGGCAAAGATCTCCAAAGGCTTTAGAAGAAACCTCAGCCCATGAGAAATGCACCAAGTTTCAAGTCTTGTTTTGTGGAAGAACCACTCAAGCCAGATGCAGAAGAGAAAGAGGAAGACAATGGGATCCTAATCCACCCGCCTCTTTTTCTCCCCATCACCCCAACCCCTCTTGAAATCCATTCTACCAAGGAAAGAGTATTAAATATTTTACCTGCTACCATAAAGTAGAACATAAGTACATAAGTAATATTGCTGGCAGGAGATAAACTCCTTAGATTTCTCAACACTTTTGGCCAGCTTCAGAAGTGTTGAGTGATGTGACAGGGAAGCTGTGCTCCAGGTGGTCTCCTCCAGATGCCACCAGAAGACACTTGCTTCCCACAGCAAGCAAAAGAAGCTGTGAGCATGCTGACGATCTGTGAACGCTTTGGATTTCTCCTGGACTGCGGATCCAGGACATGAAAAAGGTTTTCAGGTTGTGCTACACAAGCACAAATGCAAGAACAAGGGCAGGAGAGCCATAGTCAAGGGCTAGATGAGCAAGTTGGTGCAGGTTGCATGAGAACGTAGATAAACATGACTTCTACAAAGCAGAAGAGCTACCACTGAAGCACCAAGGTCATGGAAAAGCTGAATTCAGAGCTGTTTTTGTTGGCATGTCGATTTGCTAAGCTTAATAATACGCCTGAGCTATTTAATCTGGAATATGGTGCCTTTTTGGGGTTCTTTTTTAATCAGATGTTGAAAAGAAAGAAGATGATAACCAGTGGCAGAGAAGTCCACAGTAAGGAATATGTGGAGGGAGGACACATCTGGCATGGCAAAGGGAGTGTAAGTCAAAACTGGAGGGATACTGGCAATATTATTAAAGAAAGACGATTTAGTAGGAATAAGGCCTTCAAAATTAAGCACAGAGGACGCTGGTGATAAAGACAGAAAGCAATGTGAAGAACATTAATTGGTGACTTGAGCTGAAGCTTTCTTTCCCACAGTTTTCTGGTATGAAAACACAGCTTGGGGTCCCAAAGCAAAATTTACATACCTTTAACAGTCTGGGTCTTAGATGCTCTGTGGCCCCTGCAACCTCCCATACGATGGGGGCTACAGCCTTTCATGCAGGAATCACAAGGATATATATATCACAGTAACAAGAGTTAGGTACTTTAAGAGTAGCAAGACTAACTTACTGTGTTCACTCCTCCTGCCTCTGCCTTCACTAGTCGTCACTTCACCTGCAGCAATGAATACAAGAGAGTACATTCAGGCAAGCCATGCTCTAATAGCTGCTCTCCAACACCTACAAACCCTTAGGCACATGTGGCCAGCTGCTGGGCTGCATGCCCCTGGAGCAAGGTCAAAACATCTGGGCTACTGGGAAAATATGACATCTAAGAGATGCTCCGCTGCATCGCTGGTATTGTGGCAGCAATGCCAGTTGTGCAAGTTGTTACCTCCACAATGAGCTTTGGCTCCTTCTTGTTCTGTACCAGAAAATGTTCATCTTTCAGCTGTGATAACTGAATTATCTGAGACACTGTGCTGTGAGCCCAGTCCAGAGAGCTGATCCAAATGGGGAAAAAAAAAATGCAAAAGGAAAGCTGGGGTTGCTGCTGATGCTCCAAGAATCAATCAAGAGCTTCAAAGTATCAGTCACAGACGGTGGCTAACAGGTAGCCACCTCTGAAAACAGAAGGGTCTTGTGCAGCACACCAAAAGAAAAAAATTAACATGAAATAAATATTTACATAGGCTTACACTTTTTGGAAAAAAAAAAAAAAGTTTGCCTTCTAATGATTGATCAGGTAGAGAAAACAGTTATTAAGGTTAAGAAGGGTTTTGAAGAAAAGAAGGATGACGCTAATTTACCTGTTGCCTTTCCAGCTGAGTCTTCATTTTGAAAGGGGACATTTAGTTAGCTAATTAAAGCAGACAAATTAGTTACATTCTTTCTAGGCTTGTGCACTTGCCAGTGCTAGTCGAAGAGTGAAGTACAAAAGAAAGAGACCCAGACTTCACAAAAAGACTTCTCCCTGTTGTTCTAAAGATTTTTTTAAATGCTTGCAAATATTTTTGTATATTTCCTTATACTTTGTTTTTTCCTGACAATTTCTGTAACGTAGTCATTGACCATGAACATAATCGTTAGAGACATAGCTACAGGAAGCTCCTTTTTCTTTTCCTGTGTAGATTTAAAGAAAATCTTTGATAGAAATTTCTTATTTCCAAAAAAAATGAGCAATGTCCAGGTCGGCAGCTGTACCCTAACAATGTCATCTCTAAGAGAACAAATTTCCTGACAGTACAGAAGATGCAGAGTATGGTTAGATTAAAACAAAGGAAAAAGTCATGTAATTGCCTGTAGCAAAACACCAGAGGGTAATGCAAAATTTTCTTCAAAAAAAAGAAGTAGAGGCAGCATTACCAGAGAAATGCATATTGCTATTAATGAATACATTACAGGTTAGGAATTGAACTACTGCATTTCTTAGAGATCTGGGACAGCGCAGGTATGGACTCACTCCTTTTTTTCTGTACTTATTTCTTCTATGTAAGAGCTCAAATGCAGGATAAACGAAACTAACTCATTAAAAACCTGTAATACATGTTGGAAAACTGGAAAAAAAGTATTTTATTCAAAAACTCACTTTTTTGATAGTGGAAATTAATTATTCCTAAGTGCAAGATTTTAATGTTCTTTTTCCAAACGTTAAGGAAAGGAGAAGATGCATCATTTCACAGCTGTGCTTTTCCTTTAATATCACTAACTCTAGGATATTTTAGAGGCATTAGCACCCTTCGATGGGATCCAACGTTTGTAGGAAATTAAATAGTGTTTCCATTTAGGTGGAAACTCACCAAATACCTTTGTTATTCCTTCCTCAGTAAAAGGTTGGGTGAAGCCTGGTGGAACAAAGAGAAAGACTCAACAACACTTGGCAACACTTTGGGAAGAAAATTAAGTTTATCTTCACTACATCTATCAGACATTTCATACTCTCGTCATGTGTGGTGAGTACTAAATAAGATTAAATGAACAAAGGGGAATTCTGCCTATGAATGTATTTCTTAAAAGTTAGTTTCTTCTAGTGACAGAATTCCTCTGGAAATTAGTGTAATTTACATTACTCAAGTCTCTTGATCTACATTTTACATTACATCAAACGATCCTGCAAAGACCACAGAAGGATCAAACCATATGCAATCAAATCTCTTACATATCCAATTTCTAGAATATTGTGTTGCTCCTCTTGGGCATTTTTAAAGACTTTTAACTACACTGGATACTAATCTGATCTAATTTAAAACCTAAACAAAGTAAAACAAGGCTGGACCCATATCTAGGCTGTTCCTTCTACTATGTATGAAGGAATGCAGACAGCTGCCCACGACACTCATGAGATGCATTTGAGACCTGGAGCCAATTTCAATGTCAAATAAAAGGTAGTGAAGCCCAAGGGAGACCTAGAAAGGAAAAGAAGTCAAGAAACTCCTTGCATGGGTCTAGGCATAAAGAACAAGGGTTGCTGTAGAACCAAGAATTCTTTTCATCGGTGCCCATCCTGCCCAGCAGGCTTCTGTTAGAAGTCATCCACGAATGCTCACATAGTAGTGCAAAAACATTATGGCCAACATTTAAAAGAAAAATGGTTGTTGGCCTCAGATACTCTGTTTGGGGATCAGACTGAGATAATTAAGGCAGGAAACCACTTTTCACTTGCCACAATTAACATACAGACTGTAATGTACTTGGAATATTTCTGTAGTAAAAGTTCCATATATTAAAAATGTAAAATTGTATTTTATGAATTTATGTCTGGCTATGTATCATTATTCCCATTTTCCTCAGCAAGTAGGATCCTTCTATTCAGTCAAGGTCTTATCTGCTGACTTCAGTAATTATTATTTGTTTCAGTTCCTACAGGCTTTACAGAGCAGATGGACATTGGTTAGAGCTCTGGTGTAGAATTTGGGAGAATTAAGTTCCAGTGCCTGTTTTGTCACTAAATTCCTGTGTGACTCTTGGCAAGATATAAAGCCTTTGTGTCTGCCAGTACCCATGTGCAAAATGGGTGTTGATAAATATATTAATGGCACGTGAGTAGCCTGGATTAAAAGCAAGCACGGCTCAGAGAGGGAGCTGCATCCCTTTTTTTTTTTAAAGAAATTTTTTCTTCTGTTAAGAATCAGTTCTGAACTTTCCATCAATAATATCCATCCAAACTCACTCAAATATACGACTTAGGGGCTGACATATGCTAGAAAGCATTCTAATTATCAGTTGTCCCCATTTTTAAGGTTAATTTTCATAGTAGGAAGCTTACACTGCTTAAAACCCCTTTGTAAGGGATCATGTGAGCCAGCACACATCGCTGTACATAGAACCACCCCTCTGTATGGCTCCCTAGGGGGTCCTGGTCTCGGTGTCCATTCCTTCTGTAGTTTGTTACAGGGGGGAAAAAAAACTTACCAGTAGCTTCTGTGGCTGTGACATCCAGGTAAGAAGCTGTGACATCTGGGGGAAATAATTATGAGAAATAATTATCTCATGTATGCTCGAAGGACATGAAACACTTTCTCGAAGTTTTGATTCCCACAGCAAAGAGCACGTATCTGAGTAACCCAGCACCCTCCACTGTCATGAAAGACCCTCTATGAGCTATTGTTGATCTCTACAGATCGCAGGCATATACAGCGATGAGACAGCTGAATTTTCCATCACTGCTTCCCAACAGCATCTCGGGTCTCCGCACTGCACTTGTGCTATCATGGAATCACAAAATGGTTTAGGTTGGAAGGGACCTTTAAAGGTCACCTAGTCCAACACCTCTGCAGCGAGCTGGGGCATCTTGAACCAGATCAGGCTGCTCCGAGCAACGTCCAGCCTGACCTTGCTTAGAGCTGCTTTCGGCACCTGATACGTGCGCTAGAGAAAACTCCCGAGCAGATTTCATCTTTGAAAACAGGATTTGGCTTTTGCAACATTTATCTCAGCTGGGCGGGGAGCAAGACGGAGCACAGCAGCCCACAGCCTGTAGCAAACCCGCGAAGATGGGGATGGCAGGGAAGAGTCCTGAGCAAAATCATGGTGTAAAGGCTGAGAGACCCCTCCAAACAGGGCTGCCTGGGGGAAGATGCTCTACCTGAGCAAACCCCATCACGCCGGATGGGCTGCGCGCCCTTGCCTTGCCACCGGCACACGCACCGGCGAGGCTGCTGGGTACGCGCCAGCCTGCGCCCACCCAAATGGCGGGCGGGTACCCCTCGGCACGCTGACCGGGGTCCCCCGGAGCCGCCAGCGGCACCACTCCAGCCCAGCCCACCCGGCGGGGACGGTCCCCGGTTACCTGGTGCCGCGGTGGGGAAGGCCAGCAGCGGGGCCAGCCAGGCCAGCAGCAGCAGGGCTTCCCTCGGCATGGTGGGGGGCTACCCGCGGCGGAGGCGCGCTGGGAAGCGCGGCCCCGACGCCCTTTCAAGAGAGGACCGGGGCGGGGGGCGGGGGGACAGGCGGGGCGCGCCGCGGCCGCCTGCCCGCGTTGGGGCGGGCAGTTTTGGAAACTCCTGGTCTTTCGCCGTTGACGAATTTGCAAAAGCGTAGCCCGGGGGCTTCATGGTCCCCCCCGCGCTGGTGACCCACTCGGTTGATGCGGCTCAAGCAAGCTGCGCTCAGCTTAGTCTCGGCTTTGATATCTCCAGCTTCTGTGCCAGGCCCGAAGAAGGGCCAGCATACCTGAAAGTGCCGATAGGGTTTTTTGGGTGTGTTTTTTTTTCCCTTGTTTGTTCGGGGTTTTTTTTTCCATACTATAAACTCATCTATCAGAATTTAATACCTTTTCTTATAATCCCAGCTTGGGAGGACATGTGAAGTTTTCTGGATGGTTATTTTTAGTAATTCTTTTGCACATTATTATATTGGCCTGAAATAAAACTAGCTTTTTTGTTATTTTCTAGAGAAAGAGGAAGAAGTCAGCCTTTGTCACACCACAATTATAGGCTTCCTTTCCATTCCTTTTAAAAAGCCTGTCTAGATCATCCAGATTTGATCCTTTCTGCCTTTATGTTTATGAGCAGCCCCACTGAATTCAAGGGAATTGCTCATAGATATTCCATGATTCTATGACTGTCTTCCCAAACTGTGACCATCTCGGGAGTCATCTGCTGAAGTGTGACGTGACCCCCTATTAGACATCCATGTATCCACACAGGTGAGCACCTTCAGAGGGCTACCCTCTAATTCTCCTCATCAGGGAGTCAACTTATCTTAACAGCATAAGAAGTTTTAAAATGTGATGGACTGCCTGCATGGGACGCTATGGGTGATTAAAATGCCTTAATGAAAGGCTAGTTATTCTTTAGAAGACACATTTTCCTGGTCTAGACAGGGTGAGGTGGTAGTTATGTGGTCGTTAATACCAGACTCAGGCCCTGCAGGGTTAGGGAGCAGTTCAGAGTCATGCACAAGGTCATATTTCTGAAGAATCAACCGGAGACAGCATTTAAGCCAGTGCCTTTTTCCAGCTATGAAAGCTTAGATAATGACTGATCTGCCACCAAGCCTGGGGGTACAAAATACAGCCTTCAATATTTGTAATAGGTTTCAAACAGCACAAAGTAAGGCTATTTTTGATGTGATACTGGAAGACCTCAAGGCAGATTTACTGTGATCCCGAGCCTGGCCTCGGTTTCTTTGCTTACGAGAAAGTGTCTCTTCTTCATGCTCTGTAACAGTCTACAAGGCCTTTTTGTTCAACTCTTAGGAAAAGAAACAAACCCCCAAACCCCCGTGATGTATTGACAACACAGAAGTTCTGAAGAAGTGTTTAATGGAAATCCAAAATAAGGAGACTCTAGCAAACAGCAGTATCTGTGGAATATGGCTTCAAACTGGAACCTGATAGACCCTGTGTGAGCTCTGTTGTGGGATACCACAGCGTGCTCAGCACAGCCTGTGTAAGGGGGAGCATGGGCTTCAGCCAGTGTGTGCTGCAGAGAATGAGAGGTGAGCAATCTAGTGTTTCTAGATGAGACTCTCAGCAAATATGGTGTCCTTGACCCCCAGCTTTTCTGTCATGTAACTGATGCAGTCCCAGAGAGGAAGCAGGGAAAAAAAGAAAGGAATTGCCTCTAAGGAAAAAGGAACTGGAAGTATGAAGGGAGAATTAAACACAGTAGAAATGCATCTTTATTAACCCCAGTGTCCTTCCTCGCTGAAACCACTTCTCGGGTAACTAGATCTTTCTTAATTATCTACCACCTTCTTGCTGTGCTTATTGACCAGTCACCTATTGTCCCTCTTCTCCTGTAGTTCTGACCTCTCTGATTACTTTGTGTTATCCTTACTTTGCTCTTTCTTCTGTTGCCCATCTAATATTCCCACACTCTTGCCTTCCACTTGCTAAACATCCAGTCTCATCCTTTTGCCTGTGTCTTGTACTAGATTCTGACTTTATGATCTGTATCTTTACCCTGAAGAGGGGAGGTCTAGCGTAAGTCTGGAAATAAAGAGCATAAGTAGCAAGATCTGTAAAACAGATATGCCACAAACTGCCTTCTCCGTAAAATCTGACAAATGAAGGGGATTTTATTACACCTGCTGATCCTGCAGATTACACCACATAATTGGTCAGGTATGGACTCCTCACCTATTCCACTCCTTTCTGCTCATGCAATAATATGAACTGTGCTCACCAGTTGCATTTCTGAGTTGAAAGACGAAGTGTCTCATTTTAGTATTCACAACATCCTCATGTTGTAGTAGTCAGGTTGGGCTCGCCATTTGTTACTCCCTTCTTAATGACAACACATTTTATATAGTTGTGCAGGACTTTTATCTTTCTTGGTGCTGCATGACTGTCTCAACTCAAGTTACCACTGAGATCTAAAATAAGAAGCAAGGGAAGATGAAAAGACTTTTGTGCAAGTCTGTACTCTTAGGCCAGGGGACTATGAAATAGCCTGAAACCTCAGGACAAACCTCATGTCTCCTTATGTATTTCTGTAATGTTAGTTATTAAGGGACATGCATTTGCTAAAAGGAATTGGTGACGAAGGAGAGAACATGCAGCCAGATGTGCTCTGACATCAGGGTTGAGATCTATACATTGTTCTGGACTCACATGTCTGCCATTCTGCCTCAACTGCATTTCCTACCATCTCAGGTTGGGTGTTAGGGTGTTTCTCCATTTCAGTTTTATGGGCTGTGTTTTCTTATTTGCTGTTTATTAGCTGGCTTTCTATTCAAGCAAAAATAAATGAGCACGGGGGCTGATCCTGTAAAAAAGAGAAGTCAACATTTTGCCTTTGAGTTACACGAGGTCTGGATAAAAGGCTGTGGAGCAGTTTGACCATTGTTATCAGGAAAGAACTAAAAGTCCAGAATTAAAGCATACACTGAAATCAGCTCAGAAATATGTTTTTTAGACTGAATGTATATAAGGATGTATCTTCAAGAACATGATGTAAAAGGTGGTACTTCAAGGCAGATTTCTTAAGTTTGTGTTTTCCACTGAGTTGTGGAAATTCGTTCTTAAATTTCCAACTGCCTTTGAATAACAGCCTCTCTGAACAGCCAGGGCTGAGAAAACTCTAATCACTGTCACATCTAAACAGAGAAGGAGGGGGGCAAGCTGGTAAGCACTAACCCAGCTCCTATTGCAATTGGAGTAACTCTCAAGGGTCTGAGAGTTACTTCTACTGCTGAATCAAGCCTTCAAGCTGGGTAATGTTGGAGCCTGCAGTTAGAGACAGCACAGCCAGCCAGGGACAGCAGTTTTGCAGGAACCTGAAGTATGGCCACTGGGAGGCTGAAGACGTGCCTAACACGACTGATATCTCTAAGGAAGTGGAATTTTTGGAACTGTTTGCTAAAGACATAACAATGAAATATGCGAGCCTGGCAAAACAGAAGGTGAGGGCCAGAGATGGAAACTGAGAGATAGAGAAGCACTTGTTTTATGACTATATCCTTGAGGAGAGCTGAGAGACTGATCAAAACAAACATCCCACTTCAGAAGCCACCGAGAATGGGGTGATAAAGTGTATAGTCAAGGAGAACAACTAATTGGGATGTAGATAAGAACTAAAACAAAGTGCCCAATAGGGGAACTATCCTTGTTATAACACTAAAAATCGGGTCCGTAGGCCAGGAACCGCCCCACCCCCCCCCAAGTAAGTCCCTTAATCTGTGAGTATGCGTGGTAAATTAAAAGTGATCTGTACTGTCACATCCAAGCGAGAAAGAAATTAATCGATTATTAGCCGAGGCATGTGAATATTAGCTGTGATTGACATATTTAACTCTATAAATGACTTGTTTCTCAGTGAGGGGAGTTAGCTTTGTGGGTTACCACCTAGCACCAGTCTTTGCACAAAAATGACTTGAATAAAATACATCCGCTCCATGTGTGGTTTGGCATTTTGCACACCAGGTGAATGAACCCACTTTTCAGGATACCACTACAGAAACAGAAGGTTTGGGGGAGCTCAGGATGTGGAAGCAAGGCAGACAGTTGTTGTTCTTAGCTGCACTGATCTTAAGGAGTTTGGGAGCTGGGCAGACCATCTTTTGATGAAGGTTAAAAAGATATTTTAGGCTGGCAGACAGCAAAAATAATCCTGCAAGTAAGATATATAAGGCTTTGAGGGCTAAAGAATCAAGAAAATTGAGCTTCAGTCTTAACCCATGGGTCATGTTCAGAAGCACAACATGTTCAGGAACCCTTCTGAGATTTCCTAATGAAGGGGGTGCTTCATGGTTAAATTTTAATAATAATTTTCTCTTTTTTTGGTGTGATTTTTATGCCAGGAGGTAAAGGAGGTTTGGGCAAGAATGGTATGCAATCTCTGGACAAGAGAAGGCTTCAACAGCTGTTTTAGCACCTTCACAGCTTTTAACGTGTCTTGTGTTTGTTACATTGTCTATCAGTAGGGTTTATTTTGGAGAATGTTCAATAGTGTGGACATTCTTGAAACGTTGTAATTATTGTACATTATCTCTCAGGTCACCCTTCCACTTTGTCTCAGTTGTTCTACTCCTTCCATGCTACAGAAAGGCTCCAGGCTTCTTCAGTTACTGCAGATTAAATTGCAAATAAATCATGGAAGCTTCAGCTGCTTCCCCTGCAAATCCGTCTAGAGCTCCAAGAATTGGGCTGAGTTGTATTATTTTCATCAATTTTCAACAACAACAGAAGTCCCTCTGTCCAAGTTTCTGCCCTTAGTGACATGTCTCACCATCATCAGGATCTGAGCACAAGGGTAACTGTCATTCTGTAAACCACCCTTAGGATGAGGCACAAAATATAGTAGCCTCCAGATCACCCTATTCCAGCTTTGCAGACTCTGTAGGGTAAGCACAGATTAAAAGCTGTTGACAATTCGTCACTCTAGATTGTCACTCTGACACAGAGAGAAAAGCTGAAAATAGTTCTGTTATTACATGGTCATTCTCCATGGTCATTTGCACCCTAAGAAATGGTGAAGAAAATCACCACAGGTATGAGGAATTTAGCAATCTCCACAGCACTCTTTTACTAATGCTTTATGGGTTTCTCTTCATGGGGGCAGATGCTTTTCATGTCGAGGCTTGAATTTTCCTTTCATATAAATGAAATGGTGGGAAAATGGCCTTTACTTCCACTGTGGTGCATTTTTGAAATACACTAGAGAGGGGGAGAGAAAAGATACAATGACTGAAAAATGTTATTGCACAGTGAAGTTTAGTTATGTATTTTAGAGTTAACCAAGATAAATAGATTAGATACAGAACTGCAATACAAATACTACTTGATACCATAGCTAGAAGGGTGCTGCTTGTGGTGTACATTCATGCAGAGCTCTCTTTAGTACACAGAGGGCTGGACTCTCTTGGGTGGTCTTACAGGGTCTCGTGTGGTCTTACCTTTCAGTATTCTAGTAGAGAACTAAAATATAAGCATAGAGACAAGTTAAAATAAAAACACATCTTAATCTGTAGTGAAAATAAGTCTTTTGAGGAATCCAAAAGCATTTTTGTCCAAAATGCTTTTTAGCATAAAATGTAATCATTCAGTGCTTCATTTTCCCTGAAGCAAAACTGAAGACTGTAATAAGGGAATTTCTCACAAAGCACAGTTTATCTTTCCTGCATAGCTCTTATCTTACACCTTCACAAAACCTCTGGGGTAGGGTATTTATGGCTGAGGAGTAGCTGGCTATGGGAACTACCCAGTCTTTTGCCAAATTCCAAATATCCTAATGGGTCAATGGGGGAAAGAGTTGAGCAGAGGACATTTTGGCCTTCCCAGTCTATCTTTTGGTAGATAACTGGGGAAAGGGTATAAGAAAGGAATAGGAAGGAGCAGTTTTAACTTACTACAAGGTTGCCCACTGAGTTGGCAGCCCAATTGACCATTTGTAAACTAGATTCCCTGCTTCCTTCTCCACTAAGGTCCCTATTTGGTTTTCTGGATTCCAAGACATTAGATCCCCAAAGAGAAGCAAAGGGGAATGTAAGCATTCATGCATAAGTGCCTACAACATACAAAATTAGGTGATATTTCTCTCCCATCACACTGTTCTCTTCTTTGATACTCTGTTCAGCTCCTAATTCATTTGGGATTATTGAATGAAGATTAACGAAATCATATAACATTCTCGTTTACTTTATCATCCTCTGGCACATCCATGGGATCTAAAGGCATGTGTTGGTTTTCCTCACCCTTGTGTCAAAAGCACAATTTGAAGCATTAGACCTAAAAGCACTAGAAGACTGTCTCTCTTCTCCCACCCCCTGAGGAATACAGTAACATACAAGACAGTGCATGCTTTATTTGCAAAGGAGGATCATCTTGAACTTGCACCCCTAGGTATAGGGGTTAGTAAGTACAGCTTATTTCAATTAGGAAAGAGGGAAAAAAAGATCAGATGGACTGTTGAAGGACATATACACCCACAGAACTGGTCCCCATCTTGTCCTCTGTAAAAACAAAGGAAGCTCATTTGAATGGACCAGAAATTTAACACCATGATGATCCAATGTTATTGCTTACTTGAAAGAAGCCCCTGTGGCAGGCAGAGAGTAGAGGGGAAGAGCTCTGGATGTGTTTGAAGAAAGTCCTCCTCCCTAGTGAACCTTACTGTAGCAAAAAAAAAAGGCATTTCAGAATTAACTATCAAGGACCTAAAATGTTTTCTCTAGCCTGTGCAATTTAATCAAGGCCATCCTTTTAATGGCCTGTTTGAATTCTTTCAATTATCTCTCTTGGTCTTTACCCATGCATTACTGTGTCAACAAATTAAAGGGATGGTGCTTATCAGCAAGAGCTGAGAGAATGGCTGAAAGGCCAGGGGAAAAAAAGCCAAGCCAGAACAGCAGGACTGAGTGTCACTCATAGCTCCAGCATGTGCCTGAAGTCAGAGGGAGAAAAAATTCAATATAAGGAATTGAGGAAGCTCCAGGGAAAAGGAAAGGGACAGAAAGAAAGGAGAGAGACAACTCCCTAGTGCTGGATTTACAGTCACATATGATTTTTTAGATGTCATGCGTAATAGGTATTACATAACCAATGACCAGGCAACCTTGTTTGAACAATTCAGTAACAAATAAGCCATTTTCCTTTCAAACTGTGTCTAAGAAGGACTTTGCCTTTACGTTTGAGAGCAGGAGGGTGTGAGCATGAAACAGATGCAAGGAGAGAGTCATTCGCCCATGTCCTTATTATTGTTAGGATGAGAAGAGAAACCATTGGAGGCTGTCCCTGAGAGCAACCAGGCTGACAAAGCACAGAGCTGATCATCTGGTGCAGCTCCACCAGCCAAGAAGTAACTATAGCCCAGCAGGGATCTGCAAGAACTTGCTGCACACCTGCCCATCCATCATCCATAGCTTTCTGTCTGCCAAGAGCCATCAGCTAGGAAATATTTCCCATCAACATTTCAGAGACACTAAATAGATCATAAACATGGACAGAGTCCCCCAAATTCAGTGAACACAGTTATATTCTCTGCTTGCCAAGCATGAAACTCAGACCGAAGTTGTTAAACTTGCCTTAAATGCTATAGCGTATTGCCAAAACCACAGGCCAGCGTGCCATATTCTCAGTAACCAGAAAAAACCGGTCAGCTCAGTTTTAGTTAACATCATCTCATTTTAACCAGAGTACTTTCCCTCTGTCAGATTTACCAGGCAGCCTATGCATGCTTCTTATCCAGTTGTCTACACAATGCAAATGGTTGCCTTTCAGATGGTAGGACCTGCCACTGAGATTCCTAGAGATCTGCCTGCAGCAACTGGAGACTTGGTTATCTGCACGAATCCCTGTTGGGCTTATAATCAGTGATGATTTCTAAATGGTCCTGAAATGCCTTTCCCTTTGCTATATTTGTATATGCAGCATCTGGGTGGATGTGCGTTCAGCTCCTTGTTCTGAAATGAAGACTTTCTGCTTGGGAGGGCCTGTATGCCAGGAACTAATGACCCCTGCTGCTGTGTGTCCCTTTTCAATAACCTGCTGTTATTGAACAAGTTACATATGCGAAACCACATCACTTTAGCTCTCAAGGGCTGTGGATTTTTTCTTGTTCCTAAAGAAAGCTGGAGGTAATTAATTTTGACTGGCAATTTCATTTGGTTGTAGGGGTTGTTTGAGAGTCTGATGTGAATGACAACTATCTTACGAATCTTCCAGATAAAATCAGATCAGGTTAGTGAATGACAAGAATATGCAGGTCCATTTCAGGTCAAAATGTCACCTGCAACCTCGTCTTTTATTATCTCTGGTTTTTGAACATTTATTTCTCCACTGGTATTTGAAGACCTGGATTTATCCCAGAGCACCTGGCAAATTAAAGGATGATTTCAAGAAAAATGTAATAATTTTTTCTACTATTCCTTTGGTGCTCTGCTCTGTGGGGCAGGGGTTCTGTCTTTAGACTCTGCTTACCAGAGCAGCATCCTGCTGCATGGTGACAGCTCAGAGGTGTTACATTCATACAAATACTAAGTGTTATTTTTCTTCTGGTCTGACTAACATAAGAACTAACACCAGCATGTCATGTGCTTTACTGAATATCTTTATTGATTTCTGATGCATATACTATAAAAATGTGGTGCATGATCAACAGAAACAACATGGCTTAAGTAGCTTATGATAAGCTTAGATACAGGGAACAATTCTAGAAATAATTGCTATACAGACACGTCCTAGTCCAGGTCTGCAAATCATTGGTATCAGCCTGCCCCAAAGGAGTTATAACATAACTGATGAGAACTGGAAATAATATAAAAACAGACAGCAAAATAATAATTACAAACAAATGCCTTTGAACCTGAGGTGGCTTAGTTCCAGTGGAGGACTGTGATTTAACTGAAGCATTTGGATTAAAAAAAATCCCCAAACAAATACAAAATTAATTACTACGCCAAGACAGAAACAAGGTATTGTATCTCTGTGAGATACTTTTCTGTATAAGTAGATCAGAATAATTATATTCAAGGCAATGGGGGGATGAGACTGAGACTTCTCTGCTAAATTAATATAGTTTCTTGCACCTTCAATATCCCTTTCATACAAATTCCACTAAAGGTGCTCAGGAGAAGAAAAATCACATCCAAACCTGGGCTTCATAAAAAAGTCAGTGCAACTTTTCACATTCTCTGTTTTATACATGAATTTCTGCACTTGCATATATGGAATAAAAAAGCTTGTCTATATTGCAAAATCAAGTCAGGTGTGAATTAAAAGTGATGTCTCAAACCAGTACACCTGATCATGAGTGCTGTCTAGACAAGACCCAGGGCCAACTTTTGATGCAGCAGCTTGAGCTTGGTACACACACTGATGTAATTGGATGGTTGCTGGTATTACAGGACTAATAAAATTCCATATAAAAGTAATACTATATGTTTGTCCATATATGGAGAGGTTAGATGTTTAATGGAGATCCTGGAAAATTTAGCTGAAGAGTGATCAGACTGATGGCACATCTTCTTTCATGAAGGTCTCTTCAGAGAAAATAATGTAAAAGTAAACAGCATTATGCCTTGTTTTGTTGAAGAAGCTCAGCCTTCCTGCACCGAGTTATCTGAGAATAAAAGAGACAAAAGCTAATAGAAGTAAAGTATCTTACCAACGTTCAACTTGCTGTGAGTGTCCTGTGAGTAGAGACGGCACCCGTATGCTACAAGGATGCTGGCAAGATGTGCCGTGTCTCAGGATGGAGGGGTTGTAGTGCACATATGGCTAGTGAGCTGCTCAGTGACATGGGCACTAGTTCTGGTCTTCAGCATGGCCAGTGATGGCTTCCAGAGAGGGTGACCCGGAGGAGTGATTAAACATGCTTTGTAGCTCTACAAGAAGCGCTAGGTGTGGATGGGAAGGTTTCCTCTGGAGACTGTTCACTGCTATTCCTAGTCCGAATTGGAAAACTGTTCTCCTGGTTTCCTTCAAATCCCGCTTGCCTGTCTCCTGTCACTTCACCAGGTCACGGTCAGTCCTGGCCCAGATAGTGGCTATGGGAATCACATCCAACTGCACCCAGCCATGTGCTTGTTTCTTGTTACGGCGGGCTTGTGGGGTTATTCCACTACATGGCTGGGAGACACCTGTGATTAAGTGATGAATTTTCTTGGAGTAAAAGCAGCAGAGGCCAATACTCTGGCAGGTGATTCTGTCAAAGCTGCTGGGTATTTAGATGTGCTCCATTAAAAGCAGTGTGCTCCATAAAATGCAGTATGCATCAGCAGCAAGGAGCTGGATGTTATCTAGTGTGACTGTGAGCGACTTTAACATTTGTTTTGGGATGCTTCCTTGCACCTCCTCAGAGAAATGCAAATACATTGTATGAAAATACAAACATGGCTAAAAATGGCTTACCCTGTACCTCAGCAGGACGGCAGGGTCTGCATCAGAGGTGGTGACATTTCACGGCTAAGAGGATGACAGTGATGAGCAGAATCACTGCAGTGAAGTACAGGGCGGCAGCAACATAACACCAGTGTGAGCTCTCCAAGCAGGTCACTGCCAAAGGGACAAGGGAGAGGAGTATCACCACAGGTAGAAGCAAGTCAGCTTTTGTTCTCAGTTATGGGAGTATGCAAAATCATTTTAGCTAGGCCTTCAGCAGGAATGTGTTGCTGTGTGTGCTATAGATCTAGTACCTGTGGAAAGTGAACAGCAACTTTATGAGGATATCCTTGGTGTTGTGCAAATGCAATTGAAAACACTCTGGGTTTTTTTTTTTCAGCTAAACCTTGTTTTGGAAATTCTTTTCTTAACCATAAATCATGTGCTTGAAAACTGCAAAGTTGTGGGTCCTAACATTTTAGTTATTAATTGAAAATAAAACTTTTATATATTTATACAGGTTTATATGCATATAAACCTGTATATATGAATGTTTATATGTGAAATCACATTTTCAGGGTCAGAAGAGCCCTTTTCTTGGCCAGTCCCAGTTTTTATCATCATAGCTGTTGAGAAGATGCCTAAAAATGTTGCATCTCACCCCCTGTGGCAGCGCACAGCTTTGCCAACACTGCTGTGTCAACACTTTGCCATGCAGTTTGCCGGCAGCGCCCACACAGTGCTGCCAGTGCTTCTCACTCAGGAATATACCCTGCCTTTCCCTTGGAGAATTGCTTGCAATGGTCATGCTATTGTGGGTTATTTTTCTGAGGTTATACAATTGAAGACCCACAAGGAAATCCTGAAGTTCACATACAGGATTTTAAAAAAGCTTTTATAGGTAATTTGAAATTCTAGAGACTCTTTTTCTAGATTGTCATGCTTTTTAAGCACAACAAAGAAATATATGTTTAAGGAGTTGTTAAATCCCTGCTTTCATAATTTTCTGCTCCAACTGTAATCCTGTCCAGGATCTCTGTGTTCTTTTGATCCCCTCTCCTTAACACATTCCAGGCTGATCTGTGTCTGTGGTTTTAAGGTTTCAGTGAAGAATGTGAAGGGACAGAGCTCACCTATAGCATTTATCCGTATGTAGAGCGTATATGGATTTTGATGTTCCCGGAACAAAATTCTGAAAACCTGAAAATGTGGACAGTGTAGGCAGAACCAGAGAAAGGAAGGGAGGAAGTGAGGACTGGGGTATAAAAAGGCAGCCAACAAACAGATGGGTCAATGGCAATACACCAAAACTGCATTACTGACAATACTTTTCATGCTGCAGTCCAGTCCTGGTCTCACTGGCATAAAATCAGAGGACATTTAAATGAAGCCAGTAAATTGGTTTTGCTTTTGTAACAGCAGGACAGAGATCTCCACTTGGCCCACTGTCTGGCCTGCTCAACTGCCACTTTTAATCAGAAAGACCATCTGAAACTTTCAGTTTCTTTTTCTTTGTGGTAAGGCCAAATTAACGCACGAATGGAAACATTTATTCTCACTTATCATCTTCAGCAGCTAACATTTTTTCTATAAATATCTTAATTGTTTTTATGCATTGTACAAATACAATATTTTCTTCTGTTCTTCATTTTTGCCTCATACAAGAGAGTTGCCTCATATCCAGTATATTATTTCACTTTGCAAAACAAAATTTACTTTCAAGGTTGGTTACAGTTTGAGAAAATAGTCTAATGTATCTTAAAATTTTCACTTAAGAAAAGAGAGACATGAGTTATCTGAACTCGTCAGATAACTGTTCAAAACCTAATCTTTGCTCCCTAGCCACCACTTTCTAAAAATAGCTCTGTTTCTGTGCTTTAAATACTATTGCTGACCTGTTCATTCACCCTAAATGCATTTGGAAATGAAAAACAATACATGGAAATTGTTGCTAAAAAGAACAGAAGAGTTTGTGAGTGTCTCTACTGCAGAGTAAATTTTAACGACATGTTGCGTGCACCCCTCAGGGATCCTTCTCTGGAAGAAAGCTGGTTGTATTTCAGAGAACCATTCCCTTCCAACAGCTCAGACATGGACAGTGCCAAATTTTACTCCCTTTGCCCAGAAATGATCGCCAGCAGCATCCCCAGTGGGGATCAATGGATCCTGGGTCCACCCTTTGCTCCCAGGTGCAATCTATGCTGGCAGCACAGAAATAAGACAAAAGCTTGCTAGGCTGGGCCCCAGAGGCAAGGAGTACTGATGGGTGACTCCTCACAGGCTTAGCTGGGACTGAGGGACAAAAAGTTTAGCCTAAAGCAAACCTGGGGGCTTGTGACTCTACCTGCTAACTGTGAAAACACTATCACCAGCAGCCTTCAGGCAGCCCCAGGGAAACAAGCAGCTGGGAAAGTTTTTGAAGCTCTTTTAATTTGCCTAGATCTTATCAACCTCTCTTTGGGCACCCAGCCCTAAGCAACTCCTCCACTATATGTAAATATGTAATTATGATAGTATTAGAAGAGGATAAAAATATATTGAGAAAATGAGAAGTGTACTGCAGTACCTGTATGTGTGGTCTTGCGTGTGCTGTCAGGTCTGTCAGATCTCCATTTCACATTCACCTCGGCATACGTGGTTGAATCACCTGTAAAGGCAAAAAGTGCTTCAGTTAGAGAACCTGCCCAAGACCAGCCCTTGCCGTTCTCATTGCATCCAGGACCCTGCACCACCAGACCTTCTCTGAGGAAACGGGAAGAGCAAGAACATGGAAAAGAGTTTGGTTTTTTTGTTTGTTTGTTTCTGATAAGATTTGCACATCACTGAATGAATGGGCCAAAAAGAAATTACTAGAAGAGTTCATGCAAATAATGATCATGTTGTGCAGTTTTTCAAAGAAATATTAAAAAAAAGTTATTCAGTTACTAAATTATAGAAAAGTAAAAATAAACCCTCTAGGTGACTATAGGTTATCACACACTGAACTACTTTATTATTAATCCTATTTTTTTTTATTATTCCATATCTTATACATACATGTACACATTCTGTCTGTCTTTAAGCAGAAGTTAATCAATGGCAACTTTTTGGCTAAATTATTTTTTTCTATAGTATAGAGTTTTATATATATAATGAGTTTTTTCTCAATAAACTTCTTCCTGTTGAATTCAGATCTTGTACATGGGTACACAATATGCCTGTTTTCTACTGTTTTTTTTTCACAAAGAGGAGCACAGTTACTATTGGAACAAAGCTAAGCTGTACTGCATGTGCATAAAGGAGGGACAAGATATTTTTCAATCACTTATGAATTAAATGTAATTTTAAACAATTCAGAGTAAGCCTCCAAATATAAAACATGCAAAATATAAACACAGTATTTTCATTTCATCAACAGAGTTTTCTTCTTCAAGATCATCCTTCCAAGTATTTAAATGAGGGTTTTAATGAAAGGTTGGTAAGCACCATTGCAGACAGAGTGCAGATTTTCAGTACAAACCATTAATTCAACTTTCTCTACAAAAAAGGGAAAGGAAATCCTGTCTGCAGTTAATTGTCAGCCAGAATAGTCCAAAAGCAGGTTTTCCCCCTCCCTCTGCATTGTTACTCACAGAAGACAGAAACTTGGGGAAAGAAGACTTAAAAATAGGCTTATCTGAATCTTTATTGCCTTGTTAATTTATGACCATTCTCATTTGCTAGAAGAGGAGGTCCTCTCCTCCCACACATCAATGCCCTGGACAGATGCTTTCCATGACTAAGAACCATTTGCAAGGAAAGTTTTCCATATTCGATGCAGAGCTGGCAGGCCGCTCAAATTGCATCAGCCTTCATCTCTGCTGACACGGTACACCCATTCCTCTGGGCTTGGAAACCCCCTGTTCACGAACCAAAGCACCGGAGCAGGTCCTTCACTGTGAATGTTTATGCTGTTTGTTGCAACGAGATCTAGAAACCACAGGGAACAACTGATCTTCCTCCAGTCACTGCTTTCTTCTCTGTTTCTTCCAAGTGCTACTTGTCATTCTCCTTCCCAGCTTTTCCCATTTGTCAGCTGCTCATCAGGATAAAGACCTTCCCAGACCATCCTTGTTCTCAGATATCTGTTTTTAGGATTTCTTTTGGGGGGGGGGGGGGGGGGGGGGGAAGCGCTCCTCTCTATCCTTACACTTGATCTGACTGCCTTTACACACATGAAGAAGTCTTTGCCAGATGCTTGTGCCTCAGAGCATGCACCCATTCATTCAGAAACTACCTAGCATCTCCAGACTCCTTGGAGATAGCGGCCTACATAAATTATGTATGTATTATGCAGACTAAGACATGGCTGCACAGAAAAAATGGCCTTGAGACAGAGCACATTCAGGCAAAATAAAGCACAGCTTTTCTATTACCGGGAGACATGCAAAAGGATTGCCTCTTGCAATACATGGAACCTGTGGCAAGCACTCCAGCACTGACTACAGCACTGTCTCACATTAGACTTTCAAATGTGACATGGTAGAGATCAGCGTACATACTGGGGAGGTGTGGGAGGGGTGTGTGTGTGTGTGCATGTGCTGCTGAAAATCTCCCCATTCTGTATCTGGTGGTCAGTCAGAAGAAAATCCTCACACGACCTGGTAGCCACTAGCATGGTTGTGACACTCATGGTTGCAACCATTAAAAAAAAGGTTTTCACCATGTATTACGAGATTTTTATAAAGAATGGAGAGCATAAAAAATGTCAGTGTGGATTTCCCCAAAGCTGTGGGATTGCCTTCCCAGCCTCCATAGGGGAGAATTCCTATCTGCTGCACTATCAGGAGTGCTTCATCACCTGGGTGGATTCGCTAACAATAATGCAAGCTGGGCTGAAATAGGAATTGGCAACAGGATTTTCAGCAGCAGCCATTAATTTTTGCAAGAACAGGGATGGGTTTCTGAGAATGTTTTGCTTTAACACCAAGAGCTAAGCACTTCTGTCCTTATCTTTGGAGGCCTTGCCTGCCTACACTTGTCTGTTATTATGCACGGATGCTTACACTGGCCATCTGCATAACAGAAGAGATCTGTTTCACTATCACTATAAAAGCAGTGCATACTCGGCTATTTAGTTCAGTGGCCAGTGCTAGATATAAAGCTCAAGGAAGGCAAAGATGTTTAGGTACTTGACCTCTATTATGTAGTCAAGCTGCATCACGTAGGCAGTGCTTTCAAATTCAAATACTTAAAGGTACACCCAGAAGACATCTCACTGCCCAGAGGGTCTCTACAGGACTATTGGCCCAAATCAGCAATATTGTACAATCAGAAAAAACCATGGGAAGAGGTGTAAGTAGGAAGATGACTGCAGGTGTTAAAAGATGGCAAACTGCCCTATGACACAGTTTCTCCTCCATCTTGCAGTATTAAATCTGCACATGAACTCTCAGAGTAGGAGGGAGAAGGAAAGCGGCTAGTGGCAGGACATGCCTGACCGACCCTAGCAGCTTTTGGTAGGTGTGACAGCGGAAGGAAGGAAGGAAGCTGTATTTTTATATCAACTGCAACACACCGTCTTGTAAGGTTGCCTGCTTTGCATGTTTTGCCCCATTTCCCAGGAGCTACTTACATCAAATTTTCTTGCTGATAATGTATGAAATAAGATGGGGATTTTCTTAAGAAAGAAACCAAACATATTTTTCTCTGAAGTGCCATGGGGAAGACAAGCAAATGCAAACTTTAGCAGTGCAAAATGTAGGACAATTCCAGGAACATGGACCATGTGTTCTATCCACCACATGCAAAACTGAAGGACGCAGTGCAGGCGAGGAGGGGAGAAGCAGGGTGCGGAGTAGGAGGGAATGGGCATTGTGGCATGGGGAAGCAGACCAAACTTAGAGCTGTGCAATCAGATAAGACAGCACAATGTTTGAAGTTTGTAACTCAGAAAATACTCAGAGGCAGGGCAGTATGAAACCCTTTTCTTTGTTGATCTAGACTATTACTCCTGTCTCACAGGGGCAACTTTGGCCTTTTCCAAATCTTGCTGTATCAGTCATTTAATGTAAAATACGCATGGAGTAAGACAACAACTGCTTCCTTTGAGCTTTTTCAGGCAGGTGGGTCATAGCTAACTCAACTGCTCTGAACTCACTGTGATGAGGACCACCGTTTCCTGCACCCATGCTCTCAACTATGAAAGCAATGGAGCACATGCAGAAATTTTAGAGGTTGTAAGAATGTATAATGGAAATTTATATATTTATAAGAACATACAAAAAAATTAATAGGTGTTTTTCACTATATCTCTCTAAGATGCACTGACAATATTAATAGGTGGCAAATTCAATATTGATTTAAAGTATTTCTTCATGCCAGATATTAGAATCAGCCTATACAAGTAATTGTTTTAGGATGTTATTAAAATAAAGCATTTATTAGGACACCAAAAGGGATGCAAGATTCACAGAAGTGACAAGAATATTGGTATTACAATTTAAAAGATTTTTCAAAAAGATTATGACAGGGTAAACCACATGCTGTCATACTCTAAGGTGCAAGAAAAAACATTTTGCCTGAAATTTGGTTACTTAATTAGCCCCATAATCGGCCATCAAAATATTTAGGCACTGTCCTTCCAAGCACCACACACTGGCAATTTTCAGAAGTATGTTATTGGGTTAGAGGGCTCTCAGAATAACTTAGAGCAGCAATTTATAAGCATAATTCATCAAAGTGTATTAAAAGCTTTGTGAAAGCACTTAAAACTATAATATACAACTGGAAATTTAAAGGATAGTCTCAGGTGAGAAAACAAAAGAAAATTAGGTGGAACAAACTTTTATGCTCTCAAATTTTGAAACTTTTTGTACAGATGGTTGTACTGGGCACATGTCTGCATCCCCAATAAGTACTTATGGGGTAGTTCTACACCGGGGTACCAAAGATCATCCTGGCAACACAAATCTTCTACTGTGAACTGATCACACTATCTAAGGGGCAAAGTGAGTTAACACGTTAACACATGAAAGACAAAGACATAATAGTCTTACAGATGCTTTTAGTACTGTGTCCCAAGGAGTGAATCTACAAAACTTATTTATACAGAATATTTGCTAGTGTATTCAGGACATATTTTTCTTTCATGCTGTGACCTCTGCATGTTATAATTTTAAATAAGTTTTCCATGCTTAATTGTCTTATAACTAGCAAAGATCTATTTTTTGATCAGAATCTAGAAAATATAACTTGACACTTTTATTTTAAAAACATGAATTATTTCCTACTTATATCCATTAATGGATATCTTTTGCACTTTATTTCTTGAAAATACATTTTTAAAGTAATGCAGTTTTATAGCTGAAGGCATCGGTAGGTCATACAGAAATTGTAACACTACGCTTTTCAAAATTATAGAAACCTCTATTGATTCTTGACTTGTATTTTTCTCAACACAGAACTTTTCAAAGAGAAAGAATGAGACACAGAGAAAAGAGAAAGAAAGAAAGAAAGAAAGAAAGAAAGAAAGAAAGAAAGAAAGAAAGAAAGAAAGAAAGAAAGAAAGAAAGAAAGAAAGAAAGAAAGAAAGAAAGAAAGAAAGAAAGAAAGAAAGAAAGAAAGAAAGAAAGAAAGAAAGAAAGAAAGAAAGAAAGAAAGAAAGAAAGAAAGAAAGAAAGAAAGAAAGAAAGAAAGAAAGAAAGAAAGAAAGAAAGAAAGAAAGAAAGAAAGAAAGAAAGAAAGAAAGAAAGAAAGAAAGAAAGAAAAGATAAACAGACCTAATGTTTAACAGTTTAAAAATATTTCTGGTGTCTAAGAAAATGAATCAATTTAAAATATAAAATGTAAATGTTCTGCAGGAGAAAGAAGTCAATTCAGTGTCATCTGTGCACTGCCAATGCACATGCCAATGAGTTTCCAATAACACCTATTAATATTTTCAATGTCTGATCATTAGTGTGTTTCAGAAACAGCACATTTCAGCCATACTATGAAATCCAGAATGGGATTTTAAAGGTCATTCTTTACTTCTGCTAGAATTCAGTATTCCTTCTATTAATAAACATAAATTTGCCAAGCAAATAGATAAATAAAAAACAGAGTTGGATATTAATAGTTATAAAAATGCTTTCAACATGACTTCAGCTTTTTATGAATGCTTTGATTTAAGAAAGAATGAAAGTTTTTAAGAATATGTCACTGAGCAAAGGAAAAGTAAGTAATATTAAGATGACCATTTTTTACCTGTATCTGAAGTGTGTGAAGTAAAATGCACTCTTTCCTTGGGCGATACCTCTGCATAAACCACCTCACTTGCCATTTTGAAAAGGTGCTTTCAGATCTGCAATCAAAATGGACTCATTGAAGAAGTAGTACCCTGTATGACATCCTTTCTGGCCTCCCCCCCCATCACACCACATTAGGTCAAAAGAAATGATTAGATGTTTGAAAAACGGAAGGAAACTTGATACTTATTTCTTTTTTTCAAATGTAAATTCCTACCTTGTAGCTTTCGATAAACAGTTCTTAATCCTTAGCCCCTTCTGTTGGTGTACGTTCTATTTAGTTATTTATTTTATTTTATTCTATTTTAGTTATTTATTTATCAGATTTGTTTATAATATTTAATATGTTCTACTTAGTATGTTCTATTTAATATGTTTTATTAAAAACAGTATAGCTGCGATTTTTATCAACCTTCAACCCACAGATAATTTTCATTTGGAATCTAAGCTGGCAACATGCCAAGTATGTACATAACCTCCTCAAACCAACAGGACACTAAAATGTATATCAACAGAAAACACAGATCATGATTATTAGATTGCTTTGGTTTGTGATTATCAGATCACTTCCTCCTAAACTTCATTATTTTAGGGTTGAAACCAGAAAGCAATGATGAGAGAATATCTGACGTTGCTGAAACATCTCATTTCAAGACTTTTGAGATAATTTTTTTTTCTGTGTTTTAAATTATTTTTTTATTTATTTCATACTGAATAAAAGTAATTTTTAGACTTGGATTTTAAACAAAATGTTGCTATTAGGCCAACTTTCCTTTTTCTTCAGATCTTCCTCCACATAGAAATTTCTAAATTTTTTGGTTTTTTGGTAACTTAAAATTACACCAAAACTTTGAATTCTTCTTCCAGAGCAATTTCTGCTCTTTAAATAGCTGTAGACCACATGCTAATCCTCACAGCCCAGAGGCAATATTAAGTTTAAGATTAAACCAGGGCTGAGTCTGGCCTGTGACTGCTCTGCATGTTGGTCATCAAATGTTCTCATTAAAGGCAGACAACATGCTGCTTTTTTTTTTTCTCTAGTAAACATGTTAGTTCAAGATGAAGTCAATGTAGTTACCATGGTGGTAAGTCAAGAAGTGCAATATTTTGCCTTCTTGGGACCAGCCATGGAAGACAAACAACATTTTGGCTTTTTCAGCTTAAATAATTAAGTTCTGAGAATGGGCTGGCACAATCCTGGTAACTAGAAGGCTCTGTATAATTCCCTCTGCTTCCAGGGAAAGGTTTGAGGTGAGATGATGTGCTGCTGTCTGTCTTATCTGTTAAGGCCAAGCTCTTTATGCAGCCTACTAAACCATATGCTTTGAACTGAAAAACAGGAAAAGTTAAGGCAAAGTGTATTGTTTTTTAATTCTACTCCAATGATTTAGGTAAATATACTGGAGGACTTGCTGAAAGCCGTCAAGTTCATACTGGAAAAACAATGATAGTCATAGAGATGATTTCTCAGAAAGAGAAAAAAAATACAAAAAAAGGATCAAGCTGGAAAAATAGCCATTTCAGAGACAAAAAGAAGAAACTGAACATCCCTAGATGAGATGTATGTATGCTATGGGGACAGCGTAACAACAGCACTGGGACATAATGCAACTACTTTTTCTTTGAAGGATCTTTAGGAAACTGTTGTACATGTGCCTCAATAAATATATATACATTAAATACATGTGTAAATTAATCACTAATTCCTGTTTAATGTCATGGTAACACAGAGGTTTTAAACCTCTTTATTAACAGTGCAAAGACCAAGCCCTTGACCCCAGACCAGGCCTCCAGCTGCCTGCTAGCACCCTAGGCATGTGTACACCATTAGAGGACAGCCACTCTGGAGGCACCAGTATGTAGGCACACTGTGTATTAGTTGGTATAACTGTATCCCACAGGCCTCTCCAGCATGTACCACACTAACAACTCACCTGTGCCACCATGCTCCTTATCTGGGTGCTAGGCACTGCCCAAAACTACAAGCTCTGGTCAGCACTCACAGCAAAGACATGACCTCTGTTCTTGCTCAGTTTATGTTATAGCACATCATTGCTTAGGAGTGTTGCAGCATTTGGTTCATGCAATAGGATGATTGCAGGTGAGTTTGCATTTGACATCATGCCATCCTTGAGCAGTCTGTAGGGAATGGAAGAATTTTCTTCCTAAGGGCATTTTTAGTAGCTCTGGACCATCATGAACAGCCTGGTTCATGTTCATGATTCAGGACAGTCTTCCTTTGCAGAGAGGAGGTTTCTGGCAAGGGAGGCAAGCACCATCAGGTTGGCCTGCATTATTTTACACACCTGGGACGACATGTGGTGGAGGACCTTGGAGCCAGGTCCTGCCCTTCAGCAGCAGCTCCGAACACTGCGGAAACAGAGGACATACCTCCCCCTGGTGCCTCCTTCGCCTAGTCTGTCCTGTTGGGAGACATTCAGGGACCATTCCTGTGACCTTTTAGGATAAGATGGTAGGACCCTGGAGGTACCTAATTCTCTCTACTGACTGGAATGTAGAGTAAGTAAACAGCTTACATTTAGGCACCCAAATGAGCAAGCAGAAGATCTCAGCATTAAAGCATTTCTGGCCAAAGGAACATAGAATTGTAGAATCATAGATTGGTTTGGGTTGGAAGGGACCTTAAACATTATCTGGTTCCAACCCCCTTCCAGTTCCAACACCCTTCCCCTTCAGTTCCAACATTCTCCCCATCCCTTAGCAGGGAGTGATGCTTCAGTTGAAAAAGACATTTGCTGCCTGACTTTGCAGCCAAGATGCTCTGAGGCAGATTCTTTACTTCAGCAAAATAATACAAGGAAGGCATTTCTATGGGCACTCAGGCACTAAACTGTACCCTCAGTACCAGCAATGCAAAGTTAAACTGGCTTTACTAGCTTTACTCTGGATTTATTTACTGTGGGGTTCAAGGCCTTTGAAGGCACCTGGGGAAAAGAGAATAGAGGCTCTGGAAGCACGGAAGAGAGTGATGTTTGATCACTGTTTTCCATCCTGTGTATTACTAGTTGCACAGAACTGACAAAATTATGTTGTCAGAATTTGGGGAGAGCATGTAAAGATGTACCTACCACTAGAAGGATATTTCAAGGGTTTGGAAGAGGTCTTTTGCTCTCTTATGTTAACCCTTTGCACAGACTAATAACACAAAATAGTCGCTAGATGGCTCTGCTATCCACCATAAAATATATCAGAAATTATATTCCATTTAAACTGAAGAAAATTTCATATGCTTGTGTAGCCTTTTTTAAGAGTATGAATTGCAGAAAATAGCTTGTCAGAGATAGCTAGAGTGTGAAGGAGGAAGAAGCCTGGAAGATAAAAAAGGAGAGGATGAGAGTATTGGCTACAAATTCACAAAGCACAGAAGACAGCAGTAAGCTCTTCCTAGTGAAGAGCGACCAACACAGTAAAGTATTTTAGAGATACTGGGATATAACTGCACCCCTGTAACTGGAGGATAAGCTTAAGCAGTTTAAACCAGTCCTGATGGGAGGACAGGAGTGTGGGGGAAAGAGGGAGCCAGTATTGCGGACAACCATGCAATAACCATAGCCTATGATTAGTGACAATGGTAGCAGAGGTGGAGGAGGGTATGAAAGACCATGGTGCATATCTCAAGATCTTTGGCTAAACAGACCACAAAGGTGGTGTTGAGTGACCGGACTTCAATAGGAGCAGCTGGCAAAGCTTGGAGGGAAGAAATGTCTAGCTCCAAGCAGCTGCCTCCCAAGGGCAGCAACTGCCTATCCACCTAAGATTTCTTGAGTTTTTGCATCTAAGCCTAGTCTGTTGCACGACCTGAAGCTCCGCTACAACTCGTAGTTAAAGGAAACCCCCTGCTTTATGCTAAAGAAACAACTTCCCCGAAATAGATAATAGTGGGTAGTTGTTCCTGCACTGGGGCAGGGTAGGAACTGAATGATCTATGGAAAGCCTTTCTCAACCTTTTCTTTTTATTGTTTTTTAAATTATTTTTTCATGGTTTTGAACTTTTTACTATGGAGAATAAATTCATATGACTTATATCCAAACCAACTACATAACTTATATAAATCTCCATGGATACAAGGCACTGAATCACTTTAAGTTTTCAACTTTTGAGCATAAGACGAAGAGATTACTAGAGCTGAACAAGCCAAATAACAACCAATAATTTAATATAGTCCTTTTATTATCCTTTTTTTCTTTTTTATCAATCCGTGTGAAGTGGCAGATGCAAACTTAGTATGCCTGGGAAATAAATCCTGTATTTTCAGGAGGGTGGAGGCCCTACCATCTTATAATTAGCTACCATTTCCCTTAAAAATTATATGTTTTCCTACAAAGGGAATAGGGAAATACTTTTATTATTGCTTCTGACTAATATATCTCTTAAGAATGCATTCAGAGGTACTGTAAAGTTTTTTTACTATTATTTATTAGATTGTCTGCAGCTTGATTTTGCCTCCACACATACTTAAGAAAAGACTTAAGACCAGGTACAATGTTTTACTGCAACATATTGAGGTAAAATTCATTCTTTTCATAGTCACCAGAGGCAAGGGATGTGTTAATGCATGAACCTTTCTCAGTTTAGTTCTTGTGCTGGTTTTGGCTGGGATACAGTTAATTTTCTTCATAGTAGATAGTATGGGGCTGTGTTTTGGATTTGTGCTGAATACAGCGTTGATAATGCAGGGATATTTTAGTTACTGCTGAGCAGTGCTCACACAGAGTCAAGGCCTTTTCTGCTTCTCACCCTACCCCAGCAGCGAGCAGGCTGTGGGTGCAGAAGAAGCTGGGAGGGAACACAGCTGGGACAGCTGACCCAAACTGACCAATGGGATATCCCATACTATATGACGTCATGCTCAGCATATAAAGCTGGGGGAAGAAGAAGGAAGGGGGGACATTTGAAATGATGGTGTTTGTGTTTCCAAGTAACTGTTACACGTGATGGAGCCCTGTTTTCCTGGAGATGGCTGAATACCTGCCTGCCGATGGGAAGCAGTGAATTAATTCCTTGTTTTGCTTT
This sequence comes from Phalacrocorax carbo, assembly GCF_963921805.1. Classification (NCBI taxonomy): domain Eukaryota; kingdom Metazoa; phylum Chordata; class Aves; order Suliformes; family Phalacrocoracidae; genus Phalacrocorax; species Phalacrocorax carbo. The sequence goes on along the minus strand of NC_087513.1, from coordinate 83,317,811 downwards.
GCTTGTGTGCGCGGCTTTTGCTTTACCTATTAAACTGCCTTTATGACAACCCACAGATTTTCTCACTTTTACCCTTCCAATTCTCTCCCCACCCCACTGGTGGGGGGACTAAGCGAGCGGCTGTGTGGTGCTTAGTTGCCGCCTGGGGTTAAACCATGATAGTCCTTTCTGGTGTCTAAAGTACCAGCTTCTGTTGTTTTTGTTTTTATTTTTTTTTAGTAAGCACAACAACAGCCTGGGTGTGGAGAGTATATTTTGAGTGAATTCCCAATCTTTTTGTGAGACTACAGACACAATACTGTTTCCTTCTGTAGTTATCAGGAGAAAGGTTCAGGGAAGACTGCCTGTGACAACCTTATTTCAAACACTTACAAGCAAACTCATAGAATCACAGAATGTGCTGAGTTGGAAGGGATCAAGTCCAACTCCTGTCCCTGCACAGGACAACCCCAAATTCACACCATGTCTCTGAGGGCGTTGTCCAAGTGCTGCTTGAATATCATCAGGCTTGGCACTGACTGCCTCCCTGGGGAGCCTGTTCCCGTGCTCCACCACCTTCTGGGTGAGGAACCTTTTCCTAATATCCAACCTAAACCTCCTCTGGCACGTCTTCCTGCCATTTCCTCAGGTCCTGTCATTGGTCACCAGAGAGAAGAGATCAGCACCTGTCCCTCCTCCTCCCCTTGTGAGGAAGCTGTAGACCGTGATGAAGTCTCCCCTCAGTCTCCTCTTCTCTAGGCTGAACAAACCAAGTGACTTTAGCCACTCCTTGTACGGTTTCTCCTCTAAACCCTTCACCAACTTTGTGGCCCTCCTCTGGACACTCTCCTGTAGCTTTATATCCTTAATGTACTGTGGCACCCAAAACTGCACACAGTGCTCGAGGTGAGGCTGCACCAGTGCTGAGTAAAGCGGGACAATCCCCTCCCTCGACCGGCTGCAATGCAGTGCTTGATGCACCCCAGGACACGGTTGGCCCTCTTGGCTGCCAGGGCACACTGTTGGCTCATGTTCAACTTGCCATTGACCAGAACCCCCAGGTCCCTCTCTGCAGAGCTGCTCTCCAGCCTCTCATTCCCCAACAATTTTAAGATGTTCCTAAGTCTGAGTGGAGTAGTGTGCATGTATTGCACAGTGTATATCATAAATGGCACTTACGTCAAGGACATGACACTGGGTTGAAATTAAAAATCAGCTGCCTTCTGCCACAAAGTAATGCAGTACTTTGTACAACACGTTTAAAGAGCCTTGATTTTACAGGTTTTATGATGCACTAAAACAACTCAGAACTGTTGCGAAATACTACCAGAAGCAGTGGTACTTCAGACAAAATTCCTAGGAAAATAAATTAATGAAATTTTGAATAGACAAACTGAAAACTCTAATAATGCTGTGTTATTCTTGCCTGAAACATCATAGCAGTTTATTATTCTTATTTTTATTCTTATTCCACGCTTTCTTACTTTGGATATGGGATTAAAAAGACAAAATGTTGAATTCTGATCCATCCCTTGCTCAGTTCACCTAAGCTATCATTTGCAAGCTTGGATAGCTTATTTTTGATTGTATAATTTTGAAAGAGTATTATTTACATATTAAGGAACTAAAGGAGATAAAAACTGTAATTCTACAATGAATAAAGCCCCCTATTGTTTCAGGGGTTGCTATCCTCCTGTTTCGATCAAAAAAGCGTGAATGGCTCCAATAGCTTAGAAGAAAGCATTTAGATATAGGTATTCCATAAATGCTAGGAAACACCAAAAGTTAATTTTCTGAGAAAGACAACTACTCCTACATTTCCCTGTAAATTCCCGCCTTTGCTAATGCTGGCTAATTTCCTGTGGTATTGGGAAAACCATGCACAAAAGAGTTAAAGACAATGAACCAACTGAGCAACCAGTTTCCTCCCTCTGTCCCCTGCTCTAAGGCCTGCCCTGGATATGACATCCTTGGTCTGATCAAGTCCTTTGGGGACCCCAAATCATGGAAGGGGGGAAACCTCATTTGTCTGAATTACACATTTATTCTACTTCAGTTGTTCAAGATATACACAGCAAATTTGCCTTTCTGCATTAGTACATCACCTCATCTCCTGAGGAGGGAGGCAAGCCACAGCAAGGGACGCAGCATATGCTGTGCAAACCATAGCTGGTGATCAGCGTCCAGATTTCAGCCAGGCAAATGTGCACTGTGCAGCCTTGTTCAGCTGCGCAGGGCACCTGAACCATATGAAGGCACTGTCAGGATCCATATATATCGCTTCATGGCCAGGGCTGTGCAGTACAAAGCCACCAGAGGGAATAGGTTCCCTGTACTGATCTGCCCGAGACCAGCTGGAGGGGCAGAGCTTCTCCAGATTTACCCCTATGGATTAATTGATGAATATTCAGGAGGTTTCAACTCAACCAGGGTAGCCACTGCAGAGAGACTATCCCTCAATCCACCGCATCTCCAGCTGTGAATTGCCTGACACTGGGCTGAGCAGCCACAGGCAGCTAGGGGGACTACTTAGGGTCACTGGTTTTAATGGCTGGTAATTAATGGCTTCTTTCCTTTTCACAGTGAATGGTGAGCATACATGGGATGCTACCTTGGCAGCTGTGTCATGAGTGCAACGCAAACTTCTTAAAGGTCACCTTGCATATCCATCATGTCTGAAGTACAAACCTTTCTCCATCTCAATTGGAAGCACCAAGTCCCTCATCAAGCCTTTCACGGTACCCTTTCTGTAACCCTTCCCTGTTGAACTGTGCAGATTTGTTCAGTTCCTCTGACCTCTTCCTCCTCATCATCACTGATGCTTAACCCTCTTTTCCCTCCCCACAGCCTGGCAGTCTGGAAAAGGAAGCAGAAGTGACTGGAAGCAATTGATAAAGAGGTTAGTGTGGAAACAGCTGTGCAGAAGCAGGGACCAGCCTGTCTGGGGATGATGGAGAGGAGGATTCCAGCCAGCCTGACTCAGGGAATGGTCACGAGGAGTATGAGTCTCCCCTTTGACTCACCTGAGACAAAGTTATGCCAGGCATGACGAAATACAACAGTATCTATACCAGTGTAGACCTGGCCTGAACATGATGCGAGATCATGTTTTGGCAGAAACAAAATATAAATCTTGGTGGAGGAGAAGGGGGAAGGGGAGGGCCTCAGTGAGATGAAAAACTGGGAAAAAACTCAGGTTAAATAAAACGTTCTGTAGATGTAGAACTTTCTTCTGTCATATTTTGGTATTTTTGCCCACTTATTTTGAGTAACTATCTAAATTTTAAGACAGAACAGCATTTTAAACAAGATTGAGATACTTGCTTTAAAATTCAATCTATGCATTATTTTTAAAAGTGTATTTTTTACTCTCCTTTGCATGAGAAGGTAGTAGGGCAGCCACAGCTCCATCCAGAGGAGTTCAAGGGTTTTCAATGAAGCCTTCAACTTGCAGAACTTGCAACCTAGTTCTGCTGAAACAGGGACTGACTTTAATTTAGACTTGCTGTTGGAAGAGGCCACAGATTTTCAGGGCAGGAGATTAAGCTCCCATGAACTTCTGCTCTTCCCCTGGAGTTCAGCACTGTGCAAAACTTCCAACTACTGAGTATTTCTCACCATCTGGGTTTATTTGCCTGTACTAGTAAACTCTTTCGAATTAAAATCTTTACTTTTCCATCAGTTACAGAATGAGAGATAACATGAATCCTTTGGGAACTGACAATATTCACAGCTTGTCCAAGTGTGGTAGGAAAGCACAGGGGAAGAACGGGAATTTCATACTTTGGGAGCTGGAAAATATTACTTGGTGAACTGGGAAACCTTTTTTGAAAATGCATGTAATTTAATTGTTATAACCAATCTAATTACTATTGTATTAACTGATCACAGACAAGTATGTTGGGTTCTGTGCACTGAAAAATGATCTGCCTGCCAGAGAGCTCACTATGCAAGAAGTTTATAACCTAGTAGAGCAAGATATAAAGTACCCATCCAGCCCATTTCGATTTTAACCACAGTGGTTAAATAATCCAGGAAATTATATTTATCCAAGTCTTACTTTCAACTTCTGGTTTTGTGGGTTGCTACTCTGATTGAAAGCTTAAAAGGAAATGTCATTCAGCAATTCACCCATTACAAAATCACTTCTTGTATGACTCTGTTACTATGTTTCTCGCCCAACTTCACTTGGGAAACTCGCATCACTCGGGAAAGTTTTCCATGACAAAACGAGCTTAAAACAAGGGGAAGTTCACATGGATTTTAGCTTTCTTAAAGCTATTAGCAATTAGCTGTAATTTAGCTGCCATATGAGACTTTTAGTGCGAGCAGGGAAGATGCAGTCAGTAGCCTGGCTCAGCCAAGCATCCAGATCATCAGGGCAGGTCTAAGGTAAAGCCAGGAAATCAATGGATTGGTTGAGTTGAAATGTGGTCCTGAGCTCCTGGGCTGTGGCATGGGAGGACGAGTCACCCCTTGGGTGACCCTTCAGAGTCAGTCAGGCCCATTCACAGATGGCGTCATGGTCCTACAGAGTCTGTGAATTTCAGTGTTGAAAAATATTCTGTGCCCACCTACTGACAGCAGCTGAACATGCCTAAGGAAGCAGGTATCATAGGCTAAACAAAGCAGTCTTGGGCCACGTCAGGGACTAGAAACTTGTCTCAACATTGTTGGCAGGCAAGTTTCTCTAACAAAGCCTGATCGCTACGGCAGCTAAGCAGAACAGTTTAATCACCAAGGTCGACCCGACAGCAACGTGTGCCCCATTATCTCGGAGTACTCCTCCTCCACGCATATGCCCAGGCCCAAGGCCGACTGGCAACAGATGGGAGTGGGGTGGGTGCTCGGACCCTCTAGAACTTTCAAGCACCCTCTAGTGACAGTACTGGGCATGCGCCCCACTGCCGAGTGGGAGGTGTGGGTATGCAGAACAGTTACCGACTATGCAAGAGAGCAACCTTATAAAAGGGGAAACCAGTAGAGATGACCGGGGCATGTTATGGAACATCCTCCCTTCCACCAGCTTCAAAGATGCATCGGACATCTGGACTCCCTGCCCCCGGACTGGACAAACTGCCACAGATCCATGGTGATAGCTATTGCAACAGTCCCACTCTCTCCCTCCCTCCCTCCCATTCCCTTTTTCACCTTTTTCTCTCTTTCTTTGCTTTTCTCTCCCGTATCAATTTCTGGCCAAATAAAGTGACTTGGTACTTGACTCTGTTTTGAGTCTTAATTCTATTTCTGAGAATGTAAAAGGAACCTAGTCACGATAACACATTGGAGTTAATCAGAAGTTAAGCTCAGCCACCCCCAACCTCCCAGAATTATCTGAGGTGGTTGGAAAGCAAGGGGGTTTAACCTCTGCCAAACTGTTCAAGCCAACAGTGGATTGTGACAGGCCACCACAAACCTAAAGCAGAAGAGCAAGCTCAACCAAAAACAGATACACAAAGCATCGCAGGGAGCAACCTCTGAAGCATTTATTGGCATATTTACAAGACAATTTACAGAGACAGCAAAATGGACTTCTCACCCCATCTAGCACTTCATGATGACTTTTTAAACTGGACTTTTGACATATGGTGGGAAATAGGTCCCTACCCTGGCCATCTGAACCCTGTCCACACTTCCTTACAAGGTGCTGCCTCTTCTGTTCTAGTGCTTTCTTGGGGAACTACCATGGGGAATGAGGATATATTGAACACTCTGTTCCAGTTTCTTGTCTCACCTATTTCTTTCCCTCCAAAGGAGTACCTCTTCTGGATACATATCAAGCATGTTTATAGCAATTTGCAGTTTCTTCTTCCCATTTCTTTGAAGATCAATATGACAGACTCTTAAATCTTCTCTGAGCTTAATTTGGTATTGTTTCCACACTAGAATATTTTCCTAGCTCAAAAGGCCTTTCTTCTGGTTACACATTTTTAAAGACAGTAACCACCCTTTGTTAATCATGTATCTTGGGAAGTAGTCATTGTACTACTGACTACTGTCTGATGAACATAAGAGTGACCAGACAGCAACCAACCACATATCTTCCAGGTGAGCCTCCCATGCTCCCACTGCCCATTTTCAGGGCATCATACCAATAATTCAAACAGATTAACCCAGGGTGCCATGCTATTTAGCTCTAGTGCTTCTATCCCATGGACTGTCAAACTATCCTTGCCCACACAACTCACTTGATAAAATAGCTGTGCCGGAGACAATAAAAGCCTTTTTCCCCCCTGCACAGGCAAAAGATCAACACCACAGCACCTCACCTTAAGGTGTCCTAGACCCCTTTCCACACTAGATATACATGTCTCCCCCCTTCTAAATCCACAACTTTGTCCCAAAATGACAGTTGTGCATGATTCAGTCTGGGAGCTTTCCTATTGCAGCCACATATTCAGTGAAGTTCTGGGCAACAGCAGTCATGTTTCCAGATCAGTCCAGAGGGATAAAGAAGAATATTTGTAATCTGTCCCACCCTATATGCCCTGTAACAGCAGTGCCGTTCCCTAGAAGACCTAGTCATTATCTGCCTTCCAGGTTTACAAAGCTCCCATTTATATCCTTGGACATTACATACCAATCACATTTGAAAACCCCATGGAAAAAGGAGGAGTGGGAAATCAAAACACCGTATGAAATCTCACCCATTTACCACAAAGACAAACTGAAAGTTCTCAGACAAAGAATTACTGAGTTTCACAGGAGAGAGGAAAAAACACATCCCTTGGTTCACTATGAATGGCATTTTCAATACGACCTTCATGTCCATCTAACAATGTCTTTAGCTTGTGAAGAGTTCGCAAGAGACGCATCCATTGCCATGTCCTTCAGCAGTTTCAACAACGAAACCGTATTACTAAGGAACTTCTGTTCTTTGCAACAGCCATTGTATCATCATTTCCTCTTGGTACTGCCACTTTTTTACCTCTTTCTCATGAAGTCATTATAACTCCCTGTCTTGCTTCTCCTGGAGAATTTTGGACATGATCCTTGCCACAGCACCTCTTGCCCCTGCGGACGTCTTACAGAAAGGACTTTGAGTATTCTGAATTCCAGCTTCCCATGGAGAAAGTCTCTATATTTGCACAAACAGCTGCTCGCTATTAAGAGCTTGTCTTGGGATTAAACTGACCAATCGTGCAAAGCCAGTTCCTGACTGAGGAGCACCTTCTGGTAGAGACGAAGGCAGAATCTATATGGACACAGTCTCCATCATTTGTTATATTGACATGAAATCTAAAAAGAGAAAAAAAAATTAGAGCAGAACTATGGTTTAAAGTTAGAAGACCTATTTCTTATTCTTTGTAAAACTGGGTCTTAAAGTTGCAGAGGACAAACTAGAGAATGATTTAAAATGAGCCCTGCTTCTCACTGCAAGGATCAGAATTCACGTGCATGTGAAACACGTGGTGATGCTCTGATGCACCTTCTATTAAAGCAAGCTGCTTTGATCCCCACAGAGGTGTACCACATGTACTTGTACTTCACAGTCTACAACATGTTGTGAGCACAAAAAGCACAATTCTCCAGAGCAGGAGAGAGAGGATCCCAGAGGGACCCACGGCAGCAGTACCCCTCCACTACACAGTGGGCCCTGCCACCTCTTCCCACCAATTTTGCTGAGCGTCTGGAGAATACACAGGATGTGGCTGCAAAGAAAGCCAGTCTCTGGGATACAAAGTGGCCAAAAGCAATGCCTTCTGAGGCACAACCACCCAGTCCAGTGACCTTCCAGTGTGGTCCTCAGCACCTCAGTTGGTCTTAGGAGGTCCTGTCTACACTGGCTGAGTGTTAAACCACGCAAGACCAACAGGGCAAGCTAATTCAAACAATTTATAATGTCTAACATCAGTAATTTTTCCTAATAAGGCAAATGTTATCCATTTCATATAGAGGGATTGTACAGAAACAAGTTACTCTCAGCATAACTTAACAGCCGCTATGCAACCACATGAAAAAGCAGGCAACAATGCCCCTTCCTCGCTTCTCTGGGGACATAACTAGTTTTATTAGCATAGTATAAGAACTTTTATAGCCATATGACAGCCCTCATTTGGTAAGATACTCCAGTTTATCTGCAGTAGAATAGGTAACACAGAATAACTTTTCTTCTTGGACAAAAAAGCTACCGACTCTCCTCCCGCACAGTGTGACTGAAAAAACTCACAAGTTTGTGTCAAATGACTTTCCATTCACCCAGAAGATTTTGCTTCCTCTCCTGCGCAGCCCAATCCAGAAGTCTGTTACGTGCATTCGATACATTATAAAGTTCTAGACAAAACAGAAAAAAATTACATTATTAGATTATTTTTACGATTATTATATGGCTTTCTGCATAAAAACTGCAGACATAAACTGCATCACAGAATATGCAATGGTGGACTTTTTTTTTTCCACAGGTCGCTGATGTTTTACTGCTAAATTTATTAAAATGAAATACTAAAGGAAGCCCTAGATCCATTACTAATAGTCAGTGAGGTCCCAGCTATTTAGCTGGTAGTCATGCAGAGTGTTACTGACCATTCACCTATACCCTGTCCCACCCTGTCATCAAAAACATCCACGTATGCCATCAGACATACCATATCACGTTACACACTAGTACAATGGTTTCACCGTATCACCAGAAGAATAACATTTCAATACAAGGCCACGTATTTAGCAGGGACACAGTGCCCGACTAGGTACAGGTTACCTTGACTGCGTTATATCACTGTAATTCCTTCAATGTGAGTTATGTTGCATCTCTATAAAATTTAAGACACACATTTAAAATCACCCAACTTCCCAAATTTCACACTTTTACTCTTGACACTAATTGCATCATAAGTGTGTGAGTTCGTTCTGTTTTCCTGCTCCTTATATTCCTGACTGTAAATTCAGTTGGGACTACCTAAACCCAAATTCCAGAACATTCGAGGGCACACATGTAGTTTACCATCTGCAGTATGAATAAAACAAAGACTTTCTCAACTCTTTCTTTATGATCCTGTGGTTGTCTCTAAAAACACGTTTGCTATAGTGCTATTTTGTTTTGTTTTTCTCAGCCATACAGAACACCCTGAATTGGTAGGATGCTACAGGAGGTTTAAAGAGCATAGTAAAAGGAAAAATGGTTTGAAAACAACAAAAAATACAGGTAGAACCTGCTGCATGAACTGGGTACTTTCAGTACCATGGGTCCCAGCATCCTATAACCGCAGCCAGTCTTTGCCTTTTGTGGAAACACAGAAATTGACTACTTTGCACAGAACTAACAACACATTTCTGTTCCTTATTTGGCTGCTAAACCATTTGTTATGCTGAAGAAAGCACCCTTTAAAACGACTGTGTCCTTGAAGAGTATCAAGAAGATAAAACACATACATGTGTATCAGTGGTCTGTAAACTCAAAATTTAAACTCAAAATTAGTTTAGAGGTTATATTTAGCGTGGGAATTGCTGTTGACTATACTTTTGGGTACCCTGGAGAGGGAATGAACATCAAGAGGGTGTGAGGGGAGAAGATGAGATGAACTGCCTAACTTTAAGCTAACTTTGAACTGGCACATAAATTGCCAGTTCAAAAAAACCATCACCTTCTTTATTAATAATTAGGAGTCACAACTCCATTTTTATATTCTTTCAGACTTTACTTTTAATTTATACATAGTTTGCCTTTTAAATTTCTGAAATAGCCTCTAAGGTAACAACAGAATTTCTACAGTGGATTTTAGTGAACAGACCACATCACATTGAGAAAGTCTATAGGTTGTACCAACTTGCAACGAACAAATCTGCCCTGCAGTACACTGGGTTTCAAGCTATACAAGGGAACAAGTGACGGAGTTACAGAAGCTGTAAGGGCATTAGACATAACATTGAATTCAAGGCACTGGACACCTTACCAGCTCTTGGTGGCTGTCAATCACAGCAAGCGAAGCTCCGTAGTCAGAGCAGGACTTCTGACTGGACTTCCAGTCTGCCACGGCTTCTGAATGATAGTAACACTTCTTCTTGTAGTACAGCCAGTCATCAGGGCACAGCTCCAGGCGCGGTAATTTAAGTGTATCTTTTGTTCAAATGAAGAAATGAAGAGAACAACATTTACTCATCATTATGTGTTTAAAATACAATCGTATACACATTCACAAATTCTGGACCTGCTTCCTCCATCTTAACCACATCTGTGACTCGCACGGAATTAAGCAGGAGATGGGTGAACACAATACAGCTGAAGGATTGTGCTCAGTCTTAGTTTTTTCCCATTATACCAGCTGTGTCCCATAATCCCTGATTACATGCTCACACACTGGCCATGTTTCAGCAGACTCCAGCATGTGCAAGTGCAAAGCTCCAGCTACACCAGAGACACCATGGGCGGGAAGGTCAGGGGCCGTCTTTGACAAAGAGTGCAAAGACACACACTCGTTATCTACAGTGAAGCAGCTAAAATTTTACCTTAAACAGCTTCTGGTTCAATGTACTCAGCTGTAAAAATAACTCTGCAGGCTGGAGCCAAGTCAAGTCAAGAAGTCAGTACTGCCTCCCTAACTCTCCTTACAGCTTTGTCATTCCTCAGCATTTTGCCATGCTGCAGAACAATTAAATCCTGAAGAAAATTTTAAAAATTGTCAGTTTAACGCTACCAGAACCAACTACCTAAGGACAAGCCATAACGCAATTTAGTTTCACTTTCTTCTTCCCCGTTCTTATCTCTCTTAACAGCAGTCATGACAGTGTTGGGGAGAGCCGAAAACCAGTGGAAATACCTCTTACCCCTCAGCAATGAAGAGGCAGCATAATGAAAGACAGAAGTACTGAACTTCTCTCGCCAGGGCTATTTTTTAAAAAATAAATGCACTCACTTATGGTAATCCTTATTATGAGTAAAATCACAGCAACAGCAATGACAAGTCCCACAATTCTTTTCCAGAAGGAGAGATATGAACTCATGTCTACGGAGAGAAAGAAATACGAATGCACGTCAGGGAATAAAGGAATTTAATTGTCGGGTTAAGAGAGCCCATGCAGATACGTTAACTTCATTAAGGTTTTCCAAACACTTGCACCTACGCCTGAAACGGCGGCGTACTGCAGAGCTCCAGTGCGTCTAAAACCCGCCGACCAGACTTACAAAGGTATTAAAATTACCAAATCCTACAGAAACGCTCTGGGAATACAGTCCACTCCCCCAAGTGCTTCATGCCCACGGTATCACCCGGGGAGGGGGGCGGGGGACGAGCGGTCCCCCGCCCCAGCCAGCCCGCTGGCTCCCCGGCCCGCCCCACTCCTCCCGGCGCCTCGCCGCAGCTCCCGTCCCATCCCGTCCCGTCTGACTCACCCGGCCCCGCTTTGCCTCCGCGAGGAACCGCCGCCGCCGCCCCGAGCAGCCGCTTTGCTGTTCGGCACCGGCACCGGCCCCGGCGGCAGCACCGACGGCCGGGTCTCCGGGGCCGCGTCCCGGGGCAGCCTCCGGGCCAGCAGCGGGGCGGAGCACAGGGACAGCCGCCGCCGCACCTCGTCCCCGAGCCACGACGGGGAGAGAAGAACCCCGCTGCTGCCCGCCTGCTGCATCGCCGCCCGGGCGGAAGGCGCCGAGCTCTTTCGCTTTCGTTGCGACGGAGCGGGGCGGAACGAAGCGGCGGGGAGCGGGCGCGCGCGGCCCAGGGACGCCGCCCCGGGGGCGCCCCGGGACACCGGGTAAGGGGCGGCGGGACCCGGGCAGCGGGGTGGGGAAGGGCCCAACGGGGGCCGAGGCGGGCTGGCGGCGGCCGGAGGCCGGTTTCGCGCCCGCGGGGGCTGCCACTTCGCTCCCCCCCCCCCGGCCGTGCCGGTCCTGCCGGGGGCCCGTGTACACCGCCCCGCCGGAGCCGAAGCCGAAGGAAAGGTAGGACCGAAGAGGGGGAAAATTAGGCCTAAAGAGGAGGAAAACGTGCTTTTTTGTGGAAGTGGCGGGGCGGCCTGAATCTCGGCGTTTGGCTTCCGGTTGTTGCCCAGATCCGAGCCTGTGCTGGTGCTTCCTTCCAAGGAAAAGTTTGTTGCAAAAAAATGAGAGCAAGTTTCATTGTTAAATAAGCTCGCAGAAATTGAAATATTTTTTGTGGCTCAATGAAAAATTGCTGGCCTTTAGGGTGTGTGTTTTTCTTCAATCTTCCTAAGGTTCTTTGAAACGCTTTTGCCAGCATCTGCCTTCAGGAAATGCTTTGTGTTAGAGGGGGCGGTCGCTCACTTGTACCCCAGCAGGCTGTGTCCCTCACTGTTACCGTTCCAAAAGCCAAGGGTGGGGAATAGGCTTTTTCCCTAGTGTAGGTGGGAAGGTTCAGGAGAAAGTCCTCTGTGGCTGGAGTCAAAACCGGTGGTTTTTCAGTACAGTAAGGAAGCGTAGCGTGCTTGCTGGAGCCCATGAGCAAACATGCATTCACGTACCGAACAATGAATACTAGACACTAAAGGAATACCAGACACTAAAATGGACAAAGTGTTTTTGGGAATGTGTTCAGGGCAATTGGAAGTCTTTGGGGAAAGAGCACCTTATTGGAGATGTAATTCCAAGTCTTAGTTTCTGTCTGCTTTTGTAGGATAGAGCAAGCACAAGTGGAGTCTGATTCTTAGAAATATTTAGGCAGCTTATTACTGTTATGAACTTGAGGAGTCCTCTTAGGCATGTGCCAGCTAACATAAATAATAACAACAGCTATGAAAGTAAAGAGGTGGAAGCCTTTTCTAAAGAGGAGTGGGGTTCCCCTCCCCCCTCATTATAACCTAACTCATGAAGATGAATTGATATTTCTGCACTTACACAATAATGTTTATAGCTGCATATTCTTTTCTGGATTATTTTTTCTGTTAAATTTATGTCATTGAAAGTGGGATTTAAGGAAAACTGTGAGGAAAATATCACTCACTGGAGTGAGCACAAAAGGGTACTGTGAACTTCTTGCTGCAGACCAGGTTCCCTCACACTTGGGAAATTGCCCAAACTTTTCGCACGCAAACAAAACTACTCTGGTTTTTGTGGCCTTTCCATCTTGCCTTCATATGCCCCATCCCTTCCCTATCACGTTGTTCTCATCTGCTGTGTCCTTCCATTTCCTTCCATCGCAGTCCTCGTTCTCCATCACACCCCTTCCTGGGAAGGAGGATATCTCCTTTTGGTGGGCCTCAGGTATGTTGCACAAGCTCCTTATTTTCTGTTTGTTTCCTCATTCTCCATCCACCCTGCCCTCATCCCCTCAGGAACTGGCAATAACTAAGGCAGCTTTGGGATTTCTACTATTTCCACTCGTTTATAGACAGTAGGGGAAGCACTCATTAAATATTCCTTCTTCCCTTGTTTCCCAGCTGTGGATGGCATCTAAAGATGAACAGGAGGCTGAGACCACCTTCTTGGCACAAGGACCTGTTGTGATCATAGACCCCACTAATGTCAAACAAGACGCCAAACAAAAAGTGGCAGCTAGTTCATGGGTGTGGAGGACATGGAGGCACTGGAAACAGCGGTTTTGGCAGTCAAAATGTAAGATATTTTTCTTTGGTAAGACGGCTTCCAGCCCAAAGTCTGAAGTCTAGCTCCAAATCTAGTTCTAGGTACCCTGGCTTGGACAAGACAAAACCTGGGAGTTTAGCTCTAGGCAAAGCTGTCATCACAAAAATTAGGATAACTGTTATGTTTGTTCCAGGTGTGAACTGTTTATGTTTGATCAGTTTATGTGAAAATGGGCATTTTTCCGTGTGGTAGTTTACCTGCGTGAAATAACTCTTGGATAAGATGTGGGAAGTGAAGCCAAACCTCATTAGAGAAAATAGTTTGTGCCTTTGCAACAGACAAGCTTGCACATCTGCGTTGAAATTTGTGTGTGAATTTGCTTGTGACAACGAGAAAATACATTTGATTCAAGACTGCAGCCATACTCTGAACCTCAACCTTTAATGTTTGAATTGCCTGAGAACATTCTCCTGTTTTCCAAATAAGGGTGTAGCTTGACTGGAGTTAGTGATGATCTGTGAGTTCTTGGCTTCCAGAGGTTATTGCTAAGAGGTCTGCCAAACATAGACAAGATGATAAACCTGGGACTAGAAGGCTTAAATTTGCTGTACAGAGATCTGCACATCTGTGGAAGACTTTAGGGTGTATACAGATTAAAAAAAATGCAAATTAGGTGATAGTTGGCCATTTTATCGAACTGTCCAGTTACATAAATGTGAGTTCAGGGTGCCTTTATTGACTTCAGTAGTCCTGTGTATTTACATACTTGGAGCTTAAATGAAAGGCTATCCTGCTGCTGTCTCACTTAATACTGAAATTCAGTCTGAGCCTAGGTGCTCATATATACAAAACCATTAATGTTCTTCTTTTGCAGTCTGTTGCCTAGGCCTATCTTTTGGACTTGTGGTGGTGGTCATCATTGGACTTGGTAAGCTTTTGGAACATTTTCTATTTGAGATATGTTTCCTCTGACTACTGGGCTCCAGGATCACAGCAGTCAAGTGCACCAACATTAGTACTCTTTAGTGCCTGCGGAGTCACAAAACCTGGGTCTTCTGTCACTATTTCAGTCATTTTGATGTCGGTATAAGGTTGAATGACCTCCAGACAGAATTTAAAAGGAGAGGGAGTTCTCCTTACAGAAAAAATAGAGATGATTCAGTGGTAAATTTTTTTTTTTCCTGTTTGCTGCATCCTTACTACTCTTTAAGAGTGTAGTTTCTTGCCTGGCCACGCATGTGGTGTATGCATGTTTTGTCTGTGCTTGTTGCCAGTAACTTACCTGATTATACCACTTAGAGCACTAAGTCAGCATTGCATCTCCAGGCATAGACTCCAGACTTATTGTGTAGGCTGCTCATATATCTGGTCTAGAGGGCTCCTTTATTGTCATACGTGGAAGACAACTACGTAATACAGCTAGCTTAACTTTTTCCACAAATAGTCTTTGGGGATCATTCTGCCTTTGTGTTTTTAAAAATCCATTCGTGTTGCATGCTGTTTTTTTAAGAAGTAGTCAGTGCTACCTCCCGCTGGCACGGTGGAGGCTGGATATGCTCCTGCTGTCCCATGCAGAAGTCTTCTAGGGGAGCAAAGGCTGTGCTGCCTGTGGTATTACCAGAGGTATCCAAGTCCCTGGGTGCACATGTATCTTGATGGAGGTATAGTAGTGAGGGCTTCTGCACATACATGGAAACAAATGGAGAACAATAGTGACATCTGTCCCTTTTGATTTTCCTTTGCTTTGTTAGGCTTTTATTTAAATGGAATCAGTCATATTTTCTTGGAGGGTGTGAGGGCAGTGCTCACAGGTGACTTGCTAAGGGGTCTCCAATTATATATAGCAAAGAGAGTAAATGATTAGAAAGGAAAAGAGAGCAAGCATGGCAACAGCAGGCTGCAGAGTCTGGGAGGTCAGTTCACTTCCAGCTCTCACCTAATAGCTGGTTACTTTCATTTCAATATTAGCCATCTCCAAGCTTAAGCAGTGGAAAAATGCACCTTGGGTCCAGAAGGTCTGGATTTGATACTAGCAGGGTGACCCAGACAGTACACTTTATACACTGGGTGAGCTCTGATGAACTGTTCTCCAAACCATTATCTCCCAATAATAATAATTTTTACCTCTTCATTAACAGACAAATTTCATTAGCATCATATCAACACCTAATTCCCTTACCTTCACACAGATTTGTCTGACACTTAAAGGTCCGATACAAAATCAAAGCAACTTGTCTTCGTGAAATATCTCAACAGTTGCAGATATTCAAGCAACTTCATTACTTCAGATGAATTAAATCAATAAATTAACAGTATGAGGTCTAGTACCCTGTTGCTGGATTGAAAATGTATTCAGTATAAATTGCTAATTGTCAATGCCTCTAATTCTCAAAAATTCAGGAGTGTTTTCCAAACCCTACTTATTTTCTACTGATTGTAATAATTAGGCTGCAGCCCCCAACTTCACATTTCTTAGCCAAAGACAGTGCCTGAAAGGCAGGGAAGGTCAGGATCCTTGCCCTTCTTTTGGCTTCTCTTCTGGTTTCTAGTGTGGCATTGGCTTTCCAAAAAATCTACATTTTATGTTGAGTTATCCTGATTAATGCTAAGATTTTACCAGGTAGAAATTTTATTCTCTTTTCCTTTGTAGTTTTAAAACTTGAGATACCGTATGGTGAAAAATTCCATCCTGAACAGTGCCCCAGCGAGTGGATAGGTTACAGAAAGAAATGTTATTTCATCTCAGAGGAGGAAAAGAACTGGACATATAGTTGGGCCTTCTGTGCTAAGAATGAATCCTTTCTAGCTTTTTTTGAAAACCAGGAAGAAATGGTAAGTCGAAAAAAACCCAACAACAAAACAGAACACAACTTCCATATCTCTCTCTTTCCTTGACAAAGCTTTTTTTTTTTTTGGTTATGCAATACTTATCCTTTAAATCTTTGTAAAATAAGTAAGCTGTGTGAATTCAGGTAGTGGAAAAGTACCTGCTTTGTCACTGTAAGTAGCTGGCTGGCTGCAGCAAGTGCAGCAGTGGTATCAGCAGCCCCACACTGCTTTGGTGCTTGGATTTGCCTTGAATGACTATGAAAAGCTCTTCGTTATGAATTAGTTTGCCTAGTTTTATTTTTCTTTCCTATGGGCCTTCATCTTCAAAACAGGTATGAATCTGTTCAACTCTCAGTACAGACAAATAAATAGATACTTTGGTTTCTATAAGAAACCAAACATTTAAAATAATTTCTCAGCATACTGGAAGTTATCTGTCTTTATTGGCTTGCATCTGTTTTTAGATATGCCTTAATGCCTCTTAGAGATGCATGCTTATACTGGTGGTGGGAATATACCCCTGCTGAAGCTCATTTGGACATTTTCTCATGCTATTAAGTTTGTAAAATACTTTTTGCCTGTATTATGGTCCAGTTGCATTGAGTCAGTGAATGCTAGTAGCATCTTAACTACCATATGCTGCTAAAACCGTAACATGCTTTTACAGATCTGCTGTCTTTTCAGTACTGTCAATGAGAAACTAGTTTTATCAAAAAGTTAGTTTTTAGATAGATTGACATTTGAGCTTTATTGTTACTGTGATTGTTGCATAAAGGTCAAAAGGCTATTTTTCTGGTTGGCTGGTACATCTTAGTGGTGTAGCAGATACTGAAATGGAGGAAACCTCAGTGAAATTATGCAGATTAAGTCACATTTGACATGAGCTAATAAATATTTTTACAGCGAGAAGACTTTCAACAATGAAAAAGGTGCAGGGCCTAGTTCTTACTTTGCATGCGAGTCCCTTACTGAATGTGGCTTCTCATTTTATCCCATTATCAGACCCCTTTTTTGCCAATAATTCCAACTGTATTTGCCAGCTTGTCCCCTCTCTACAAGCCCCTTCTGAATTGCTGCCATGTGAGTGATCACCTATTACCGAATTTGTAAATGCCTCTCTTCCTAATCCATCTGAAAACTTCACTTCTAATTCAGTATCTGTGATATTCAGCTGATAATTGGCTAGGCAGAAATTGGTGTTATATAAGCTGCTGCTTAAGAATCTTATACCTACAAACTGTAAACCCAGCTTATGAAAGAAAAGCAGATATTGGCGTACTGGAATTGGATTCGTGCTCTGTGGTATGTGTTGTCTGGTGTCCAGCACTGGGTAGCATGAGCCACACCAGAAGAAGATACACCAAAAACTCTAGAAATGGCATTGGGACCATATGGAGACAGTTACTTCTGACCTGTATTGACTTGAAGTTGCTAGGGGAGAGTGGAGGAGTGTAAGAGTTCACTCTTTCCATGTCCAGTAGAGTCCATGCTGACAGCTAATATTTATATAATTTGTAAGTTCACTGAGTCTGATGATATCCTGTTGCAGGGAGTTCTGTAATATTAACCTATTGCAAGTGCTGTTTCTGTTATCTTCCATTATTTTTTGCTGTATTTGGTACAGGTTGTTGCAAACTTCTGGAGCAGTGAACTGTCTTTTACTCTTTTTTTTATCTGTACATCCACAGATGATAAACTTTAAATTTAAATTATTTAAATAATAATTGGGAAGGGGAGGAGTTCCCATATGCCCATCTGAAATGCAGGAAACACCTGTATGTACCAGCCTATCTAGACCAAGTTGCATATGTAGAGATTGATAAACATATATAGACAGACACAACCAATACATGGTGTCTGGGTATAGTGAATAGTAGTAATTTTCAAGGGTATAGAATTTAATAACTTTGCTGAAGTTTATGATAACCATAAGAGTCAATTTAAAGGCAGAATTAGGCTCTTAACTCTGAATGAAATGCTTATGAAAGTGTTCTAGATGAGAAGAGTGATGGACTACTCAAAAATCACAGGAGGGGTTTGCTTCTCATTGTGAGAGCTCATGTTGACAAAAATGCCTTTTTTTTTTTTTTTTTTTTTTAGCAGTCTTTAGCTAAGCATGTGAAAGTAGATGGCTCCTGGATTGGATTGCGCAGGAAAGGTGAAAACTTCTACTGGGATAATGGTGTTGCCTTGAAGATGGACTCGTAAGTTCCTTTTGATTGTCTAACACCTACTTGAGAAAATTTAGAATTAGGGTTTAAACCACAAAGTTATTTCTGTCAGGATTGTTTATTTTCCTGTGATTTATGACTTTGAAAAGGAACTCTTTGCATTTATTACTGATCTAACTCCAGTAGCATCAATGTAGAGAAGTTTCTGATTCAAGAAGGGTGTTTTAGTAGCTTAGTACATAATGTTATTGATCATCCCTATTTACCTTAATTTGTACATATTTTTCAGTATGTAGCATAGACATTTCAGTCTCTTTTCAGATCTTCAGAATTCTTGGTTTCCAATGTGATCTTTTGTGCTTGTCTTCTGAAATACACAATATCTAGCAAATACACGTACATTTTTTATGGATGAAAGAGAATGAAGGGACAGACAGGTATGAGGGAATAATCATCTTCAGATGGATGAAGCAGCTTCATAAGAAAAATCATAGCTGCTTTAGTGAGTTTGTCACAACCTGCAGACAACCCAGATTTTCCCCCTATTTATATTAGAAAATGTGTGGGCTACAGCAGCCCTGCATCAGGCCCATCAAACAGCAGTTCCCCTTGTCTTGCTCTCCAGAGTATTTATCACCTCAGTAATTCTAGGCAGGATGTCTTTTTTCTTTCCTCCTGTTATTGTGTGATACCTGGTATGGATTGTTGATAGAAACGGAGGTTCATGCAACATCGCATGAGTTAAACAGGCTTTTCTAGCGTGACTTATCACTTAT
This sequence comes from Phalacrocorax carbo, assembly GCF_963921805.1. Classification (NCBI taxonomy): domain Eukaryota; kingdom Metazoa; phylum Chordata; class Aves; order Suliformes; family Phalacrocoracidae; genus Phalacrocorax; species Phalacrocorax carbo. The sequence goes on along the minus strand of NC_087513.1, from coordinate 83,298,585 downwards.
CTTGCTTTTAGCAGCTGAAACTATGGTATCACAAGGGACCAAAGTCAACTGGAAACTACTTCAGCAGAAGTTTTGCTTTACAGCAGGCTAAAATATTTGGCTCAGTAGTAGAAATTTTTTAGTAATCACTGTTTTCTTCCTGTATTTTTCAGGTTCCAGATACGGAATCACTCTGAGTGTGCCTACTTGGATGCCTTCACTATTTCTACATCAGCATGCTCTTTGCCCAGGCGCTGGATCTGTGTCCAACTTCCTTAAAGGGATGACTTAGATCTCCATCTCATATTGAGATTAAGAGATATCCATTGTGCAGTCACTTTGCATAGATGGTAGGCCTGCTGCAGCCATGCAGCCTCTCTAAACCTAAAGCAGGGAGAAGAAGATTTGTCTCAGCTTCCAAAATGTGCTTCAAGGTCTTCTGTCCTATGTGTGCAGTAAATCTCCTGCCACTGGAGCAAAAGTGTGGCATTTACTGATCATAAAGTACAGGAAAAAAGCGTTCTGCGCAGACGGCTGTGGCAGTCTGGGACATGAGAGCTGCAACTGTTTGCTGGTGCCCCTCTGCTGAAGCTTCCTATGCATTGTCAGCACAACCCCTCAGCTGCTCCATTCCTGGTGTGGGTGTGAGGGGTCTACATTAGCTTTTCACATTTGTGCTATGTTGCAGGAATCTCCAGCAGACAGGTAGAGCAGATAGCTGGGGGCAGTAACTTGCCTCAGCGAGATCTCCTGGGATTTCTGTTGGAGCCTTCTGTTGGCTGGTTACTGAAAGGACATCAGGAGCAGGTTGTGCATTTCTCTACCGCTTGCATTTTACCTGCTAATGATGATAGAGCGATAGAATCATAGAATCATTTAGGTTGGAAAAGACCCTTAACATTATAAAATCAAACCATAAATGATGTAGCAGCCTGGTAAGAATTTCCTGTAAAATGATGAACATATATGTGGTGCTAAAGGTGGCAGGCTGTGCCACTGAATTACTTTTTGGGATGCTATGTGTAGGGGCACTAGTCCTGAATCAGGTCCCACTGATGCCAGCTTTACACCGAAATGCTTCCACAGCCAACTGCACTGAGGTTATCCCTGCTTTACACTGGTGCAAATGAAGTCTGAACTCATACTCTGCATTTCAACAGCTGTGCAAGTCATTATGACCTATGTAAATTTATTTTGATACAAACAGAATACTAAGGAGAATATAATGACTTTCAGGTACTTGAAATGTGGAAAGCTCCCTTACTGAGTTCCTGGGAAGGTGCTGTTTGAGAGAGGAGGGGGAGGCAGAGGTATAAGACAGTTTGGGACTCTTAGCTGCTCTTAGACATTCCCTCTGGGATTTTGAGACAAAAAGATAACCGGAACTGCACTGCATAAATTGCACTTGAGTGCTCAAGATTTTAGTAGCTCACTGTACTCACTACAGATTTTGTTTTGTGTTTGTCTAGGTTGAACTAAGCTATTTTCTGTTACAAAAGGCCTTCCTCATGTTGACAGTTTTCAGGGATGATTTTTATTGTTAAAAGAAATCTTTGACTTGAGATCAGCAGCTTTCAGGCAATACAAGCAACTGGCATGTTGCACACAGACTCTTGTTTTTCTGACATAAGTGTTCAGGATCAGGTACTGAGGACATATAATGCATGTACACAGAAAGCTGCAAAGGGAGGGAATTATCCAAGAGTGACTGACATAGCGAGCGACAGTCTTACACAAGCCTGTGTTCAATAAAGAAACATTGCAACAACTGATTTAAACATTCCTAAATAGAGATGAGAAGGCTTAAATGACTAGTCATGTGGGATTCCTTGAAGTTCAGCAGACTTGTCATTTTTCTCATCTGTAAGTTGCATAAGAACTTGTTAAACAGATCCATTCCTTCTTGCAGTTTCAGCTGTTTTCCAACCATGCACGGTAAACCTAAAAAACAAAAGACACTTTGGAGACATATCAGTCTCAAAGCCTGCAGTCATTCAAATTAAGTTTCAGTCTCCAAATAATTTGTATTCAGAGGTTGCTGGACATCAAGACAAGATCCTAATTTTTTTGCCCACATTTGAATTTTCCCTCTCCAAAATTACAGGCCCTCTTCTATTTGGTGAAAGAGGAATCTCTACAACATGCATGCATTCTGCAGCATCTTTAAGTGGCAGGTTGTCATGGTTTTGGCTGGAGTAGAGTTAATTTTCTTCAATGTAGCTGGTATAGTGTTGTGTTTTGGACTTAGTATGAGAATAGTATTGATAACACACTGATGTGTTTAATGGGTGGTGCTTGTACTAGTCAAGGACTTTTCAGCCTGTCATGCTCTGCCGGGTGCATAAGAAGCTGGGAGAGGGCACAGCCAAGACAGCTGATCCAAACAGACCAAAGGGATATTCCATTTCATATGATGTCATGCCCAGTATATTAACTGGGGGGAGTTGGGCGGGGGGGAGAAGCAGCGATTGCAACTCAGGGACTGGTAGCAGTCAGCGGTCGCGTTGTTTGTTTTTTCCCATCCCCCTGAGGTTTCACCTCTCCTTTTCTCTCTTGTTATTTTCTTTGTCATTATATTATTGTTGTTGTTATTACTATTACTCTTTAATTATTAAACTGTTCTTATCTCAACCCACAAGTTTTCTTACTTTGGCCCTTCCAATTCTGCCCCCCATCCCACTGGGGTGGGGGAGTGAGTGTCTGTGTGGTGTGTAGTTGCTGACTGGGGCTAAACCACAACACAGGTACAGTACTATACTGTCATTAGAAAGAGTAATATGGCAGTGGGAGTATATGAATCCAGAGTTATCGAAAGAAATTCCACCTCTACCAGTTACAGGAAGATGAACAGAGGTCATGATCCACTGCAAAATCACTGGCACTTCCCAAAGACACCAACTTTGCAGGTTACAAATGCTCACTGAACTGAGTTTTTTTTTCAATCAGAATCAAAGTTGATGTGCTGCTGAAACAGGAAAAAAATGTCTTTGTCACAGAACAAGGGCATTTTCACCATGTGAATTATAAATTCTCAGCGTCAAATGGAAGTAATGGCACTTCCAGAAAAGTATTAATACTTAGACTGGGAAAGAAAATAGAGGGAGATGACTGCTTAAGCATCCAAGATTCTTAAATTGTATGATACAGGTATATTCTGAACCCTGTATATACTATATCCTACCTCATAATTTGTACCCTATCTATATTGTAAATTTCTGAGCTTTCTGTAGTCTTGCCTCATCAGAACCTTAGGTCCAACAGGTGTAAAGGCAGAAAAGTGGACTGCTTCTGGAAAGTAGGAAAAAATTATTTGTAGTTTGGGTATGAGAGGAGAGATCAGCTACCTGAGTGGTGGGAAGAGGGAAGGAAAAGCATTGGTTTATGCAGTATGGTCCAACCAACTAACAGTTCAGAAGTAGACTGTAGGAGCAGCTACTTTCTCCTTGGAGTAGACAAAGAACAACTGTTAGGTATCTATTTCCTTCTATAACCAGGTAAAAGAAGGAGTGGGAATGGAGATAGAGGCCATATGGCTATAACCTTGACATTCAGACAGGCTGGTTCAAAGGACTTGCAAGTGGAATAACCTTGTTGATTCACTGCAGTTATAAACTCAAATTAGGGAAAGGAGAGCAGATGTGAAGAAAAAATAATTAATAATGAGGTTTAATTTTATCTGTCTGCTGAGGTGACTGGGAAGCTGATGAAATACAGTTGTCTCAGTTTTCTTGTGGCATTAGTTGGGCTTGATTTTTCTTGGATTAATGAAAGGAAAAACGACATATCAGTCATTTTCCCATAATTCAGTCCCCTGGCAAAGCCCATTAGGGTCAAGGAGGCTGAAGCCATGAAGATGAATGTCCTGTACAATCCATGTGCATATGGAGTTGAGGCTGTCCTGGAAAGAGATGGTCTTATTCAGTGAGTTTGAAGTGATGTACGCAGACGCCTCCATGAAACCATCAGTGCCACCCTGTGGTCCAGTGGGCTCTGAAGTGTGAGGAGCAGCAGGGACACCCTGAGCAGGGAAAGGGGACAAAGGAATCAGCAGGAGGCAGAGTTAGGAGAAACAGAGGAATGGAAACAGAGTGGAACATACTATGGCGTATAGCAATGGATTTTGCTGGTGAGCAGCTGCCCTGCCTAGCCACCTAAAATTTGAGAGGCTCTGATGGCAAATTCATGCCAGGTATTTTAGTATGGGATATGTAGTCCTTGGAGGGTCTGGCTTCTCACTACTGCTAATAGAGGAAGCTTAGACATAAAAACTAGGCTACATGCCTACTTTTACTGGCACTTCTAATGTTAAGTGAGATAAATATAACTGTTGTCTGATGAACCCCCACTTTCTGTAAAACTGTCCTGTCTCACTGAAATCCTGGTAGTAACCACTACGTTTAGTTTATCTGGCAACTGTTGTGTCATATGCAATAATCCTGTTTCTGCTAGCAGTAACTGAAAACTCTAGAAAGCGTGATTATAGGGTTGCACCAAATCTAGAGGCTTTTGTTCAGAAACTGCAGTGACTGCGGCATACAAAGCTGCACACAACTTCTGAGTTTTGATGTTCTCAGACCTGAACAGGGTGAACATCACAGCCATCCTGAGAAGTGGATCCCCAGGACTCACAAGCCCCTACAGTTCAAAGAGGGGGAAAAGAGGTGATGAAGCAGAAACTGTCTCTCGGGCAGCACCACAGCAGCCAGGCAGCTAGGCTGTCTCATTGCATTACACAACGATGTGGCTGCTGGGGCAGGGTTCTGAAAAATGCATCTGCAGTTTTTCCCCCTGTGTAAGGGCTGAGGGTTATTGACACCCACAGAGAGCTTTTCTTCCTTCCCTTGTTGACCCAATACCCCTGGGGCATCCCTGGGGCTCCCCTGAGAGTCCCCTGGGGGCAGCATAACATTTAGTGCTGGAGCAAACACACATGAGACCTACTCCTGGGGTCTGATTCCCCAGCTTCCTAATCCCTTTGCAGGGGTTCCTGCTGTAACAGAACACCAAGTGGTAATAAATCGCAGGTTAAAGAACTTGTGCTAACATGGTAGATGCTGCGAATGGAAAGTCTGAGCATAGAGGAGAGATGGGTGATTTATCAAGACCGCAGACATTTCTAACTCTGATTCTCAAGGCTTCACCTCCAACTTTGTACCAATGCATCTGCCAGCCAGCCCAGATACAGCTGGAAGGCAGTGGCTCCGACAGGCAGTGCTCATCTCAGGCCTGGCAAGGAGAGAATGAAAACTGCCTGTATGTAGATACTACCTCCACTTCCTGCAGCAACCATTTTCATATTACTCGGAGACTTAAAGGTTGCTGAAACCACAGTGGTATTTGCTGGTAATTCAAATCAGGTCATCTAAAAGCTTCCTCAGACACTATTTGCACTGTTTTTCTTAAAATCATCCCCCAGTAAGAGCAAGGCTACTAAATGTGGCCATGTTTGCCAGGAAGAAACAGCTTTTTAAAGAGTTGCTTAAGAAACATAACACGTTACTCCAGGCTGCTTTGCAGAAAGCAAAATTAAGATGGAAACTGCAGACGCAATCCAAAGGCAGAGTAAGGGTCTTTATGGAAAAAGAGGGTGTCAGCCTCTGGCTTCTTGTGACAAGATCTGCTTGTGATCATAGTGCTAGCAGACGAGAATGGTTTTGAACTTGAACTTTGAACAAGGCCAGAAAAGCATCTGTAACCCAATAAGAACTGCTCCGGGAACTAGTAATTTGAAACATTTGCAAAATTTGTTTGCTCTCATTTTTCTTCTGACTGTATGTATCTACATTCTATTAAAGCACCTTTACTATCCTTTGATCTATATCATAAAATCTCTAGGTAGCTTCCTGCTTCTTTACATGGTTTTAATGCCACTTACAGGAATTTTAATCTTCATTTACATGAAACATATTTTGAAGTGGAACTTTGAGAAATGTGGTTTTACTACATGTTGCACTGTAACAATGTTCACAATACCGTTCAAATATTTACACAAATAAATATTATTATGTTCCAGAATTAAATGAGTTTATTTTCTCAAGACATCTGAGTGATAGCACCATAGTTGGTTTTAGGCATGTAGAGATACTTCTCAGATATAAAGTCCAAACATTGCAAAAAGTCTCCATCAGTTGTGTAATCAGAAACTCTGAGTTCTTGTGGTTCAGGTTTTTCATAGCATTTTTATAGTTTATTGGAGACATCATTGACCTAACAGAATATTATAACATCTCGAAATCGGAGTCTGGCTTTATAGCTAGGAGAAAGAAATATGATGTCAAAAGGATTTACTCAAAGTAACAGCGGAGCTTGTGATCATCAGTTCCCAGCTCTTCCCAGCATTGCAAAACATCTACAGTTCCTACTGATCTGAGAGACAGCTGTAGAAGGCCACCAGTGTGAGCACTGTGGCAGAGCTTTCCTCAATTTTAAATTTACTCACTGTCTGTGCTGCTTCCTTGCTCAAGCCAAAGACATTGTGGAGCTCCCCAGCCACTAGAGAAGAGAAAGCCTCAGCTGTGCCTGTTACTTCAGGGCTCAGGTGAATGCCCCATTCATAGCTGCACTTTTGTGTCTTCCCTGTCTTTCCTATCACATGACAATGTCATCTCAAACTTCCCATACTTCTCATACTTCCCATAAAGACCCGAAGGTAATCTGCCACAGAGCAGAACTGGGAAATGTAGGCAGCCTGAATTCACATGCATACTGTGGAAACACCGAGCCTGCTTTGGGCTTCAGGCTATTCGTGAAGCCTGCCAGTCCAGCTACCACAGGGGGTCTGTTCTTAGTTTCCAACATAGCTACAGAGAAAATATGTAGTCTGGTGAGGAAAAAGTAAGAAAGATCTGTCTTGTTAGCACTTTATCCAAAGCTGGACCTGAAGAAGCTTTGTTCGTGTGCTGAGCTGCCTTCTCTCTGTAGGCTGCTCAACTGTACAAAACACCACATGTGGCGGACAAGGCTCCCTCTCTTTAAAAACATCAAGAGCAGAGGGGCATGGAGAAGAGAAGGCTCCGGGGAGTCCTTATTGCAGCCTTCTGGTACTTAAATGGGGCTTACAAAAAAGATGGGGACAAACTTTTTAGCAGGGTCTGTTGCTATAGGACAAGGGGTAATGGTTTTAAACTAAAAAAGGGTAGGTTTAGAATACAAAGATGACATTTTCTACAATGAGGGTAATAGAACACTGGCAGAGGTTGCCCAGAGAGGTGGTAGATGCCCAGTCCCTGGAAACATTCAAGGTCAGGTTGGACCGGGCTCTGAGCAACCTGATCTGGTTGGAGATATCCCTGCTCACTGCAGGGGGGTTGAACTAGGTGACCTTTAACAGTCCTTTCCAACCCAAACTACTCTATGACTCGATTATTCTATGACATCTGACAGTGGCCTCAACCCCCAGAATCACATCAGGAATCTCACCTCCCCAGCTGAAAAGAAATACAGAGATTTAACAGTCTGCAGTCAGTGTTTAGGAGAGGGAAGTGTATAAATTACAAGAAGTCATGTCCCATCATGGAGCTGATGCTTCAGCCCTCTTTGTAAACACAGGAACAGTGCATCTGTTCATTGTGTTAACTGTTGCCAAAATGAGAAGAAACACCTTTCTCTTCAAAGAAATCTGCAGTGTAAGATAATAGCCTCAAAACAACAGTACAGAGACTGGCTTTGTCTGAATAGTTTTGCATAGGAGCAATCTCTTAGGCCCTAACTCAGTAAGGCAATTAATGAAACACAAAACGTTATGCAGCAAACTTGCTAAGTAGCAAACCTTGGGTTTGCTGAGAATTTCTGTGCTGGGAAAACTCCTCTTTCAGTGAAATGTCAGTGTATTGTAGTAACGTTTTAGTGTGCAACCACATATTGTTTGAGCATAAGCATTTCTATTCTGTCATTTGTGATAATTTTAATAATGAATGAAGGAGCATTTTAATTCCAGGCTGAGGTCAGTGCTACTAGATGCCTATACTAGAGGATGACATGCAGAACAATCAGACCTGACAACATTCAGGGGAAGGATCTCTCATGGTTTCATGGAGGAGTTGTATGGAAGGGGACAGGGCTTGAAGGGTTTGCTTCTGTCACAAAAACTATGAAAATGTACGAAAACATAAAAAGAATACTAGCCACTGTTGAGAAATTTGCACATAGAAGATTGGAAAATTCAGAACTAAGCTGGACCTCAAAGCCTTAATGCAGATCTTTCGGGTGTAGGAGTACTTTTACATAGTTGCACACTGCTTTCTGCAAGCTGAATAAGTAGTGCAGGTAACATTTTCTCCCTTAATTTTTTTCTGAAAAAACTGTGACTGGTTACATTGTCTCATTACACAGAAATACTCTATTGGTAATTATAAACAGAAAATTCTGTGCTACTATAAACCTAATCATTAAAACCTCATTAATATTTATTTTCAATAATACAAAAAGCTAAACAAATAGTGACGTTTTGCTGAGAATCTTAATTCTAATCAGCCTAAGCTGATTAGAATAGTCACAACATAAAAGGATATAATTTTTTTCTCAGTATACTATGCAACATGCCCATTTGTTTATTCTTATTCCTTTTAGATATAATGGCAACACTGACTCTGAGTATATTGTTGTTCTGGTCTCTAAGAGCTGCAATAACAGACATCAATCACCTCAAAACCTTCTGATGAAGAAGAAACGTTCTGACGAATAAAATAATTCTTTCACAATCAGTGCTGAAATTTCATTGATACAAATCAAGAAGTCATTCGTATCCCAAGGTCAAAGTGGTTTGCTCTTCAGTTTGATGTCAAAGGATATCTGCTTGATCTCCCTGGTCACTCTTTGGGAGCTGCAGTCTAGACAACCCATGTCCCCGTTCTCCCTTGGCTGATGCTTGTCTCCAGGTCTATAACTTTTCATTTTAGAAGATGGTGTATGCAGTGGGTTTTGGACCATTTTGCAAATGGCCTTGCACTGACCTTCTGAACTGAGACACAGCCTCTAATGCATCACGCATGAAGTATATTCTAGTATGGGAACCTCCCCAAGTTCCTCCACAGCAAACATGTGCAAAAAATCACTGATTTTTCCCCCCCCACTACTGCATGCATTTATCTATAAGCTGATCATCTATTGCCTTACAGAACTTTTGGCAGGTTCCCTGCTCCTGAAGACGTGGGGTTTCGTTATTTTTATGTTTCTGGAAACTGCTTCTGAGTTTCTTGTTTTGCTTGACTGTATTTTCATATTCAACTTTATAGAATTTATTGTCCACTGCCTTTGCTTCATTTCAACACCTACCAAAAAGGCTGACTTCTTGCTGTTTGTAGCCTTTCTTGCCTGGTTGTTTAGCTCTGCCAGCATCCTCTGGATCCATCATTACAGTAAAAGATTATGATTTTGAAGTATATTTAATCAAGAGACGAAACAAAATAAATATCCTTCCAAAATAAAGAAAAAACTGAGTGTTTTTGACTTGGATTCACAAAACAATGTTGCCAAGAAAGGATGCCTGTTTGCCTTTCCCAGAATTCAAATTAAAAGCTTTTGTTTTCTGTTAGAAGCATATATTGGACTTCACAAAAGAAAATGAAATTATATAGCATTTTACATATGCATGCAAGTGTCTTTGAAGTTTTATTTCTGCTGAAATGAAGTGTGAAGTCTGTTTGAGAAACAAGAAGCAGGATGAAAGAAAGATGAAGCCAGTTCTCTGAAAGTGCAAAAATAAGAGGGACTAGGTCTGTGATCTTGTAAAATACTATGCACATCAACTGTAAGTACACACATACTCAAAAAATTCCAGTTTAAATATAAGCATGCCTACGTTTTCCTGGATTGCTCCCTGTCTTGGTGTTTGGGGCCAAGTTGCATGCTTCATCCTTCTGCTGAGACAGTTGTTTACATTTCCAAGGCTTGTGTGACTGTCTCGTACCTTCATCCCTGCAACACTGGTGTCTTTTCCCTCCAGCATCTGCTACAGCTGGGAGACACTGCCTGTAAATATCTTGCTCCTTGACTTTCCTCTGGTACTTTCCCAAAACTGCCTTCTGATAGTGTGGAACTAAACCCCTGTTAATAGCTTAGCAGGTACAGCTATGAGATCACCACCTATCATGCACAACATTATTGATTTCCCCTTCCTGTGTCCTCCATTCTCCTCCATTTTCCTTCTGTATCCATCTACTTGGCATATGTTTTTGTAGAAGTAGCTAATAAGCTTTGACAAGGTAAAATCACCATCTTGTCATACATTTGTATGGTACTTACTGTTCCAGGACTGCAGTGCTTCAGTACACAAAATTAATAATAATGCCACCCCTGACAGAATGATGTCAAAAAACCAGAACTTTGAAAATACTGTAACAAGAAGGGCTGTTCAAAGATTAATGTTTTGCTGTACATAGGTTTTAGTATGCATGTTAATTGGCTGTATTGTTATTGGATGTGTACTGTATATATGCATCAGTTGCTAGGTTAGGGTTTTTTTTGGGGGTGTTATTCTTTTTAGCCTGAAAGACTGTTTTTCCTTTCTTTGGGTGGGTTTTCTGCAATCTTTAGTGTGGATATATGAATATATTTTCACTTCTACTCCAAACTTTTAAAAACTAATTTGAGAGTGTAAAGGGGATTTAGCACAAGTGAAGAAAAAGACTATAATATTTGAAGAGTGTATTTACCAGATACATGACTTTTTAAAACTGGTTTGTTCCCATGTAGGAGGGTAATCCATCTAGGAATCAGTTTCTGTCATTACTTCCATGGGTGGTCTCTTGCTAGTCTTTATAAGAGCTTTCTGAGGCAACCACAGGATCCACTGCCTTTGATTTACTAGAGCTTTACATAGCTTAGCAAACATACAAGAAAAAAAGAAAAAAGAAAAATAATATAGACTGGTAAGATGGTTGTGGTGGGTTGACCTTGGATAACTGCCAGACACCCCCCGAGGTGCTCTCTTATTCCTGCACGTCAACAGGACAGGGGAGAAAATAAGGTGAAAATGCTTGTGGGTCATGATAAAGGCAGAGAGATAACTTACCAGTTACCATCATGGGCAAAACAGACTTGACTTGGGGAAAGCTAATGTAATTTATTGCAAATTAAAATAGATTTGGGTAGAGAGAAGTGAAGACAAAAAGATTAAAGCAACACCTTCCTCCTGCTCCCTCTTCCCAGACTCAACTTCATTGCTTTATTCCTGACTCTACTACCCCAACCACCCATTACCCCAAGTGATGCAGTGGGATGGGGAACAGCAGATTATGGGGTCAGTCCATAACAGCTGCTATCTGTTGTTCCTTCCTCCTCACACTGTTCTCCTGCTCCAGTGTAGGCCCTTCCACTGGCTGCAAACCTTCAGGATAGACCTGCTCCAGCATGGGTCCTCCATGGCCCACAGTTCCTGTCAGGAGAATCTGCTTTAGCGTGGGGCCTTCCATGGGCTGCAGCGTGGATGTCTGCTATGGCATGGGTCCTCTCCAGCGGTTGCAGGGAAATACCTGCTTCAGTGTGGTCTCTCCATGGGCTGCAGGGGAATCTATACTTGGGTACCTGGAGCACCTCCTCCTGCTCTCAACTTGGTGCTTGCAGGGCTGTTTCTCACACTTTTTCCCTCACTCCTCTGCCTGTGTGGCATTTTTGCCCTTCCTTAAACATGTTTTCCCAGAAGTGTGACCATCTTGGCTGAGGGGCTCAGCTGTGCCCTGCGGTGGGTGGGTTGCAGCCGACTGGAACTGGCTGTGTCTGGCATGGGGCAGCCCTGGCTGCTCCTCACAGGGGCCACCCTGCAGGCCCTGCTGCCAGCACCTGGGCACCTGCACTCAAGACAATAATAAGCAAATACGATCCTTTAAAGAGTGCCATTGCTAGCACAACGTCCCTTGTGTCAGGGTGCTGCAGAGGGCTCAGTGGCCAGGAGTGGTGGTGGCAGGGAAGGGCCTGGCAGCCCAGGCCCATCCAACTGCCCCAGGTGGGAGGAAGGCAACTGGGGGCACTGAAGCAGACCAACCCCAGCCATGGGGCACCTCTCTGAGGCTATGACGTGGGCCTGTGGGGGTGCCCAGCTTGGTGGATCCTATGGCTGGGCAGGACATGGCTGTGGGGAGCTGAAGACTTGGCCTCCTCTAGTGTCTCTGGGGCAGGAGCTGCTGGCCCTGGGGAGCTGAAATGGGGTCCTGGGCCTTGGGCAGGCAGTGAGAGTGCTGGAGGGAGGACATAGAGTCCTGGGCTGTAGGCAGTTTCGGGGACCCTGGAGGACATGGACAGGGACAGGGACAGGCAAGGCTGATGGTGCCCTTGGGCACCTTTTTTGAACACCTCTGGGGATGGTGACTCCACCACCTCTCTGGGCAGCCTGTTCCAATGCCTGACCACTCTTTCAGTAAAGACGTTTTTCCTAAGAGCCAATCTAAACCTCCCCTGATGCAGCTGGAAGCCGTTTCCTCTTGTTCTGTCGCTAGTGGCCTGGGAGAAGAGACCAACACCCACCTCACTACAACTCCTTTCAGGCAATTGTAGAGAGCCATAAGGTCTCCCCTCAGCCTCCTCTTCTCCAGACTAAACAACCCCAGTTCCCTCAACCGCTCCTCGTAAGACCTGCTCTCCACACATTTCACCAGCTTTGTTGCCCTTCTCTGAACAGGCCTCAGCAACTCAATGTCCTTCCTGTAGTGAGGGGCCCAAAACGGAACACAATATTCAAGGTGTGGTCTCACCAGTGCCAAGTACAGGGGCACGATCACTTCCCTGCTCCTGCTGGCCACACTATTCCTGACACAAGCCAGGATGCTGTTGGCCTTCTTGGCCACCTGGGCACGCTGCTGGCTCATGTTCAGCTGGCTGTTGGCCAGCACCCCCAGGTCCTTCTCCGCCAGGCATCTTTCCAGCCACTTTTCCCCAAGCCTGTAGAGTTGCACGGAGTTCTTGTGACTGAAGTGCAAGACCCAGCACTTGGCCCTGTTAAACCTCATTGAATTGGCCTCAGCCCATTGATGCAGCCTGTCCAGGTATCTCTGCAGAGATTTCTTACCCTCAAGCAGATGGACACTCCTACCCATCTTGGTGTCGTCTGCAAATGTACTGAGGGTGCACTTGATCCCCTCATTCAGATCATTGATAAAGATATTAAACAGGACTGGCCCCAACACTGAGCCCTGGGGAACCCTACTCGTGACTGGCTGCCAACTGGATTTGGCTCCATTCACCACAGCTCTCTGGGCTCGGCCATCCTGCCAGTGTTTTACCCAGAGAAGAGTACACCCATCCAAGCCATGAGCTGCCAACTTCTCTAGGAGAATGTTGTAGCAAACAGTGTCAAAGACATGAGTTCCCAAAAAGCTTCAGGTTAAAAATTACTGATATGTGTATGTAATTGCAGTGTGGTTAAAACCATGCATTTAAAAACATCACGGAACAGCTTCTGCAACCATGATGGGAAAAAAAATGAAAGCATCATATAAAGAAATATATTCAAGTTGTGAACCTGTAGTTTCTCTGCTGTTTCTGTTTACTTTAATGTAAGTAAGTCCCATATATCTGCTGTGGGGCTGGATACAGAAGAACCTAAGCATGCTAAGTGAAGCAAGACTTGTCTGGAGTTGTCGTATCTTTTATTAGACCAGCTGGTACATCTGGTGAACAGAAAAGCTATATCTGAGAGCATGTAAATCATTCAAAAGCTGTTCTAGAAATAGTTAAAAAACTCCATATTCAAACAGTGTCCTCCAAGCATCTTCCAAGAAAATTATTCAGAAAGCTGGCAACACTGCAAGAGTTTGTCTGCATCAGATACAGAATTATTTAGCATTGTGACACTGCATGGGAAGTACTACCACTTCTTTGTGGAAATAGAGGATATATTTGTTGGTCACTCAGTACCTTTTGTTTCCTACTGATCTATCAGCCGCAGGTAGTATGTCTGTGTTTGACAGACTTTTCTGGAAATGACTTTTTTTTGCGGTATGCAATTGTTCTGTATACAGCTTGACCCTGGCTTTCAGGTGCGAACCACAATATAAAAGCTGAGGTAAAGTTACTTTGGTTTCCAAGCTTAAATGACCATTCCTAATAGTCAGAGAGGTTTCGTTTATGGAATCAGTGAATAATTTCTGTCTAGTGCACTGGATGCTTTTATATTCCTCCAAACTAAGGTAAGTGTTTAGGACTCTAAGTATTTAATTGCATACTACAGCTAATGACTTGATGATCTATGTCTCCCATAATGTATCACCACTAGACTCTATATGGACCATTAAAGGTAAAGCCAGGATGTAGTCCTGACCCAAAGAAAAACTTGGGTGAAACCTGGTGAATTTGACAACAGCCAGAAATCATTACAAGCATTTCAGAGGAAAAAAAAATTCTACATTTTACTGAATCCTCAATTTCCAGAAAGAAATATTCCAAACTAGCACTTTAAAGAGCACCAACAACTTGCTAAAGTCCCCAACTTGGAAGAGACCTTGCACAGTAATTTAAAACTAAACAACTTGCTGATACAAAAAGCCCAGGCTTGTCCTTTTGAAGTGTGACAGGATGACAGGAACATTGCAAACTATGATGTTTGAACATATCTGCTTCAGTCCCTATTTAAAGAAAGGCATTAAGTTGCTCAAATCTATGAACAGTTGCTCAAGTAGACAGGCACAAAACAGAACCAAGGATCAATACATATGTTTAAATGCCCTTTCCAACTATTTAATGAGACATACTCACATGATCTTCTTTTGGTAAAGCAAGAACAATTCTCAGCACTTGAGAAAAACACAGAAGTTGACACAGCTGATTTTAAAACAAAGTAAATGAGAAAAGTCTATCAATCCAGTGAAATGGACATGAGGGGCTCAAATCTATTCTCTCATGTGCAAGAGTATGTGTGCACTGAAAAACTGCATTTGAGGACTGATACTGCATTGGAGAAAATGCAGTGTAGAAGTATCTGTTAGAAGGGTCTGAGGTTTGCCAGAGAAAGACAGAGGAAGTGAAAAAGAGAAGCACAGTTTATATTCTTAAGTTCCTTTTCATAGTCCTGCTACTGCATGGCTTCAGAGAAAAGCACGAATGGCTATTTGCTGTCCCCTTCCTGTTTATCACACTTGCTAAGTTTTGAAGCATTTCTCATAACCTAGTTTGGCACTAACAGACAGTCCTCAATAGGAGGACATGATAAAAAGACCTTGAGATGAAGAATGAAGAGGGTTACACAGAACTTTATTTCAAAACAAGGAAGAAAAGCTCCAATGCAGGTAGGCATATAAGCGTTTATGGCATGCCTTCAGATTTGTTCTGTAAGTAACAAATCTCATTTGAGTTATCATAAAAAACCACAAATCTTCCAAAATTTTAGTTGGTTCTACTAAAGTTGGCAATGATATATGGCAGTATACAGAGAATATGATTGATAGTAGATAAAATACAGTAGTGATAGTGCCACCAGGCTTGGAACACTGGTGCTGCCTGTCCCACTACAAATGGAGACTAGGAGATAAAGGCATATGAGGAAAACATGAGGCAGTAGCTGTCAGCAAGTTTGGCAGTGGTTAATAGCTCATTAGCCATTTAAGTTTTCTACAGGGTCTTTAGTTGGGTGGTTTTGTTTTACTTTGTTTTGTTTTCAGGAATCACAGCTAAGAAGGATTTAAGAATAATTTGAATGAAAACTGTAACTTACTGACCAGTAAGCTTTTCCAATCACTTCTGGGATTTTGTCAAAAGCACCAGAAGTGGCAAGGGAGAAAGTACAAAGATATATGCTGGAAGGCTTTCAAGTTCACTCTTGCTAACCTTTATTTCTTTTAAGTGTCCTAGGGAAGAACTTCTCAGGTCATAAAATACCAAGTCCTCAGAGAAATTAGACATCCAGTTTCCAGACAGTTAACTAGCTATGATGATCAGTTCCTTCCTGAGAAATCCTGGCTGCACATTTATGTAAGAACAATTTTTAATAGAAAAAAAACAAGAGTCAACTTCAGTTACTCAGTATGGTAGGATAAATTGTGTGCAATTTTATTGACATAAATTGTGCCAGCTTGCCTATTATGACAACTTAGCTGAAAGCCTGTTCCCAACTGCAGTAAAAGCACAGAACCAACAAAATTGAGAAAAAAAAATCAGAAAACTGATCATAAAAGCTACTACTTATTTAACTAAGAATTTTCAATGGTCTTTAAAATATTCGTCAAAGTGCACAAAAACATTGCTGCAATGGAGTAGATTGAATATTTCTATTTAAAAGGAACAGAAAGTCAGACAAGGCATATGTGGCACATACACAGAGTAGTATGTGACCACAAACATGCAGAGCACAGTGACAACTCCAGGTTTAAAATGCTCTAGCATCATTGTCTACCTGCATGTTTGGGTAGCATGGCAGGACAGGGCAGCAGAAAGACATCAGGTAAGCAACTGAAGAGAACTGTGCTTTCATTTAGCTTGTCAAACAGTGCACTGCGAGCTGAGTCTCTGCTTGTAGTGAAAGGTGCATGAGCTAACTTTAGACCAGCGCAGTCTAGTCATGGCAGCACAATATACATATGGAATACAGGAGTGTATTCACTGGAGTGGTTAGAAATGGTTGCAATGCCTCATTGGCAAAATCTAGTGTGTAGTACAGAAGGAAGACAACAATGCAGAGCTCCCCTTCCCCCTTCCAGTCCTATCCAGTCTTGCCAGTGGTGCAAGCTGCAGAGCTGTCTTGAGAAGTTGGGCAAATGCTGAGCTGTTAGCCTACGCTGTGTTGTCAGGTCTGCAATATTGCTGCTACCAGAGATCGTTCTGGATAGCTGACCGCTAATCTGAGTATTTACACAAGTCACTGTTACTGTTTTGCCTGCAGTCTAGGCATTGTGCAAATCATGGCAGAGTTAAGATTAGACCTCAGATACCCTGACTGCCTTTTTATGTCAAAATCACTGCATAATACCCAAAGGAAGAAGGAAAATCCACACAGATGCTTAACCATAATATGTTGCATAGCCAGCAAAAAGTACTGCACTCTGTTTATATATATCTGCCATCTAAATAAGGTGGCAATATAAAAAACAGTGGAGATTGGCTGTTTGAATAGTTAAAAATGACTAGTCAGATACAGCATTTCCCAAGTAGGTATAACTAAATAGACAAATGAAGAAAACCAATGTTTGACCTCTGTGCAAAACAATGACAGTTGGAAGCCAGACATGAAGCGAAAACATTAGTGGAAATGAGTTTATCATATGGCAAAAAGTTCAAGTTGTTTTGTGATTTGAAATACAGCCCCAGGCATTACCTTTTTAAAATAATAGTGTAGAAGCAGAGAACTTTTCAAACAGCTGATTTTCATCTGATCTGGACCACCAGCATTTGAAATGTAATGGCTTTTGAAGGATACTTCCACGGGCGACTTCCTGATCTTCTTTACTAGTTACAGAACAAGTTCTCCACAGGGTACACCATACTGGCACCCTGTTTTCTCTTCCATCAAATGGCTGTTTCCACAAAATGGAAAATCATCCTTCTGTTATTCTCTGACTTCATTCCTGGGCCCCAACTCAAGGGAAGTTTGCATGTAAAATCTTTTTTTCCTATGAAGTTAAGTTTGGATGCAGAGAACAGGGTATTGCATCTTGCTCTAGATGAACATGCACATTTTCCTGCAAATGTTGATGTTAGAAAGCTAGGGAAAAAAAATTTCTGCATAGCTGGTCAACTTCCAACTATTCTCCTCCTTCTTCCAAGCAATCATTTGAGGCATCATAGAACATCTTTTATGCCTCAGTTATTTTAAAGATCTTTGCTGTATTTCAGCCTACAGTAACTATATAACTACCCCTTCCAAAAGCACACTGACAACATGCTGGAACAAGTCCAGCGGAGGGCTCCTGAGATAGTTGTTGAGCTGGTGAAGTGACACAGCAGAAGAGGCTCAGATAATTGGCTTTATGCAGCCCTAAGAAAAAAGGCTGAAGGGAGTCTTACTCCTCTCTTTAACTACTGAATGGGAGGGTGTAGACAAAACCAAACTCTTTGTGAAGGTACACATTCAAAGACACAAGTTGGAACATGGAAAATTACAACTTGATATAAGAAAATTTTTCATATCGTGGTGGTGATCAAACATTAGGACAAGAGCCTGGAAAGGCTGTGGAACCCTCATCCTTGGGGATATTTAGAAATTGTCTGGACAAGGCTTTGGGAAACCTGCTCTAACATGGGCCACCTTAAGGAGGAGTCTAGAGCAGATGGCCTCCTGAGATTCCTTCCCGCCTACATTGTTCTGTGATTCTATGTCAAAATATGCAGAAATCCTGAAATACAGTGAGTGAGTGAGCAAACAAAACAGCAGGTTTCACTGGGAAGTGGCACGGCAGGAGTATGACAGTCCTCCAAGAATTAATGCCAAAAATAACTATACTAGGAGGTATAGGTCAGCAATTTTGATGTAATATTAATGAGGATTTTTCTGATAATTTTAACTGTGCAGTTTTACTGTAATTGGACTATTAAGTTGTGTGTTATGTTCTGATTAGACTGTTATAACTTCAGCTAGCCAAACAATGACTTCTTGGCTTTGTGTATAAAGTGTGCCATTCCTTTTTGACTATAATAAGACGCTGAGTGTAACAAAAACTGTGAGCAGCTTTTCTGTAAAAGCCTGTCTGTGGATGGCAGCCTCCAGTGATCACAGAAGACCAGGAATGCAGCTAACGTGTGTTCCTGGCCAGCTCCATTTTATAAGAACTGTGGGAGTTGGGGAACAGGGGGTTGCTCAAGCCCTCAGAGCCCAATTTGCATGACACAGATACTGACCAAGAGCTTACAAACTTTAAAGGCTTAACACCAAAAGTTTCCTGTGAAGACATGAAGTGAGACAGCATAGGGGCAATGCGGTCAGTGACACAGAGGCCAGGTCAGGAAATCCAGCCTTCAACACTAAAGGCAAGAAATTAAATTCTGAAATAGAATCATAGAAGCATTACGGTTGAAAAAGACCTCTAAGATCATCAAGTCCAACCGTCAACCAAACACCACCATGCCTCCTAAACCGTGCCCTGAAGTGCCACATCTACACTTTTTTTGAACACCTCTGGGGATGGTGACTCCACCACCTCTCTGGGCAGCCTGTTCCAATGCCTGACCACTCTTTCAGTAAAGACGTTTTTCCTAAGAGCCAATCTAAACCTCCCCTGATGCAGCTGGAAGCCGTTTCCTCTTGTTCTGTCGCTAGTGGCCTGGGAGAAGAGACCAACACCCACCTCACTACAACTCCTTTCAGGTAATTGTAGAGAGCCATAAGGTCTCCCCTCAGCCTCCTCTTCTCCAGACTAAACAACCCCAGTTCCCTCAACCTCTCCTCGTAAGACCTGCTCTCCACACATTTCACCAGCTTTGTTGCCCTTCTCTGAACAGGCCTCAGCAACTCAATGTCCTTCCTGTAGTGAGGGGCCCAAAACGGAACACAATATTCAAGGTGTGGTCTCACCAGTGCCAAGTACAGGGGCACGATCACTTCCCTGCTCCTGCTGGCCTGTTGTGGTTTAGCCGACAGCTCAGCCCCACACTGTCACTTGCTCACTCCCCCACCGGTAGATGGGGAGAGAATCAGAAGGGTAACGCTCATGGGTTGGGATAAGAACAGTTTAATAATTAAAATTAAAAGAAACAACAACAGAAATGCAATGTAAAGGAGAACAACGAGAGGTGCAAAACCCCTGGGGGGGGAAGGAGGGGAACGAACCACCAAAACAAACCACATGCGACACAGCCACCCACCAACCCAACACTGCACCGCTCCCGAGCTGCAACCTGTCCCCCTCTTAATATACTGGTCATGGTGTCACATGGTATGGAATGAATATGCCATTGGCCAGTCGGGGTCAGCTGCCCTGGCCGTGGCCCCGCCCCTCCCAGCCCCCTGCCACAGGCAGAGTGAGGGAAGCTGGAAAGGTAGCCCCCCCACGGTGAGGAGAATTAACCCCTTCTCAGTCAAAACCAGCACATAGCCACATTATTCCTGACACAAGCCAGGATGCTGTTGGCCTTCTTGGCCACCTGGGCACGCTGCTGGCTCATGTTCAGCTGGCTGTTGGCCAGCACCCCCAGGTCCTTCTCCGCCAGGCATCTTTCCAGCCACTTTTCCCCAAGCCTGTAGAGTTGCACGGAGTTCTTGTGACTGAAGTGCAAGACCCAGCACTTGGCCCTGTTAAACCTCATTGAATTGGCCTCAGCCCATTGATGCAGCCTGTCCAGGTATCTCTGCAGAGATTTCTTACCCTCAAGCAGATGGACACTCCTACCCATCTTGGTGTCGTCTGCAAATGTACTGAGGGTGCACTTGATCCCCTCATTCAGATCATTGATAAAGATATTAAACAGGACTGGCCCCAACACTGAGCCCTGGGGAACCCTACTCGTGACTGGCTGCCAACTGGATTTGGCTCCATTCACCACAGCTCTCTGGGCTCAGCCATCCTGCCAGTGTTTTACCCAGCAAAGAGTACACCTGTCCTAGCCATGAGCCGCCAACTTCTCTAGGAGAATGCTGTGGGAGACCATGTGAAATGCTTTACTGAAGTCCAGGTAGACAATATCCACAGCCTTTCCCTCATCCGCTAGGTGGGTCACCTGGTCATAGAAGGAGATCAGTTTGGTCAGGCAGGACCTGCTTTTCCTGAAGCCATGCTGGCTGGGCCTGATCCCCTGGTTGTCCTGCACATGCCTGGTGAGTGCACTCAAGATGGATTGTTCCGTCATCTTCCGTGGTACTGAGGTCAGGCTGACAGGCCTGTAATTCCCCAGGTCCTCCTTCCACCCCTTTTTGCAGATGGGTGTCACATCAGCAAGAAAAGTCCTGTTTAATGCACTGCTACTTAACTTTTTAAACATTTTGTAGTAATTTTCCAGTTTGGATTGTCTGAACATCAAAGCCTCAATAAAAAAAAAAAAAGATCAAGTTGTATTGTTGACTTTTCTAAAGGCCTTTGACTTGGCTTCCAGTGTACAGGTGATAAAACTAGTTCATCCTTGAGTTACAGGACTAACTACTAATTTTCAGAGAAGCTACTGGTCCTTTCTTGATTGATAGTGTTGGTATTTGTAGCCCTACAACCTCATTTTTCTTCTTACTTGTTATATACATCTCTTTCTTTGCAACTGTTACAAAATTCAGGTCTTCCTCTTTCACTAAATTTGTGGGGTTTTTGTAGCAACCTTTGTTAAGTGCTTGCTGTGACATCTAACAGACTTCATGGTATCTGCAAGTGACATCCACCTGCCACAAAGAAGCAGAAACTGTTCAGTAGCTGTGCCACTCAAAATGAAGTTGCAAACAGTGAAGACAGCATAAGAAAATTCAAGCTCCCAGAAAGTTTTCATAAATGAAAGTTTATTAGATGCAAGAACCACTTGATATGCAGGAGGCAACTAAAAGGGAAAAGGCAACTGTGAAAAGCACATCGCAAAGTGACAGTGTTGGACGTTTTGTCTGAAAGATGCCTAGAGAAACCCAGATTTATGTCCTGGGTAGCATCTCATGCTGTGTTTGTAAAACTCTCTTATTTCTTGCAGAACTTCCCTCTAATTCTTCAGGCTTGCGGTACCTTGCTGCTCTCTCAGGATTTATGAACGTTGTATTTCTGGGAGCTGTGATCACATTAATTCATCAATGTGAGTGACCAAGTGAAATGTTTTATTTTAATTCTTGTGACTGAATGCTTTGCTTTATTAACTGTCAGTGAAATTGACAGGTGTTAATCCTTAACTTAAACAAGTTTTGCAAACAAACTGTTTTGGTAAGGTGACAAGACCACTCATGCTTTCTACGATTGTGTTTCTGATGAAAGTGGGAGGGAGTCACCAACGTTTCTGGGGGTGTGTATCTGCAGAAGGTCCATGATTTTCAGAGGAATTTCGCATGTTTGGGGTGTATGAAGAGGGCTGGATTATTTTTCACTTTTCCATCCCCCAGTCTGAGAGTGCCTCCTCTTCTTTTCCAAAACAGAACAGATCACACAGGTTTCTAGACAAAGAATCCATCCATCCGTCAGTTTAGAAAAACTCTTTTAGTAATGATATAAAAATGTGTGTACCTTTAAGTTTATAAAAGTGGCCTTTCCATTGTCCACAGAATTTGTGCATAAGCACTGGGTCACTGCCAGCACTGAGCACTGTCAAACAAGTTGAACAAGCTTTAAGGTTGCTTTCAACAAGCACCTGAATATTGATCAGAATCTAATTTTAGTTTCCTCCTTTAGAAAATCTTGGCCTGGTAGTCCCAATGTCCAGCCTGCTTCTGGACATCAAAATCACCTTGCACATCAAAATCACTTGAGAACCCAGGAGAAAATGAGAATTGAGAAGTACTTCTGGGCAGAAGTATGCTGCAGAGTCAGATGTTCTCCCTTTCTCTAGATGCAAGTCCTGCTCTCTCACATCAACCCATTCTTTTCTGAAATAAGCCCAATACAAATTTCAGGAACTGGAAAAGGTACAATCATGTTATTTGAAAGACAACTGTTGCATACCCTGTCGTCAAAAGCATGGAAATAATGACTGTCTTTGTGAAGTCAGTCACCTCAAGTATGTGTTTAACGTGTATGATTTGGGTGCTCAACTCTCCGCCTACCATTTACAGGAGAGCTGGAAGGACAAATGAGCAATCTGAGTTCCACTTAAAGCTACTATTATTATCTGTGGAAAAATACTATGGGGTTTCTATACAGTTCACTTGTGAGCTTGACATTAAAATGCTGGAGATTCTTGTCCAGGTGATTTGCTATCAAGTGATGTGTGGAAGCCCGGAGAAAATCTTTCTGAAAGTGACAGTATCTTTGAGGAAGATCTTCATGAAAACAGCTTACTGACTACATTAAAGGAAAGCTTATGCATGCATACAAATGGTAAGGAAAGTCTCACTCATAGCAGCATAAATGGTTAGAAGCTCTTGAAAAGATTAATATAAAATAATAATATTTATAAATTAAAATATCTATAAATGTAAATATTTATTATTTAAATATTAAATATAAATTATTTATTATTTATAATACCTATAAATATAAAAACACCTGCACAAAGGAATTGATCTTTAGATACCAGAATAAGCATGTTTATCTTGGTAAAGATGTATAAAGTAATCTATTTTAGAGTTCCATCCCTCAAAATTTTAGTTTAAGCAAAAGATAAAAGTGCAGCAGTGTTACTGAAGGTCTTTGTTATTTCTCCATGCATGCCACTGAACTATACTACTCCCAATGATTTCAACAGAGCTGGGATTTTGTCTGTGGCTTTTACCTCAATTATTATGTAAAATGTTTAGTATGATTATCACAGAATCACTGAATCACAGGTTGGAAGGGACCTCAGGGACCATCTAGTCCAACCTTTCTAGGAAGAGCACAGTCTAGACAAGATGGCCCAGCACCCTGTCCAGCCGAATCTTAAAAGCGTCAAATGTGGCCAAGTCAATCACTTTCCTGGGGAGACTATTCCAATGGTTGACTGTTCTCACTGTGAGAAATTTTCCCCTCATGTCCAATCAGAATCTCCCCAAGACCAACTTGAGTCCATTCCCCCTTGTCCTCTCCACGTGACGCCTTGTAAAAAGGGAGTCTCCATCTTCTTTGTAGCTGCCCCTTAAGTACTGGTACATGGTGATGAGATCACCTCTAAGCCTCCTTTTCTCAAGGCTGAATAAACCCAGCTCTCCAGAGTTCTAAAATATTTAAAGGCACAGAGAAATCCCTAATTAAAGAATGACAAGGACAATGTGCTTTCTTAAACCGAGCGATGCCATCACAATTTCTGCCCCACTCCTGGTTTAAAGTTTCTTACTCTCTTATTCAAAAGCCCCATAAAAAGCAGGAGTTGATACCAGCTGTAAAAAAAAAAAAAAAGTGACAAAATCTCTTCACCCCAAACTCTTCACAGACTCCAGATGTGAACTTTGCCCCACTGGCTGGAAGCTGCATTGTGGGAAATGTTATTTCTACTCAGAAACTCGTGACACCTGGGAGAATAGTAGACAGTATTGCTCAGGAAAAAAATCTAAGCTCCTGATTATAGAGGATGAGACTGAAATGGTAAGCTTATAAGGCACTCTGCGATTTAAATTTTCTTTTTACTTTGTGAATCCATGTATCGAACTACAGCTTCCCATGCATTTTTAGAAGTCTTTTCTAATTCAGATATGCTCATAAAAGACATTGTCAGCGGTAAGTGCACTGATGATTGGCTTCTGCAAAATAGAAACATTTGTGTCAAAAAGACCAGTAGCCTATGTTTTATTTAAATAAATGCAATGGTATGTCTAGAGATTATCTCCAACAAGAAGCAGCTGGTATTTGAAGGATCCTTGCATGTTTTATTCCAAATCAAACCTGTTCAGAACTTAGCTGTCATAAAGGCTATTGCCATTCTTTCAAGGGATGGAGCTGTTTCTCTATACTTTGTACATTTTAAAATGTCAGTACCAGGTCTGTGCCATTAGAAAGAACAGTTCTGTGGACCAAACCCTAATCTGTAGAGTGTCTCTTTTGTGTTACTGATTTGGCTTAAAAGTGAACCAGTTCAGACAGTCACTTCTAGATCATCCAGGAGGGTGATCCGGCAAAATGATCACCTCCCTTCGTTGTAGGGGGGAAAAAGAGGAGATAGCTTCAGATCGGCCTGATCCTCATCTAAAATGTGCTAGTGGAATGGGCCTGGGCCCACCAAGGAGCCAAAGGTTAGCTCCTTAGTTGCTCCAGTTACCATCAATAGCCACAGTACTGGGTGTAGTTGAGAATCTGAACTAATTTCCATGTGGTTTTTTTTCCTTCTCAATTTCTTGCTAACATTCTCTGGACTCTTTGAGCATGAAAGCCTTGCTGCTTTTAAAATATTAATTACCACTATACATTACTGGTGCTGGAGCTTTATGAAGTGTCGTTATCATGAGAGTTCAAAGACATACCTCTCTCTAGGATTTCTTGAACAAACTGAAGGGTAAAGACATTGGCTTTATTTGGACTGGATTAAGCTTTGATGAGGAGGAAGGAAGATGGGTATGGCTCAGTGATCCCAAACATCCAGGGCACAGGTATGTTCATTTTGGAGTGAACCTGTGCTGGCTTCCGTGACGTCTTCTCCACTTGCTGTGCCTGGACTGTTGAGCAATTAGACTGTGAGAAAGGAGTAGTAAGATATCAGGGCCCATACTCCAGTTATGTAGACATATATAGACAGCTCAGCCTATTCTGATTTTTCTCAGTAGAGAATTCTGATCAAAACATGCAATTGAAAAGTGGAATTCCTTGGCAGGTGTCTGAAAAGGAACTAATTTTATCAGGAGATGCTTATGCTGTGTAAGCTTCTTACTTCCAGCTGCATAACCACAGAATCATAAAATTATATGATTCCATGATAGAGAAAAACAGAGAAAGGGTGAAGCTTACTAACACATAAAACCTGTCTGCATGTCAGGGAATCAAAAGAATGACAGCATAAAGACAAAAAATTCAGTCTTTTTGGTTTCACTCTTTGTGTACGCAAACTAATTTTTTCGATGATCTTCATATCTGTGTGTTTTTGGCTCTTGCAGTTTTACAATAAAAGGAAGGAAGAAAGAAGAAAAATGTGCTGCCTATAAATTGACAGAAATGTATGCTGATAATTGCCAATCCCTATACAAGTGGGTTTGCAAGAAGAGTGCAGTCCTTCTGGGTACCTAAAATATTGGAAAGTGAAAGTGAATAGGGTCTTCAAAGGTTTACACCGCTTTACAGTGTATAGGATACCTGAAGTAAAATTAAGGGGAAATTGTTGACCAGAATTGTGGTGAACTCATGCATTGTGATACTACTTGTGATTAAAATTCAGGGAGATTTCAGGCTTGTGTCTCTCTTTTCAGGATGAAGGTATAAAATCTATGTGTCTTTCTGCATGCTTATATACTGCCCCTTAGAACTATTACAATAAGCAGCTTACTAACTTTAAATAGCTTATAGAGTTTAAGAGTTGTGTAAGCCACAGGTTTTTTGAGTTTTTTTGTTTGAAAAATTTTTGACAATTGCTGGGGAATTCCTAAATTGACAATTGACAATTCCTAAAGGCATTGAGCCTAACATAGCATAAAATTGCAAGGATACCTGTGAGATGAGTGTTGCTTCTATAGGTATGATGTAATTAAAACCACATCCCTCAGCAGAACTTACTTTACATACACATCTATTATCAGATAAATTATACACAGTGAGATAATTTACAATAATTTGTGGACACCTGATGAACACAAAGTTGCAATGGTGTTATACATTTCTACCATTACCTGGCTAGATCCTTGATACCAAAAAATCTTTTTCATAAAATTGGTACATGGTTGTATGTCATACTCATAGGTACTTCTTTCTATCCCCATAACTGAGGAACTCCTGGTTTCCATCATGGTCTGTTTTTTGTGTAGCCCAGAAGCATCCACTTTTACATAGCTGTTTTATATCTCTGGCATCATATATAGCACTACACAAACATGCAGTCTTCCCAGTCCCAACATTGCAAATGTACATGTAATAGCATGCATTCTTCTAAAATACAATTTACCATTGTATTTATTTCTATACACATCCATGTATGTTTATGTTGCATATACAAACATCATATATTAATGATCATGATCACTGTTATTATTGGAGAGAAATGGGGTTTCCCTCGCCTGGAGATGAGAGATGAGAACACCTTCCAATTGGTTCAGTTTTTCCCCCATTATTCATAGATGAATGTAGTGGGTTGGATGAGTGAGGTGGATTAAGAACTGACTCAACAACAGAGTTTAGAGGGTTGTGATCAATGGGGCAGAGTCTGGATGGAGGCCTGTCACTAGTGGTATTCCCCAGGGTTCTGTGCTGGGTCCAGTCCTGTTCAACATACTCATCAATGACCTGGATGATGACATAGAGTGTACCCTCAGCAAGTTCGCTGATGATACCAAGCTGGGAGGGGTGGCTGATACACCAGAAGGGTGTGCTGCCATTTGGCGAGACCTGGACAGGCTGGAGAGCTGGGCTGAGGGGAACCTGATGAAATTCAACAAGAGCAAGTGCAAGGTCCTGCACCTGGGGAGGAACAACCCCATGCACCACTACAGGCTGGGGGCTGAACTACTGGAAAGTGGCTCTGTTGAGAAGGACCTGGGAGTGCCGGTGGACAACAAGCTGACCACGAGCCAGCAATGTGCCCTTGTGGCCAAGAAGGCCAACGGTATCCTGGGGTACATTAAAAGGAGTGTGGCCAGCAGAATGAAAGAGGTTATCCTGCCCCTCTACTCTGCCCTAGTGAGACCACATTTGGAGTACTGTGTCCAGTTTTGGGCCCCCAGTTTAAGAAGGATGTGGAACTGCTTGAGCAAGTCCAGCATAGAGCTATGAAGATGATCAGGGGACTGGAGCATCTCCTTTATGAGGAAAGGCTGAGAGACTTGGGTTTGTTTAGCCTGGAGAAGAGAAGGCTGAGGGGGGATTTAATCAACACCTATAAATATCTAAAGGGTAGGTGTCAGGATAATGGGTCTAGGCTCTTTTCAGTGGTGCCCAATGACGGGACAAGTGGCAATGGGCACACAGGAAGTTGGAACACAGGAAGTTCCACCTCAATATGAGAAAAAATGTCTTTACTGTGAGGGTGACAGAGCAGTGGCACAGGCTGCCCAGGGAGGCTGTGGAGTTTCCTTCCCTGGAGACATTCAAAATCCGCCTGGACGCATTCCTGTGCCCCCTGCTGTAGGTGTCCCTGCCCAAGCAGAGGGGTTGGACAAGATGATCTCCAGAGGTCCCTTCCAACCCCTACCATTCTGTGAATCTGTGATTCTGTCTTTGAGGAGCTGAGAGATTTTATATGGAGGAAATACAGAATAATACCTTTGCAACTTTGTTCTATGATGTCTGTGCCTTTGTTACAACAACGTTTTTGTATCTTGAACATCCTTGGGTGGTTAAGGTGCACTTATTGTTAGTTTTTGGGCAGGTTGTTTTGGTTTTGACTAAGCAACTTAAGAATATCACCCAGAAATCTGCCCAGAGGCTTGATAGTTACGAGTGGCAGGGCATGTGGGATAGCATGGGCAAACACCTAGGGCAGTGGGCACCCCCAGTGTTTTGGAGTTTCACCCCCGAACAAGTGCAGAATCCTAAAAAACTAGTAGAATATTTGGAGAAAGTATGTTGTTACGCTGGGAACCCCAGAGAGACACAGATAACTGCAACATGCTGGGGTCTGGCCCATGCGTACCGAGCCCTGCTCAACAGTATTCAGTGCCCCCAGGGGGAAGAGAGTGTCTCTGGACTGAAATGCAAAGTGACTGGCACTGTAGACAATCCAGCCCTGACAACAGGCACTGCAGCCACTCAAACCCCCACAGCAAGTACCGGAGCTAGCTCAGAAAATAAACCCGTACCAGTATCAGTTGCCCCCATACACAAGACGAAATATTGGAAGCGGACATCAACTCGTTTAGAACGGGATGATGAAGAACCAGGGCCATCGCGGGGAGAGGAGGGAGAAGTAATAAATGAAATAGAGACCACCCGATCCCTGTCCTTAAGCGAGTTGCGAGATATGCGAAAAGATTATAGCCGTCGTTCAGGTGAGCACATTGTCACCTGGCTGCTCCGATGCTGGGATAATAGGGCCAGTAGCCTGGAACTAGAGGGAAAAGAAGCCAAACAATTGGGATCCCTTTCTGGGGAAGGGGGCGTTGACAAAGCAATTGGAAAAAAACCACAAGCCCTCAGCCTCTGGAGGCGACTCCTGTCTGGAGTGAAGGAAAGGTATCCCTTTAAAGAAGATGTTACATATCGCCCAGGAAAATGGACAACTATGGAGAAAGGCATCCAGTATCTAAGGGAATTAGCTGTGTTTGAGGTGATTTATGGTGACCTGGACGATCAACGGTCATCCAAAGATCCAGATGAAGCTGAGTGCACACGACCCATGTGGCGGAAGTTTGTACGGAGCACACCATCTTCGCATGCAAACTCATTGGCAGTGATGTCCTGGAAAGATGACAAGACACCAACGGTGGCAGAGGTGATAGATAGACTCCGGGATTACGACACAAATATCTCTTCCTCGCTTGTCTCTGCTGTGGAGAAACTATCCCAAGAGGTCCAGCAACTCAAAGAAGATCTGTCCTACTCTCCACCTCGACAGAGTAGTGTCTCAGCTGTTAGGAATAAGTGTCCTTTGGCTCAAAGAAGGGGATACACACCACGGGCCACCCTATGGTTCTACCTGCGTGACCACGGAGAGGACATGATGAGGTGGGATGGTAAGCCTACCTCGACCCTACAGGCACGAGTGCATGAACTGCAAGGAAGAACAGTCACTCAGGGAGGCTCTTCCAGGAAAGCTGCTGCTCCAATTTCCAGCGAGCAAGTCCCCAGACAGAGGAGTAGAAGCGCAGATTTTATTTCTAAGTGTAATAGAAGGACTCCTGATTCACATTTGCAGGAAGTGAGTTGTGACTGCCATGATCAGGACTAGAGGGGCCCTGCCTCCAGCCGGGTGGAGGAAAGGGATAACCAGGCTTACTGGACTGTGTGGATCCGATGGCCTGGCACGTCCGACCCACAGGAGTATAAAGCTTTAGTGGACACCGGCGCACAGTGCACCTTAATGCCATCAAACTATATAGGGGCAGAACCCTTCAGCATTGCTGGAGTGACAGGGGGGATCCCAAGAGCTAACTGTATTGGAGGCCGAAGTGAGCCTAACTGGCAATGAGTGGCAGAAGCACCCCATTGTGACTGGCCCAGAGGCTCCGTGCATCCTTGGCATAGACTACCTCAGGAGAGGGTATTTCAAGGACCCAAAAGGTTACAAGTGGGCTTTTGGTGTAGCTGCCTTGGAGACGGAGGAAACTGAACAGCTGTCTACCTTGCCCGGTCTCTCAAAGGACCCTTCTGTGGTGGGGTTGCTGAAGGTCAAAGAACAACAGGTGCCAATCGCCACCACAACAGTGCACCGGCGGCAATATCGCACCAACAGAGACTCTCTGATCCCCATCCATAAACTCATTCACCAACTGAGGAGCCAAGGAGTCATCAGTAAGACCCACTCACCCTTTAACAGTCCCATATGGCCAGTCTGGAAGTCTAATGGAGAGTGGAGACTAACAGTAGACTATCGTGGCCTGAATGAAGTCACTCCACCATTGAGTGCTGCTGTGCCAGACATGCTAGAACTTCAATACGAACTGGAGTCAAAGGCAGCCAAGTGGTATGCCACAACTGATATTGCTAATGCATTCTTCTCAATCCCTCTGGCAGCAGAGTGCAGGCCACAGTTTGCTTTCACATGGAGGGGCGTCCAGTACACCTGGAATCGACTGCCCCAGGGGTGGAAACACAGTCCTACCATTTGCCATGGACTGATTCAGACTGTACTGGAACAGGGAGAAGCTGCAGAACACCTTCAATACATTGATGACATCATTGTGTGGGGCAACACAGCAGAAGAAGTTTTTGAGAAAGGAGAGAAAATAGTCCAAATCCTTCTGAAAGCTGGTTTTGCCATAAAACAAAGTAAGGTGAAGGGACCTGCACGAGAAATCCAGTTCTTAGGTATCAAATGGCAAGATGGTCGTCGTCAGATTCCAATGGATGTGATCAACAAAATAGCAGCCATGTCTCCACCAACTAGCAAAAAGGAAACACAAGCTTTCTTGGGCGTTGTGGGTTTTTGGAGAATGCATATTCCAAATTACAGTATGATCATAAGCCCTCTCTATCAAGTGACCCGGAAAAAGAATGATGGGGCCCTGAGCAACGACAAGCCTTTGAACAAATTAAACGAGAAATAGTCCATGCAGTAGCTCTTGGGCCAGTCCGGGCAGGACAAGATGTAAAAAACGTGCTCTACACCGCAGCTGGGGAGAATGGCCCTACCTGGAGGCTCTGGCAGAAAGCACATGGGGAGACCCGGGGTCGACCCCTAGGGTTTTGGAGTCGGGGATACAGAGGGTCCGAAGCCCGCTATACTCCAACTGAAAAAGAGGTATTGGCAGCATATGAAGGGGTTCGAGCTGCTTCAGAAGTGGTTGGTACTGAGGCACAGTTGCTCCTGGCACCCCGACTGCCAGTGCTGGGCTGGATGTTCAAAGGAAACATCCCCTCTACACACCATGCAACTGATGCTACGTGGAGTAAATGGGTTGCACTGATCACCCAGCGGGCTCGAGTAGGAAACCCCAGTCGCCCAGGAATCTTGGAAGTGATTATGGACTGGCCAGAAGGCAAAGATTTTGGATTATCACCAGAGGAGGAGGTGACACGTGCTGAAGAAGCCCCACTGTATAACAAACTGCCAGAAGATGAGAAGCAATACGCCCTGTTCACTGATGGGTCCTGTCGCCTTGTGGGAAAGCACCGGAGATGGAAGGCTGCTGTATGGAGTCCTACACGACAAGTAGCAGAAACTGCTGAAGGAGAAGGTGAATCGAGCCAGTTTGCAGAGGTAAAGGCCATCCAGCTGGCCTTAGACATTGCTGAACGGGAAGAGTGGCCAGTGCTCTATCTCTATACTGACTCCTGGATGGTGGCAAATGCCTTGTGGGGCTGGCTGCAGCAATGGAAGCAAAGCAACTGGCAGCGCAGAGGCAAACCCATCTGGGCTGCCACATTGTGGCAAGATATTGCTGCCCGGGTAGAGAAACTGGTTGTAAAGGTACAGCATGTGGATGCTCACGTCCCCAAGAGTCGGGCCACTGAAGAACATCAAAACAACCAGCAGGTAGATCAGGCTGCCAAGATTGAAGTGGCTGAGGTGGATCTGGACTGGCAGCATAAGGGTGAACTATTTCTAGCTCGAAGGGGCCCATGACACATCAGGCCATCAAGGGAGAGATGCAACATACAGGTGGGCTCGTGATCGAGGGGTGGACTTGACCATGGATATTATTGCACAGGTTATCCACGAATGTGACACATGCACTGCAGTCAAGCAAGCGAAGCGGGTAAAGCCTCTGTGGTATGGGGGACGATGGCTGAAATATAAATATGGGGAGGCCTGGCAAATTGACTATATCACACTCCCACAGACCCGCCAAGGCAAGCGCCATGTGCTTACAATGGTAGAAACAACGACTGGCTGGCTGGAAGCATATCCTGTCCCCCACGCCACTGCCCGGAACACTATCCTGGGTCTTGAGAAACAAGTCCTGTGGCGACATGGCGCCCCAGAGAGGATTGAGTCAGACAATGGGACTCACTTCCGAAATAGCCTCATAGATACCTGGGCCAAAGAGCATGGCATTGAGTGGGTGTATCACATCCCCTATCACGCACCAGCCTCTGGGAAAATTGAGCGGTACAATGGACTGTTAAAAACTACACTGAGAGCAATGGGGGGTGGAACATTCAAGCACTGGGATACACATTTAGCAAAAGCCACGTGGTTAGTCAACACGAGGGGATCTGCCAACCGAGCTAGCCCTGCCCAGTCAGAATCCTTACGTACTGTGGAAGGGGATAGAGTCCCTGTAGTGCACACAAAAAGTATGCTGGGCAAAACAGTCTGGGTTCTTCCTGCCTCTGGCAAAGGCAAACCCATTCGTGGGATTGCTTTTGCTCGAGGACCTGGGTGCACTTGGTGGGTGATGCGGGCGGATGGAGAAATCTGATGTGTGCCTCAGGGGGATTTGATTTTGGGTGAAAACAGCCAATGAACTGCATGGCACAATGTGAACTGCTATATAATACTGTGTGTCACCTCTGTGTTGTATCAATGATATCAGAGTACGAGCCTCCCAACCCATGGAAGATCAACTATGAAACAAGCTGTGCAGCAGTGATGGAACGATGACTGACTCGGTATGCAGCAACCCAACGCCACACACCATCTCTCCCACCTGGAAAGACTGATACAACAGATGGAGCCCAGAGTCACGGACTGGGTGAACTCAATGGACATTTTAATGGACATTGTACAGGGAAGGTCCATGAACTAAGGGAATGATGTCTGTGTATTATGTTAAAGGATGGGAAGGGGAGGGGTGGTGGTTGGTATGGTTGTATTGCATTATATGGGACCTGGGCATGGTGTAAATGGTATGGAATAAGGGGTGGAGAATGTGCTGGTTTTTGGCTGAGAAGAGGTTAATTCTCCTCACTGTGGGGGTCGGCTACCTTTCCAGCTTCCCGCGCTCTGCCACGTGGCGGGGGGGGGGCTGGGAGGGGCAGGGCCATGGTGGGGGCGGCTGACCCCGACTGGCCAATGGCAGGTTCATTCCATACCATGTGACACCATGACCAATATACTGAGCGGGGGCAGTGGCAGCGCGGGGGCGGCGCGGCGTCGGGTCGGCGGGTGGTGAGCGGCTGCGGCGCGTGCGGTTTGTTTCGGCGGTTCGTTCCCCCTCTCCCCTCCCTTCCCCCCCCTCCCCCGGGGCTTTGCGCCTCTCGTTGTTCTCCTTTCCATTGCATTTCTACTGTTGTTTCTTTTAATTTTAATTATTAAACTGTTCTTATCCCAACCCACGAGCGTTACCCTTCTGATTCTCTCCCCCATCTACCGGTGGGGGAGTGAGCGAGCGACTGTGTGGGGCTGAGCTGCCGCTAAACCACAACACAGATGTTATGGGCTGGACTAATTCCAGTGTGGTATTAACCCCTTTTGTAATTTCTTATGATTCTCCTTGCATGCTGGATCCCTATGGCTGATTCTGCCCAAGTCATGTTTGACCTCACTGCTCAGTCTGATTCACTTTTTCTTGCACAAACTAGATTCTTCTATGTCAAGCGTGGGCCTTTTCTTTAGTTTAACCACCCCTTCAATGCAAGTATCACCAATTAGGGGCCTTATAATTCACATTATTATAATAATCTGTTCTGAGTCTAATGTGATAATGATTTGCTCTGTTCTATTCTTGACCATATCTCTGGCTTTTCATGTTTTTACAATGGCTTCAAAAACTAAAGCTTCTGTCTGTTTTTCAGCTGGTTCTCTATTGCAGAGCTCTTTTTTGCAATGGGGCAGGTGGTAATGGACAGCCATACTCCTTCAGACTCTTCCTAGCACAACTGCTAGAATTACTTGTCTTGGGTGGATCCCAATGTTGTCTAAGTTCTGCTTAAGATCCCTTCCCTGCTTTACAGCTGTGTTTAATGTCCTGGGCCTAGGCCACACACAACTGTTCAAATGCAGCCTGGTCATAATTTGGGGCTTGTCTGCCACTAATGTTTAGAAGACTGTGGGCAGAGGCTGACACCTTTTTCCATGCCAAAGTCTTACATTTGGCTTGTGCTAATATGTATAATACAACACAATGTATCTACTTGCAATGATCATTGTTTTATATAAATTCTTCCATCAGTCCACCCAGAAGCTGTAGCATAGTCTCAAGAGCAATTCTCTTGATCAGTCATGGTTAAACAAGTATTAGCATCTAACTTAAGAAGCCATTTAATATACATGGGGTTTTTTTTGTTTAAAGAATCTGCTGTTGAGGCCAAGACTTTTAACTGTTCCAGGATAGGATGAGCAATAATAATTGTTTCTTCCCTAACAACTCAGTCTGACTGTGGTAGTGTACTTCTCCTTCTTCTTGTCCATATCCACTTTTTACGGTAACCCAGGTAGTGATGGGTGGTACAGGATGCACTTTGAACAGTGGCAGCACTTCAGCATCAGGAGCATGTGGACTTTTAGCCTTATGTTTCTCTGTGGCGGGGTCACTGTCTTGATCAAACAATTAAACTCCATCCCCTAAGCTGGAATCATCACGAGAGGGTTCTTTGGCAAGAGCTGTGTCATCTCGCGTTGCACACAGCGTTGCTTTACAGGTTCAGTTCCTTCTAGAGTTTTACTTTCTCAGTGTTTTAACTCAGCAGACCACTAGCATCCTAGCTTATGCCAACAGCATCCTGGCTTGTATCAGGAATACTGTGGCCAGCAGGGAAGTGATCGTGCCCCTGTACTTGGCACTGGTGAGACCACACCTTGAATATTGTGTTCCGTTTTGGGCCCCTCACTACAGGAAGGACATTGAGTTGCTGAGGCCTGTTCAGAGAAGGGCAACAAAGCTGGTGAAATGTGTGGAGAGCAGGTCTTACGAGGAGCGGTTGAGGGAACTGGGGTTGTTTAGTCTGGAGAAGAGGAGGCTGAGGGGAGACCTTATGGCTCTCTACAATTACCTGAAAGGAGTTGTAGTGAGGTGGGTGTTGGTCTCTTCTCCCAGGCCACTAGCGACAGAACAAGAGGAAACGGCTTCCAGCTGCATCAGGGGAGGTTTAGATTGGCTCTTAGGAAAAACGTCTTTACTGAAAGAGTGGTCAGGCATTGGAACAGGCTGCCCAGAGAGGTGGTGGAGTCACCATCCCCAGAGGTGTTCAAAAAAAGTGTAGATGTGGCACTTCAGGGCACGGTTTAGGAGGCATGGTGGTGTTTGGTTGACGGTTGGACTTGATGATCTTAGAGGTCTTTTTCAACCGTAATGCTTCTATGATTCTATTTCAGAATTTAATTTCTTGCCTTTAGTGTTGAAGGCTGGATTTCCTGACCTGGCCTCTGTGTCACTGACCGCATTGCCCCTATGCTGTCTCACTTCATGTCTTCACAGGAAACTTTTGGTGTTAAGCCTTTAAAGTTTGTAAGCTCTTGGTCAGTATCTGTGTCATGCAAATTGGGCTCTGAGGGCTTGAGCAACCCCCTGTTCCCCAACTCCCACAGTTCTTATAAAATGGAGCTGGCCAGGAACACACGTTAGCTGCATTCCTGGTCTTCTGTGATCACTGGAGGCTGCCATCCACAGACAGGCTTTTACAGAAAAGCTGCTCACAGTTTTTGTTACACTCAGCGTCTTATTATAGTCAAAAAGGAATGGCACACTTTATACACAAAGCCAAGAAGTCATTGTTTGGCTAGCTGAAGTTATAACAGTCTAATCAGAACATAACAAACAACTTAATAGTCCAATTACAGTAAAACTGCACAGTTAAAATTATCAGGAAAAATCCTCATTAATATTACATCAAAATTGCTGACTTATACTTCCTAGTAGAATTTTGTACAACATTGTAATGCCCTGCGAGTCTTATGTCTCTGGGACCTGTCTTCCATGACAAGAATAGGGAGAGGGGTTGCCACTGGCTGATGTCCACCAAGACTTTTCTCAGGAGAGGAATGTTGTTGGAGGAGATAATTTTTTTCTTCCTCGTTGTTGGCTCAATCTGGAGTTATGTTCCTTTGGTTGCTAACATAGTCTTAGTTGCTCTTTCTTCACTGGTACCAACTAAAGTTTGACTATCTTTGTTCAACTGTCTTAGTTAAAGATATACAATAGCCTCTGTGGCCTCAGTCTATGGGGTTAATATTTGTTACTAAATAACAGCATAGGTCAGCTTCACCTTTACCATATGTGGTATTCACAGAGCTAACTAAAACCAAGTTATGCAATTGTTCTCTGGCTGCTAGACAACTGCTGTCACAGCTAAAACAAGCTGAAATCATCTCAGGCTAAGAGAAATGCAGACAGATCCTGCATGGATGGATCAAAGCCTCTCACTTTTCCTAGCAATGTGAAAATCATATTTACTAGGCTAAAGAGCTGCCTTGTGGTTCTTTTCCATGTTGTCTCACAGTGTTTCTGCAGAACAGTGAATAGGCCTTTCCTGTGGATATAATCTGATTATTGTATGGATGTCAACTGAAAGTGGTTCATCCAAAGATGCATGGAGAATTGTAATCCAAATGCTTGCACTTGCTATTTCTACATCATGTGCTTTAACCTCCTCAATGCCATTCAGGTTTTCTCATGAAATACAAATTAATCAGTATTTTTAAGTGTAGTGTCAACTGACTGGTATACTTGCAAAGTGAAAAAAGTAGTTGTATCAGGATATCTAGCTAAGCCTGGAGAGCTTAGCAGCTTCTTTCCTTTCACTGCTGGGCTAATTTTGCTGGAGCCCAGCAGGCACACAGATGTACAATGAAATGTGCTAAATAAACTTGCTGTAGCCAGAAGGAAATATTATAGAATTATAGAATTGTTAAGGTTGGAAAAGACCCTTAAGATCACCAAATCCAACTGTTAACCTATCACTGCCAAGTCCACCACTAAACCATATCCACAAGCACCACGTCTACCCTTCTTTTAAATACCTCCAGGGATGGAGACTCAACCACCTCTCTGGGCAGCCTGTTCCAATGCCTGACAACCCTTTTGGTGAAGAAGTTTTTCCTAATGTCCAACCTAAACTTCCCCTGGCACAGCTTGAGGCCATTTCCTCTCATCCTATCGCTTGTTACTAGGGAGAAGAGACCAACCCCCACCTCGCTACAACCTCCTTTCAGGCAGTTGTAGAGAGCGATAAGGTCTCCCCTCAGCCTCCTCTTCTCCAGACTAAACAACCCCAATTGCCTGAGCTGCTCCTCATAAGACTTGTTCTCTAGACCCTTCACCAACTTTGTTGCCCTTCTCTGGACACGCTCCAGCACCTCGATGTCCTTCTTGTGGTGATGGTCCCAAAACTGCACACAGTGCTTGAGGTGTGGCCTCACCAGTGCTGAGTACAGGGGCACGATCATGTCCCTGCTCCTGCTGGCCACACTATTCCTGATGCAAGCCAGGATCCTATTGACCTTCTTGGCTGCCTGACCACACTGCCAGCTCATGTTCAAGTGGATGTCAGCCAACACCCCCTTTTGTTGCCTTTCAACAAAAAATTTCATGTAGCTAATGAAATACTACTGTTAAAGGTGCAAAATAAACAAGCTAAATAACAGATAAATCAAAGATTATCACGTTGGGGTATGTTTTTTTCCTATTATAGACTTTTTATCACATTATGTACACAGCATTTCAAACAGAAATGCAAACAGTTTGCCTGTGCACAGTAAACCAGAAGAATATGAAACAGCTTTCCCATACACATCAGATAATTGAGATCCCTCTGACCACTAGATTTTTATGCTGAAACTACAAAGCCAGGCTAAGGAGTCCTGATTCTTCAGGGCTTTAGTGTTGTGAGCTGCTCTTCCCTGTGAAACACCATGAACTTTCTCCCTAGTCATCAATTTCTAGCCCCAGAAGCCTTGCAGTCAGCCCTCTAGTTCATACTAAACTGTTAGTCTGTTAGTTTGTTCCTCTGCAAAGTTTTACATGATGTTTTTGTAGGGAGTTAGCCTTGTGTAGAAAACCAACCAAGATCCACATTTCACTGCTGAAACTTCTCCAGGGGCTGAGTTCAGCCTCTCCTCCCTGTTCTGTGCCATCCCAGGTGGTACATTATATTTCCACTGACTTTGACTCCCTGCAGCTGAGAACTGGGCCACTACCTCACATTGCATGTAGTAAGGCCATGTATTATATTCCTCTTCTTCAAGGTGTTTTGGTCACCATTTATATTCTGGGGTTTAAGCTGTTTCAGTTTTTTAGACAAAAAAAAATATTTAAAATATATACAGCATGTTATGAAAAATGCAATGAATTTCTTCTAAACCTTATAAAAGAGGACTTCTTGATGGATTCTTAGATAGTCCTTATAAAAATTTTGATAAAGGCTAAAGCACAATGTCCAGTTCCCACAGAATTACTCAGGTGAAAGCTGGGAAGAAATCCCTTAGCTTCCCAGGATGAGCAAGCACTGGTGCTCTACAGAGCTGTAACGGAAATAATTAGCTTTTGAGTCCTGGAATTATACATTCAACAAAAATTCATTCATGCGTGTGTTTCTGCCTCCTGGGGAAAAATGTAAAGATGTTGCGTACTTGTAGTTGTAAAGAAATAACGCTAGAGAGCACTGGAAGTTTTGTGGAAGGAAGTGCCTGCTGTACTCACATTTGTTCCCTAAACTGGGCTGAAAAATGCATAGTAAGTAAGTAAGGTCTGGAGAGCCCTTTTGGGGCTGGTCTGATGTTGACCAAATGCCTCTGTGCTCCTTTGAACTTCTGGAGAAATAAAAAAAAATCATAAAACCATGACAAAAATTGGGGAAGAAGTCTCTAGTCCAACCTCACTCAGGGCAGCTCTCTTGTCCCTGTGGGTTTTAGCCAAGGACAGTGATCACATGGCCTCTCTGGGCACCTGTTCCAGTGCTGCACCACTCTCATGAAGGAAGAAATTGTTCCTTCTGCAGCACTGCAACTTGTGCCCATTCCTGTTTTGTCCATCTGAGAAGAGTCTGGCTCCAACTTCTGTATACCCCACTCTCCATTAACTGGTGGACAGTGGCCAACTAGACCCTCTTCCCCTTAATCTTCCCTCTCTAAGGCTGCCTGGACCCTGATTCTGGCACCCCCTTAGTGGCTCACCACTGGGTTTGCAACAGATTGTCACCATCTCTCTTGAAATAGGATGCTGAAAAGGAGACACAGTACTCCAGCTGTGGCTTCATGATTATGTTGAACAAAGTGCAAAAAGCACGTGATAGCTATTCTCTTTCTTGCCAGTGCAGCCCTTCCTTATGCAGGCATCTTTCTTTGCCATGGGGCCACACTGCTTATTTATTGCTCAGCATGTTTTACTGCATGGAATATGGTGCTTGTTTTCTGTGTTCAGATATCCAGTTACAAGCCTTTTTGTGTTCCAGTGTTTGTTCTAGTCGTAATAGCTATTATATATATGTATTATATATGTATATATACTTTTATACTCTCTCTAAGAGATTTTAAGCTCTAATAGCCCATTTCCTGATTTGCTGGTGCAGAACCATCCTATTACAATGAGATCTCAGTCAGATCTCATCTCAGTTCCAGGTCTCTGCTCTAACAATTTCAGCACATCCAGAGATACTTGCGGAGGGGGGAAATTCTCACCTGCCCTATTTTTTAATTTATATTGCAAGCTGATACTCTCTTTGTAACTGACGGAGAGGCAGCTCCAGGGGGCTCCTTATCTCAGACACCAAGTTTGAATGTGGTAAATCTCCTCCTAGACTGCCTAGGTGCTTTCACTTAACTGCAAGAGGCAGTAAGACAGTTAATCTAACCAAGGCTTAACTCAGGTCACTAGACTTAGTTGAGATGCTCCCATACAGGCTTGCTCATTGCTGCGGTCTGGGGAAGGTTAGCATATATACCACTGACACAGTACCTGTATTGTGATTCAACAATGCTGTTACTGCTTATAGATACATTTGTCCCTATCATCTGCAGATACTGGGAATATTAACTTAAATGTAGCTCAGTGGCAAACCTAAAATGTTTGCAAACATTTTCTGGAAGAACATCTTCTGGAAGAATGGTAAGACACGTGATCTAGCCACCTTTTGTTCATTCAGTACAACAATTTATAGGCAATCAGGCTTTTACAACAGCTTTGCTTCCAATTTCATAGGCAGAAAGAAAATTACTGCCAAAAAGTACTGTCACAGTAAATAAATACATTAGTGGCCAAGGAATGTCTAACTCTACATATAAGTGCACTTACAGAAAGAGCTCTGGAATACATGGAAAGAAGGAAGCTCATGTATCTGGATTCAGGTCTTAAAATTTGTGAAGCAACAACCTGCAAATACATGATGCATTGATAATCACCCTGGCCTGCTGAAAAGAGTGCTGGGCAGAGGGACAGGAGTGCTGAGCAGTCTTCCAGCCTCTGCCACTGGCCTACTTGATGAGCTTGGGCCAGCCTTTTACTTTTTGCCCTTCCAACTGCATCCTGGGAATAGTGACATGCATTTCTTTGCAAAGTGCTCTCAGACCCACAGGTCAAAATTCTACCCAAAAGGTAACACTTGCTCATACATGGGGTAAGACACAGGAGGTCTACTCAGCCTGAAGAAAGGCAGGCTATGTCAGTACAGCTGAATACAGCACATTATGGAAGGCCTAAAAAAATAGACTTCAACCTGTAAGTCCATGTGGTGCAGTGCTGCACTGTGCTGTAGGGACATATCCAGCATGCTGTTTTAGAGTGTATTTGCATTGAACTAGGACATGCTCGCTCAACCACAGTGCTGCAGTCATGCCAGAGGATTCTGCAACTGTACCAGCACCTTTGCTATGTCTCATCTTGCAGACACATCCGCTGTTGTCCAAAACACTAGATGCTGTTGTGTAGATGTACGGTCTGCAGAGAGATACACCACTTTTTCCCCACCAGTCATTCTCCAAGTCACAGATATGCAGGTTCCAGAAGACCAGAACATACCTTATAACATCACCAAGTACCTGTTACCTACGGAATTGGCCCCAGCAGGCTCATTGCTTCAATCCTTTGAAAAAACCTAACTCAGTGTGTGAAAGTGCAGGAAAGGAGAGAAGGCAATACGGCAGTGTGCTGGAAGGGGTGTTCACTAGCTCCTTCCTGACATGCCATCACCAAACTACTCAGGAGATGGAGCACGTTCTTCCACCCACATATTCACCCCACCACTGCTTAGCATTGAAAAATACATCCAAGGGAATACATGGCACTCAGAATAAATAATCTCCACTGCAACATCTTTGGGAACTAACCTGAAATTCAAAAAGAGTTGACATGCCACAGAAAAAACCCCAAACCTTTCACAGGGAAGAAACCCATCTCACAGACTTCTAACCCTGTTTGCTTCCCACCTACTCCAAGTCCCACCTTGAAAATATTTAGCTTGCAATCTGCAGGCGCTGCTGGTTCACTGAGCTGTATTTTTTCTTTTTTTTTTTTTTTATTTTCTTGGTAAATTCATGGGTTTGCTCTGTTTAGATTACATCTTTTTTGCTGCAGTGTGGGATAACAATACACAGACTTTCATTTATGGCAGGAAGTGTCTTTGGTTGTAGCCCTAGCTCTGATCATGCCTTCTGGGTGCTGCTTTTGCACTGCATTGTACATGCAGGCTCTGCTGTGACACAGTGTTTAGAATTGAAACCCAAACTGGAGATGCACTCATGGGATTCACTCAATTTAGGCTGGAAGTCTCTGTGTTGCAGCTCAGCCTTCAGGAAGTTTCCACTTCCTGAAATGGACCTTTCCAGGTCCATTTTATTGTCAGAGCAGAAGTTCAAGTTCTTCAAAACATGCACCACAAGGCAGCTGGAGCCCTGGGCTGAGCTGCCTGTTCTGTCGCAGAAGGTGTTGAATTCTGCTTTGCAGCCCACGTTGCTGTTTTCAGTCTACTTTTGCCTTTGCACGCAACAAAGGACATGCTGCCACATCCACAGGAGTGGCAGGATCTGAAGTTGTTATCACAGTTAGTCTGTACATGACTGGAAATGGTAACTGTGCTAACACCAGAACATTACTAAGTGGCATTACTCGTGCATGATGGT
Organism: Phalacrocorax carbo; assembly: GCF_963921805.1. Classification (NCBI taxonomy): domain Eukaryota; kingdom Metazoa; phylum Chordata; class Aves; order Suliformes; family Phalacrocoracidae; genus Phalacrocorax; species Phalacrocorax carbo. Next base: position 83,256,441 of record NC_087513.1, on the reverse strand, counting down.
TAGAAGTGGAGAATATGTCTATGTGCAATCAGTAGCACATGTCAAGGTGGGGAAGAGTGTGAGTTTGTAGTCATTTGCCTGTCTCAACAGAGCCACTGAAGCTCCAGGCTGCCAAACTCTAAATGATGTGCAGAGGAATCCTAGACAGCCACCCCACCATCTTTCCCTGAGGCAGCACATGCTGCAAGGAAGTCTGAACTGCCAGATATCTCTGTGCTCTGGCAAACAGTCTGAAAACTCAAGGCCACCAAATCACTCCTCCCCTGCTCCCCGACATGTGGCTGACTAATGTACAGCAAGCCCTGTAGTTTTACTGGCCTCATCAGCATTCGTGTTCTGTAAAGCTAAGCATATTAATTGGGTGGCTGGTAGAAAAGAAGAGGGTGAAGCAAGGCTTTATCTGGTGAAGTCAAAAGACATGAGGTGATGGTGGGTCCTGGGGAAAGGCCACATGGATACACAACCCAGCTTACAACTGTGACCTAGGCCTGTGAAGAAGCATTTTGATATTTGAGCAACTATTTTCCCCAGGAGTAACAAACCAAGACGACCATGACAACTGAATGATTAGATGTGAAAAGATGACAATGGCGGAATGACTAGGCTGAACAGGCTCTGCTTCTGAAGCATTTATTCTGCAAAATGCACCAGTAGACAGCAGTGTGTTGTCAGATGCAAAAAGTGTGTTCAGATTCTGGAGATATTCATATGATAAAAATGCAGCTGTCTAAACAAAGCAGAATTCTGTTTCACAGAATTTACAAGAAATGTCAACAATTTCTTTTTAGACACATGGTATATAGTGAAAGAGTCTTGCTTTATTAAATTTAACGTTAGCCTGTTATCTTGTCTGCAATGTTCTGTTAGATAACCTACAAGAAGAGGGTTATGGAGAAGCCAGAGGCAGTCTCTTCTCAAAGGGGCACAGTGAAAGTACAAGAAGCAACAGGTACAAGTTGCAGCCCAGAGATTGTGACCAGGCAGAAGGAAAAAATTTTTTCCATCATGAGAGTGGTGCAGCACTGCAACAGATACCCAGGGAGGCCATGGGATCTCTGTTGAGATTTCTAAAACCTGCCTGGACAAAGCCCTGAGCAACCTGATCTAGCTGTGGAATTAGCCCTGCTTTGAGCACGGGTTGGACTTGAGGCCTTCAAGGTCCCTTCCTCCCCAAATGACTCCATGATCCTGCGATATGCAGGCTGGCAATGCTGCTTAGCCCTGGAGCGAATGAGCACACTTGTTGATCTGTGTGGAACTGCCAACCCCAGGCACATGGGCAGGAAAGAGGGGTTTTTCTATCATCTTTATGAGCAATGAGACATTGCTAACAGATATATCTCTTGGTCTATGTCCTTTTCCTACAACAGCCTGGATTTTTTCTTCTGAAAGTGCTATTGGCACTGAGAGGTCAGACCCACATTGGATACTCATAAATAAAATTAGAATTTAAGATGAAAGCAAATAAAATAATGAAAATACTTACAGAGCTAAAAGTATTAACCCTAAAGAAACTACTTCTCAAATGAAAATTCTGTAGCAGTGCAATATCCTTTCTAAAAATAAGAAAAAAATCATAGTTTTCCAGTAGGATAGAAAGAATTAAAGAAAAATGGTTTGCAAAGACTTCTACTCACCTATTCCTTCTAGAAAGTAAAATCCACCTTCCTTTTTCATTATCAGTACTAACAGCGAGCACAGCATGTAGACTTCAAATCCAAAATGAGAACCGCTTATGGCTGTTTTGTAAGTTTGCTCTGGAAAATAACTCTGTGCATTTGTCTTTTTCTTCAGGCAAGTGAAAATCTGGTAGGTCACAGAAGATGTAATTGCCTGGTCTGCACTGTGCATTTATGATGTTACTTTTGTGTATGAAAATGTGTTTTTCAGAGGAGAGGAGAGGAGAGAGAGACATGTTCCCTTAAAATAGAAACACTGTTTTTTTCCACTAGGTCAGAAAGACCCGCGCTTACATCAACTGACTATACATGATTACATCTTGATGGTTTTGAATCATTTAGGAGGGAGTGATGTGAGAAAAGACTGCTTAGGTGTATGTGCAGTGATGGAGAGACTGAGAATTCAGGCAACCTATCTGGCCTTCTAGCTCTTCTTTATGGACTAAAGTTTAAAAAAATCCCAAATAAGGAAAGTGGGGTTTGGTTTGTGGTTGGTTTTTTCTTTTGTTGGTGGTTTGTTTTTGTTTTTGGTTTTTTTTTTTTCCCATTTCAGAGCCTAAATAACCTGCTGTAGAGGATATTGAGAAGTTCAGGGGGAAGCAATGGAAACTGATTCAATCAGAGGATAAATGCTTTGTTTCATATTAGGACCAGTCATTTGGTACGTAGGTTGCCATGAAACAAACCTTGTCAGTATCCAGTTAACAGTATCCACATCTGCGTACTGATCACTTTGTGGCTGATGGAGCAACAATGATTTAGATATGTTGTATAGAAATTGTACCTGAGTGGCAAGTCTGAGTAATCTGTTCCATGACTATCAAAGGTTCATTTTTTTCCCTAAACCTTTTTGTTTCTGCACTTACCACCGTTACCAACGTTGAAAGTAGGAAGGGAAAAGATCAGTAACATAAGATCACAAAAACAAACTTCTTAAATTTAATCTACAGTGTTGTACGACCCATTGAATGTAACAGAAAAGGCGAATAGATTATATCACAGGATAAAAGCACTATTTTCAATTGACCCGTGTAGGTTTGTAAAGCCTATCTGTGTCAAACTCTAAAGGAATTTTCTAAGTGGCAATAAAGCACAAAACCAATAACATAGCTCTTAGCAGGAAATGTCAGAACTGTGCACACGCAGGACTTTGTGTGTTCTGAAATGTGTTTTTAGGTTTTAGAAGTTTCAATTCAAATCTGTGGGGCTTTTCTTTGGGATTTTTTCTTTTTTTGCCAAAATAAAAGACAAAACTACTGTCATCAAAATATCCTGCAGTAAACACATGAGTCATGAACAAGGAGTTAAAGACAGCTCAGGCTTTCTGCCTGTGGAATTGCTGGTTCAAGCAAGGGATAGCTCAAGCAACTTAGGAACAGCAGCTCTGGTCCTCGTAACTACTGTTAAAGTATTGAAATATTCTTTTAAATGGCATTGACCATAATATTTTTAATTTTATTTTGGCTTACATTTCTTTCATTTTTTGATCATAAATAATATTTAAATCATTAATATAATCTAAATTCAGTTGTTAAACCATTATAGTACTTGGTGGATGGTGCAGGTTATAATTTGAGTTACATTTTTATAGCTCTAAGTATGATTGCATTTACATTAGCCCCCAAACATCTTATATATATCTTGTTTATCTTCCTTTTGGGTGAATAGGCTATGTAAGATCATGCACATGAGCATAATACATCCACAACACAGATCATTCTGCTTTAGCTATTCTCATGAGAACCAGCAAAGTTTTGTACCTGTGTAAGTCCATTTTTGGGTACTCCTTAGAAACTTTGCTCTGCATTGGCCCCCCCAAAAATTTTTATATTAATAAAAAGAATGTTTTTTAAACTTCATTTTCTCCTGTATTCTGAAGGGCAAGAGATCACACAAGCAGAGGCAGAATGGTGGCTGAAATAGGCTTTGAAGCTGTATTGAAAGAAGTAACTTCCTTCCTTTTATGTTTCTCACACTTTCTCAGAGCCATAGCACGGCATATGTATACTTCTGGAGGCAGGCAAAGCTAATACAGGATGCAACCCAACGTATTAAACCAGCTCTTTCCATAAGTCAGAGGACTTGCTCATCGATGGCAGGTGATATCACATATGTGGATGTGGCAATGCTACCCGTGGAAAGACCACATGTTCCTTCTCAGACATCAGTTCCAGGTAAAACAGCTAATCAGCTCTTGGACGTACACTGTTTTCTCTCATGTGCTGTCTCTCTCTCTCTTTCATTTTTAAAATTGCCAGTGGATAAGACTAGAAGAATGTTATACAATGCTGCATGTAGAAGTCATGGGAAGGGTGAGAGGTTGCAAATGGTGGAAGAGATCCTCATGAAGTACAAATCAGAAAAGCTACTCTTAAGTCAGTGCTGCCACAGAGTAGTGTCTCAGTTCTGGCCCCTTGTTTTAAGTACAACGAGAAACAAAAATTGTTCATTTTTGAATAATGAGCAAAATCTTTTTTTTTTTAATATGCACAATATGATAAAAAACCTGTTAGACTATGCTCCATCAAATTCCTACCTAGTCAAAAAGTCAGATCAATGCATTTTATTATGTCTTCATGGAAAAGGAGCAGTAAATTAACTAGTAGATCAGAAAACTAGTGGCAGTCAAAAGTGCAGTCACTACCACTGAAGGAAGTACTGAATGACTCCTAAAACCCTCCTGCTCTTCCTCTTTGATTATCCAGTAGTGAATTTCCCAGAACCACATTATCAATCAGGGATTGCTTCATATGTCTGTAACAAAACACAAAGGTTTAAGTCAATATTCACAGTAAGGAAGTTATTTAAATAATATTTTTTAAGAAATAAAATTTCCAGTATTTGGAAAAAATGTAATTCATTCATGAAAACATGGCAAAATTCGGGATCACAGCTAATATGAATGACAACTTCTCACTATGAGCAAATAGGAAATGCTTGTGGTCAGAGTAAGATATTTTTGTGCTTTCAAGGTTCATTAAAGTATTTAATTACTTAAGGAAACTACATTGTGTAATGAGAACTTTTTGAAGATGTTCTACTTACAATGTAGATTAATAATGATGATGATGCTCTGAATGCATGTACTTAAATGACGGAAAAAAGATTTTTAAAAATATTTTCACAAAACCTGTATCTAAAAAATCAAAATTAGTTCACTTTCTTATATATCTAACAGAAAATACTACCTTACACTGTATGTTCATGCATCCACAGATGTTGTTTGTATTACTGTAACCTGTACAACACAAAACACAGATTTTGCCTAGACTTTTACCCCATTTCTAAGGTGATATAATTTGTTTGCAAAGAGCATCAAATCTTTATTTGAAGACATCAAAAAATGTCCCTTGATCATGCTGTCTAAAGGACAAGCTTGAATTTGAATAGGCCTGGCTTTAATTTCCAATGAAAGTTCTCATTAATCTCTAGATGGTTCTTGTTAAATCTTTGTCGAATAGATTTTAGCACTCAATATTTTCTCACATGAAGTTACTGACCACAGTAAAAAAGTAATTTCTCAGTGTCCTTTTGCCTTTAAATCTTTCAGTCTAACTTTCCAAAGAACTCTAATTGTTTTAGTGGATGTTTTTCTGTTCATTCTCCAGTGTTTCCATTTCCTTTAAAAAATATGGAGATGCACCAGAGATGCACCCAGGATGCACAAGTCTCAGTTATACAGAGACAAAAATCTCTTAAATAATCTTTCCTTCACTATTTATAAGTTCCATTATCACCTTCCCCCATCCTTATATCTGGTCATATTCAAACACATTTTATTTGACTGGTCTTGAACTTAGAGATCTGTCATTATGGCTGTCTTTATGTATTGTTTTGTTAACGTTTACTATTTTCAGATTTTATTAGCAATTATTCTTCTACTTACTTTGACACAATGCAAAAAGCACTAAATAGTATTAAGCAATATTGGACCTCATATCAGTTTAGAACATGCCAGAAATATTTCCCTGATAACAATTATTTCTTTGCATTCATCATTAACATATACTAACAGGTTTTATTGCTACTAAAATAGACAAGAACTTGAGCCATATTATTATGTTTTAAAAACTCAAATGAACAATTTCAGTTGCTTGTTCCTTTCTTGAAGTTTAATGCTTTGACTGAAATTCACACATACTCATCCAGCTGGTGAGTGTTCTTTTCTTCAAAACCAAAAGACTCACTTTTACCATAGGAAGAATGGGAGAAACACATTTTTTCCACAGAATTATTCCTGTAATTTTAAAAAAATTGGTAGGAAATTTGAAAAAAATCCTGAAAGGTGACAGGCACATTGAGCAATGTTCACGAAACAGGCTTAAGCTCAGTGTAAGTATAACAATGATTAGTGTTAAGGTTCCGCACTGCACAGTGGAACCTGCGTGGCGGAACGCTGAGATGCCCAGCATTTCTTTACAGCTAACGGAGTAGAGTCTGGGATCCTAGCGTGGTGAGCTAGGACCTGCCCAAACTAGCTAATAGGATAGAGCAATGACACAAGGTGCTGCTTAGTCAGATGTTTCTGGGATTTAAATCCTTCTCTGCAAGCTAGAAGCACTCTTCTACCTGGTCTGGGCTCAAGGCTGCTTCAGACAGGACAGCTTCTGCATAACAAACATGCTTACAGCAGGTCCCACTTGTTATCACACCCTGCATGAAGAAGTTTCAATGCTTCCTCCAGTTCAGAGCAGAAATTTGAAGCTGATTCTCAAAGTGAGGGTCTCAGCTCGAAGGTGATGGGACTCTCCGCGGCAAGCATCACAAGCTCTCCCTTTGACACTATCCCGCCTCTGTGACATGTTGAAATGTCCACTGGAGTATGGCCAGTACCCACATCTCTCCCTTTGCCAGATTTCATGCTGATCTTGCTCTTGGCCAGGGATGTCTACCTATCTTGCAGAAAAAAATGTAGCTTTGAGATGGGCATGAGGGAAAGCACTGCATGGTTAAAACTCTCACCACAGAGAACGGAGAGCTGGGTTTAATCACCACTGCAAATCTGACAGATGAATGCTCCAAGTGGCAGATTCCCAGACTTTAGGCAAGACTTCAAGTCACTCGGCTATGGTGAAGTGGAATGTGCCCACCTCCTCCTGGCTGCATTTAGTGCAAGTTTCAGATCATTAGATGCAATTTACTGGGGTAGATACTAAAAAAACAACATGGGTGAGGGGCATAGCTAACTTGTTCTGCTAAAGTATAGCTGCTGGCAAGATTTGGTGCACACGAAAGGTAAACATGTAGGGAACTGAACTATTGCCAAGGTTCTGCAGTAGTTGAGTAGGTTTTTTAAATATGTTAAATTTGGATTTGAGAGTGAAAGTCCCTTTACAGATCCAGTGCTCGCCTCTTTTTTTTGTTTTTGTTTTTCATTATCTGTGAGATTTGGTTTCATCAAATTATGCAGAGTTTCTTGGAGTTCTCCCAAATACTTTTCTTATCTCAAAGTCTATTAAATGTATTTTGTGAAGATACAGAAAAAGATATAAAAATCACTGGTGGCACATACAGTTGGAAAGAATGTAAAAGTTGCAGCTGAATGATAAGGAAAGCTCAGTCATTGAAAACTATTGGGATAAACTGATAGACTGGACATACTGTGTTAAATAAAATTTAACACAATGTAGCAATAAAAAATGTCTGCAGCCCTAAGTTTGGGAGGCTGCACCCAGAAAAATGATTGAAATGGATTTTCTGTGATCCCATTCCTACAGGAAAGTCAGTGCCAAGTTACACAACCAGTTGGACTCCAGCTGTCACTCAGGTGCTGGAGTTACAAGGACAAGGCAATTCTTGGAGGCTCTAGCAGGCCATGTTGAGGAAGAGTTAGTAGGTGGTACTATCTGTACACATGCTTTGGTGGGCTAGCAGATGCTGTTACAGTGCATGTGCTTCAAAAATAGATGTTCAAAAATAGAAAAGTGTTCCAAAAATACAAGCAAGGATAAATACAGCATGGAAATCCATTTTCTAATAAAAGACTTGGACAGTTTATTCAAGAGTCACCTGCTTATGGTTCATAAATGATTGCATACAATGCCTTTACTCTAGCAGGAAAACAAACTAAGAAGAGCGCAACTTCATCATCAAACTAGCCTACAAGTTGTTGTAGGCTGCTATTAGTTTACCCCTTAGCTTTTTTCCCCCTCCTTAGCCTCCTTGACCCCTCCAGGTCCTGACCATCTTATTCTCCACCCTCTGCTGGACCCTCTCCAGCTTCCCCCAATCCCCCCTCAATGGGGTGGCCCACATCTGGATACAACATTCCAGGTGTGGCTGCAGCAACAGCAAGCGGAGCAGCACAGAAACTTCGCCTGTTCTGCAGGCCAGGGCTCTCCTGACAGCTCTGCTGGCAACTTGTACAAGCTGTGATGATGAGGGTGCACCATGGGCTCACATTCAACCTGGTGTCTGGTTGATTGAAAGAGCCTGATAGCTGTAAAGCCTGACTCTTTGGAATGGGCGACCTGCCAGAAACACTCCCTGTCTGCACATTCACCAAGCAGAAGCTTCTAGTAAAGAGAGATGTCTTTCTGCACTTGACAATTTGCATATAGAAATGAAGTGAAATTTCAGTTTTAATAAGTGAAAGAGATCTCCACCTAGACCCAGAGCTTCTTGCTGCTAAACTAGGTAAGGGTGTGTAAACATCTGGCAAAATTAAGGTTATGTGGTATTTTAGAACCGCTTGCTGACTTCTGAGGACTTCACATTCAAATGACCATGTGCCAATACACACTGTAAGTAATCCTTTTTTAAAAATATTCCGTTTCCACGGATAATAATTTTTTTTTCATAAAATCTGAGAGATATTTGTTAAAGGAATGGATCTTTATTTGAGAGAGAAAATATTTAGTAATAGCAGGAGATTTTCTCTAGTATGTATTTTAGAAGTGTCTCCATTTACCAAGCTAGTGCATTTAAAAGTCTAAAAATCCTGACTGCTCTTCTTTGAAAAATATTTACATTCTAAGAAGAAAAACTTTTATAAGCATTTAATTTTAAGAACAGTTACTTATCTATACTGATAAATATAGTTTACAAATTTTCTGTAGTTCATTGAACTAATAAATTGTAATAAAGCAATCAGTAAAGTGTATTAGGTCAGGTTGTCTAAAGCATAGAACATCTTATGTGTACGAATAAACCTTATTTGCCAATCAGGTCCTCAGTATTTTTCTTACTCTAAAACCTCTCCACACTTCAGCAATTCTCATATCAAATGCTACCTCATTTTAGCCTAATGAGAGTCTCTTCTTCTGCCAAGTTTTTTCCTGGTCAGTGACATTTTATATACCACAAATTGCTTACTTCTTTTTAAAAGCCCCAGTGATCACAAACTAGGGCTGTAGCACAGAGGCTTATTCTTTATTCAGATGGATAAAACCTCACCTTTTATGGAAAGAAGATCAGCCTACCAAAGGTCCAAAAATCTTCCATTAAATTAGCCAGCAGCTCTACAAAATATCCAGGTAGAACAAAACTGAAAATGTGATCAGAAAGAATCCATGTGCATCTATCTCACACCATGCTATTTTAATGGCTTTTCTGTTTTGTTTTGTCAATGTACATCTGGAAAGGGATGTCTTCAACCATCAGGTCCATTCCTCTGTTGTTATAGGCACCATGTAATATCCTGGCATATGCATTCACAAGTCAGGAATGCCCCCAAGAATCACCTCGCTGCAGAAGCGTTTCTCTGAGTGGCAGTTTCCCCTTTGGGGTCTCCCTGCTCCATGAAGTGGTCACGGCTCTGATGCCCCTTAAGCCCTTATGATACCTCCTGAGGTGGCTTAGCAACAAATGGGGTGTTTGCTACGTATAGTACCCAGGTCTTACCCATCCTTCAGTCTGTCTGTCTGCTTCCTGGTCCAGCCACATAGGACCCAAGTAGTTCAAGCAAAGATTATGGAAGATGCTTTCAGTTACTTTCTGACAGCAGCAGGAAATGATAAGTCATCATCTTGCCTGTTGTTTCTTAAAAAAAAAAAAAAGCTGAACATCAAGCTCTGGAAATATAAGCCCATTTTTATACAGACTCAGTCTTCTGTGTAATTCTTTATTGTTTCTCCACTTAATGGCTTGCACAACCACAAATGTCAGCATTTCCCTACTCCTTACAGGAAACATGATCACATACGCTGAGCTGCGCATGAAGCCGAAACCCAAAGGGAGCAGAAGATCAGAGACTTCCGCTTCTGGTAGTGTGCTATTTTGTTTGGTTGTTGGTTACTAATTATAGATTTAGTCTTTCCTATTACCCAACAGTAAAACCTGTTATCAAGACCCGTTATGTACAATCTCTCAATAAAGAACTGATTTATCATTTCATATGGTTTTTTTTTTCTGCTGGGTTCTCAGACTATACTTTCCTTATAAAAATAATACTGAAAGAGATTTTAAAAATAACTTTTAAAAATGTCTTTGTGCCCTACATTGAAAATTTAGCAAAGGAAAGTAAAATTCCACATTTTTTAGGAACCCTCCTGTAAGTGTCTCTGCAGGAGCAGTTACAGGGACACATTTGGCTTTGAAAGTAGTCTAATACCCAGCTGTCTATGTGCAGTTACTGCACTGATGATTGTCACCCTCTCTGTACTGACGAACATGTGCCAGACAAGGTCAGGCCCAATTAACTCTGTGAACTAAAAGGGAACTTTACGAAGTACATCTCAGGCAGCCAGAGAATGGGGTAGTTGCTCATCTCACACAGGCAAGGTCAGGAAAAGAGCAGTGATCAAAGTGCAACTCTGTGGCTTGTGGAAATGGCACCTTGACTACAAATTTCCTTGGGTCCTGCCTCTTCCTGAGTGTTTCACTCTCATGAGCTGATGAATGCTGAATGGCTGGAGAGGTGTTATGGTGTCAGTATGGGATTTTTTGCCTTTTTTGTGCATTTAGATAAGTTAGCTTTCAGCCATGTGACAGGCATGTTAACACAGGAGGGCATGACCAAAGGGGAGGAACATACCACAGACATCCACGATACTTTCCCTGAACTGCTCTGCAGGGTCTTGCAGGGCATAGGTGGGTAGGTGGGAGGAGGTAACTCTTGAAAAAATTAATTCAAAGGAGAAAAAGAGAATTCTTAATTGAATGACTGATTGAAAATCACTTGCTCTATCTGACAAAATGATCTTTTGGTTTCACTTCCATGTATGCAAAATGGATGCAAATTTTTAAAAAGTAAAATGTCCCTGCATACTTCAAACAGCAGACTGATTTTAGGCAGATGATTTCTCTGATTGTTTGCATGCAAGAAACTGGCATACATAAAAGCAGTGTTAATTTTATTAGTGCAAAGACGTTAAGCTGCTCTTCCTCCTGCCTCCCTCTAGGCTGCCGACACGGGCACTCAGCCTGGTTCTATGTGGCGCTGGTCCTGGGAGTTTTTGTGCTCATCCTGCTGGGTGTCGTAGCCGTGCTAGCCAAGCAATGTGAGTAGGTCATACCATCCACTTCATCTCTTCATTGCAGACATGGTTAAAACTCACAAGCACAGTGAGGCCCAAAGAAAAATTCCCTTAGTGTTGAATTAAAGGTGTCAAGTCATACACAAATACAGGAAAATAAATGTAGCATTCCAAAGGGAACATCTGCTACCTGTCATTTAACATACATAGCGCAGATGAAGGGGAGCTGCTGCAATCTACCTTGTCATCGGTGATGCCGGAAAGCTGTAGAGGGAGATTTCAAATCATTATGACAATCAAAACATTTGGTCTTCCTGACTTACAAGTTAAAAGTTGCATCCATGATGCTACTTTGAGACCATTTCACTTAACTACTTTGTAGATTTGAACAAATAAAAATCAGACTTCAGATCATTTCGTTTAATCAGACTTCCCTGGTACTCGTAATATCATAATCCACAACATACTCCAGTTATACAAGAGGTGTTCCAGAGAACATATTAATTTCCTAAGAGAAAACAGTCTTGAAAATCTTCAGAAAAAACATGTCCCTCACGGCCCTCCTTAAAATCTCACCAAAATATTGTGTATTCTTTGTATATCCAACTATCAAAAATAACAAACATTTGCTTTTCCTGACTGTCCATATTATTCAACAGCAACATCCTTTGCCAGATGGATATACTCACTGAGTATGCTTGTAACTGAGTCTGTATACCCACCCAATGCACACACACACACACATCCTCACATTCACATATAACAGTGGATACAAAGACTGCATTTCCTCAACCTTGTTGTTAACCATAACCTCTTTTCTTTTCAAGTTTTGAAGGGCAGAGCAGAAAAATCAGAAAGTTTGTCCCAGTATGGTCTAAATAGCACTGGTGATCACATTTCTTCAGAGAAAACTGACTTGGCCAAGCTCCTGAAATGGCTCAAAGAGGAACTGTGTGAAGATGGACAGGGTGAGGAAAGTCCTTTCACAGCATAGAGGACGTGTTGTGTGCACACTTCCGTTGTCTCTGTTCCCATTTCTGTAACACCCTGCAATTTATGGGAAATCACTGGTACTACCCAGGGAGCATGGTGTTCCTGCATAGACGTGATGCCAGTATCTAAACTAACATTTTAATGACAATAGTTTTGCTCCTCTTTCAGCATAAATAGTTTCCAGTACCTTCTTTGCATTTCTTTCTGCCAGGAGCTGCTGTCAGAAATGCCATATATCGTATGTCCTCCCCTTGTCCTGGAGAACACTTTCCAGACAATAATTATTCACAAAGAGTGGGAGGTAATTTAGCAGAACTATTAGAGCCAGGGAAAGACCTTCCTGGTCTTTTTATTGTGGAACTCTTATTTGTTGGCAAATATTAATGCTTTTCTAAGGATTGATTGTAACGATGTTACTTAGAAACATTAGAGGAAGCCAAGACAGAAAATGTGGGAGATGTTCCTCCCAGATGCTCTGAGTGAAATGAGAAGTAAACCTGGGGATAGCAGTGTTCCCCTTATTTAACATAGTTATTTCTCCAGCTCCATGGATGTAGTTTGAATGTCAATTAAGTAGCTGTGCTTTCCAGTCACATCGTGTCTCAGATCCATATACTCTGCATCATGTCACATTGCACGGTGTGTTCCTCACAAGGGCTGTGTGTGGGAGGAGGAACAGTGTCTTCATAGCCCTCTAGGTCCTCCGGGTACTCTCCACTGGGCAGGTGCACAGGGCGGTGGAGAGCCTGATGATGTGCAGTGGGAGCGCAGAAGTACACAATGGCAAGGGAGTGGGAAGCTGAGGAGAGGAATGGCATTGGAGCCTTCAAACCTCTCCCCACACCAAGTGAACACATGCTTGGGAGTGGGGACTGGCTGCTTTTGGACCAGCCAGGCAGGCACATGAACATAAAATGCTAGAAGGCAACTGGAACAAGTCATGCTACGAGCTAATGGTTCTCTCTCTCCCCCCACAGGAGCAACATGTGAGCTGTGTCCTCCAGGGTGGCAACTACACAAGGGGAGATGTTACTACTTCTCTGAGGAGGCTGTAAGCTGGGATGACAGCCAGAGAAACTGTCTGGCCAGGAAATCCCAGCTTCTTGTCATTGAAGATGAATTTGAGATGGTGAGTCTTGCAGCAGCCCTAAAATTGTGCAACAGGCATCTGCCTTAGCCAAATATTTCACCAAGTGAACATGGCCCAGATGTCAGGTGTACATGCAGGCAAGCAAGAGTCCCATCAAGTGCAGAGAATCTGACTCGCTATGGGCAGGAGTCTGTATAGGGTTGGATAGGGTCAACAGAGGAGAAGCATGAGATGCAAGTGTGGAAGCCAGAGTAGCTATGACTGTGAGGAGGAAATGCCACCCATTCCACTACTTGGCTCTGGGAAGAGGGGTCTGATCCAACTACTAAACAGAAATTCAGACAGCCAAACCTCCTCATTTTCCCTTGGGAAAATGAATAGCAAGGTATAACTGAATGGCTCTTCTGAGAAATGTATTGTTCCCTGAGGAATGGGTCTTTTACCTTGAAGACCAGGCTTTGCAACCCAACTCATTTGGGTGAGGAGCATCACTGAGGGGTTTTTTTTGACAGCTGACAGGAAGCCAGTCAGCCTGAGTGCCAGCCTGAATCAGAAACTCTGTGGCTGGTCACATGCATATAGGCTGTTGTAATGGGCTGCCGCCATGGCTGGATCCCTGTCCTTGCTCCCCACATGAGGGACTACCTGAAAAGCTGGGCATGAGATGGGACAGCAATCTGAGCACAGCAGAAAAGCTCTGCTGTTGGGTAACATGCTTCTACTTGTTCCACAGGAATTCATAGACAATAAAGAAAAAGACACCAAATATATCTGGATTGGGCAGAAGATTCAAGACATAAAGAAACAAGGGAATTCAGTTGAAGATCCTGGAGTAAAAGAAAACAGGTGATAATTTGTGGGGGGGAAGGGTGTCTTCAGCAAAAGCTAAGGTGTAGTACTCTGCATGTAAATACAACTCTGAATCCAAGCTAATTTCCCAAAGCACAGATATAGTCCTGCATCTTCAGGCACTTATTCAGGGTCTATTTCACAGCCAGTTCCAGGTTACGTTGGAAACAGATTTGTTTTCTGCCTTCAAGACCAACCACAGTCACAGTGTATGTATTAATGCAGAGGGACATTAATTAACATCTCTCCCATGAAACCACTACCAAAAAACTCTCTCAGTATACAGACCATATATATTGCCTCTGCTGAATGTGATGCCTGTCACATAGTGTGGGTGCTGACATGTGTGCAGCTGAGGGGTTCTTCCCCTCCCTTTCACCATTACAGTTCAGCATTATGGCTGCATGTGGAGGTTTTCTCATGCTTCTTACACTAATGTTCATGATGCTACAGGCTTGGGGAGGAGTGGCTGGAGAGCTTCCTGGAGGAAAAGGACCTGGGGGTGTTGGCTGACAGCCAGCTGAATATGAGCCAGCAGTGTGCTCAGGTGGCCAAGGCCAACAGCATCCTGGCTTGTATCAGGAATAGTGTGGCCAGCAGGAGCAGGGAGGTGATCATGCCCCTGTACTTGGCACTGGTGAGGCCACACGTCAAATACTGTGTGCAGTTTTGGGACCATCACCACAAGAAGGACATCGAGGTGCTGGAGCGTGTCCAGAGAAGGGCAACAAAGTTGGTGAAGGGTCTAGAGAACAAGTCTTATGAGGAGCAGCTCAGGCAATTGGGGTTGTTTAGTCTGGAGAAGAGGAGGCTGAGGGGAGACCTTATCGCTCTCTACAACTACCTGAAAGGAGGTTGTAGCGAGGTGGGGGTTGGTCTCTTCTCCCTAGTAACAAGCGATAGGATGAGAGGAAATGGCCTCAAGCTGTGCCAGGGGAAGTTTAGGTTGGACATTAGGAAAAACTTCTTCACCAAAAGGGTTGTCAGGCATTGGAACAGGCTGCCCAGAGAGGTGGTTGAGTCTCCATCCCTGGAGGTATTTAAAAGAAGGGTAGACGTGGTGCTTGTGGATATGGTTTAGTGGTGGACTTGGCAGTGATAGGTTAGCGGTTGGACTCAATGATCTTAAGGGTCTTTTCCAACCTTAATGACTCTATGATTCTATGATTCTATGAATATCAACCCCTCAGCAGCCAGCAGCCTCTGCTGTGGTTGCCTATCCCACTTCCATGTCACTGTTGAGGAACTCTGCTTCTTTGGGTTACTGGATGGGCATCACCCAAACCCCTCACTCAAGATACTATCAATATTTTTTATCTAGTACTGAATTTAAAGCTGACAACTTATTGCATTCCTTTTGGTCTCTCACCAGGATACCTATGAATAGAATAGAGACTGACAAGAACTGTGCAGTTTACCGAAGAAAAAACATGATCCAAGTAGATAACTGCCAGACTTTAAAGAAGTGGATCTGTAAGAAGAATGCAACTTTGTTAGTGCTCTGAGACAAATTGTCAGACAACAGGCAGCGCTTTTTGTCAGAAGACCCATTTTACTGATAAAACAACATGTGATGTAAATCATTTTATGAGACTTGCAAACAAATATGCATTTTGTTGTTCTGTGTTCCCTAAGACTTTGATTCAAACAGGGAACTCAGAAGTTGCCAGGTGTCAGTGTGAAGGTCATGCAACAGGACTGCAAGTCAGCACGTGTGGATTCAGGGGTGCTGAGCCTTTCCACGGACATGTGTTGGCAGCAGTTGCCTCTAGGAAAGGGCAGGGGAGAAGAGGTACTCGTGAGGATGGGCACTGTGCACACAAACTGTGATGTGCAGGAGAGATGCCCTGTGTGGGCTGAAGAGTGTGTTGGAGCCCACTGCTGTTGTACATATCCCTTTGGCAGCTGCTGCTGAGCTGAAGGAACTTCTTATTTGGGTTTTAATATTTCAGTGTTTTCTGAAGTTTGTGGGCTTTTTCCTTACAGTCTAATCGTGACTTACAAAAGCCCCTTGAGGGCTGGGAAAAATGCATTTATTAGACAGTGTGTTACACTTACTCAGGGCTGACCTGCACAGATGCTGGACATACAGAACCAGATCAAGCACGAAGTTACTCAGAACACTTGTGGTCAATAAGCTGGTGGCTCTCATCTTCTTCCGATGCTGAACCTTGGGATCTGAAAGAAATCCCTTAGCTAGGGAAGGGGCTTGGACAGCATTGCAGTGCAAGGAAATGAAGATGATAGCCTGCTGTTCTACCTATATTTTGTCCCTTTATGTTGCAAATTCTTTAACGTGGAACCACAGGTACTGCCTGTAAGGTATGATGATGAGGTACAGAAGGTAAAGGGTGGTGAAATTAATGCCTGTGGGTACACTCAGTAAATACATTACTTGGGCATTCAAATGTCATGGACACATGCTATTTCTGGAATAAAAAATGCTAAGAGCAGTCTGACTTAGTGCCTTTATTAAGTTCATATATTTGAAAAAAATTACCAAATGTCACATATTGATTTTTAAGAAATCAGACATGCCATTTGTTTCAGCTTTTAAAAACATCTTAGGTAGTAACTCCTCTAGATCTGTAGCTAGCATGTGTCTAAAATCAGAGTGACCAAATGCAAAGCAAATCTTTGCAGCATTGTAGAGCTATTTCCAGTGACTTTTGTTGCAAAAGTGAGGAAAGCAAGTAATGTGTAAACAGGGAAATTTAAAAAAAATAACACAGGACAATGGAAGTGGAGATGTAATAAAAATGTTTTCCTCCTCTTTGCAAATCGTGTACCTCCTCTTGGGTATTTCCAGGGCTGTGAGTGCTCTAATAGGTCTTAAGGGTTCTCACCAGCCTCTCCTGAGACTCTCTGGGTCTTCAGCCTCTGCCTGAGCTCTGTCAAAGATGTACCTGCCTCCAGCCCTGTCCCATCTACTGGATGGGACAGCTGAGTCCTACCTACATGACAGGTTGGACAATTCAACTGGTAACTGAACCAACTTCTTCACTGAATAAATTACCAAACACTTCAAATGCAAAAGCTAGTATGCAAAGAGCTCAAAAGTTAGTCCCCTTTCTAAACTCTAGCCTTATATTCTCAGACTGTGGGGCAAAGCAGCTGAGGCATGCTAATACTTACACAGTGCTGTCTTGCAAAGGTGTAAAATCTACTTCTCTGTGCTTACAGACAGGGTTGCTCAAGTTAATTTTCATTTTAACCACCATAATTTGATTTCAGGCAGGACCTCTTCAAATGCCCCTAAAGTTAACTCTACTCTGTTGTGTGTTCCAGAAGCAGCTGAATTCTTATCTCATTTCATAGAATTATGCAATAATTTATAGCAGAAGGGACCTCAAGGCCCTTTCAGGGCCAGCCAGGGGACATTATAAGTTCCCAGAGTTTTATTATAATTTTATGTATTTTTATACCGGCTATATGGGGGAGCTGTGGGAGGGCAGGGAAGCACCCACAAAGGGCAACGCTAAAATCAAAGGTGCTACTCTAACAAAAAATGTACAGACTGGAATTGAAGTCCTTATTAGCAATGACAGTGTCAGACAAGTCCAAGGTGGCTTTTGAAATGTAAAGCCTTTAGGTCATCTTTGCTATGATACACATAATTAAAGGCAGCAGCAGTTTCCTAGGTACGTTGTCTCATACCTGCACCAGATGTCCAGTGCCACTACGGAGGGCTGTGGTTAATGTGTTGCAACTTGTGATGAGTAACCAACAGACATGCTTGCACATGAGCTCTTGGTGTAAAGTACCGCAGCTTCAGCGTGCACGACCGCAGCTGTGGAACAAACTGTGAGCACCAGCTGGCTGACAACCTTCCACCTACAGACACTGACTGGTGACACCTCACTTCATTATAGTCAAACAGAGATGCCAGGAAGGCAGTAGGAGCATATAAGTGAGAGTTGTAAAGGCGTAGAGATCTTCTGTGGAAAGAGAGACCATCCACGTGATGCAGTCTCCTGTGTTGCATAGGCACAGCACAATGGCTCTTCAAAAGGACTTTGGGGCTACAGATTAAAAAGGGAACTGTACCTTCAGTGTGGCTGACTTCATTTCAAATGAAAAAGCAACACAGAATTACCCTACAAAATGCAGCATCAGCAGCTAAAGACTCATTTGGAAGACTACTGTTATTCTCATGTTAAAAGAACAACAAAAAATCCCCCAGACTCAGTGCAGCACATGTGTGGGGAAGAGGATCGGTTTGTTTATTCTAAGCAGAGAAGCGAAGGCAAGGAAAGTCTGAAATGAGTAGGATCTACCTATATCTACAATACCTATATTTCATATATATATATATATTTCATAGAGATACATTGCCCACTGAGAAAAGGTAACTTCAGGGTACTTAAAGCATACTCTTCTCCATGCATTGGAGACAACTGCTGAATTGCTGTTTTTTATGGCAGATGTTTCTCTAGCCATGCAGACTTTAACAAAAAAAAACTCCTGAACTAGCTTATCTCAGATTGGTTGTGGCACTTAAGTGTTAACAGTATTCATGGTACATCCAGTATTTGGGCATTCTCACTATTACTGATGCAATTAAACATGTTTTTGCAGGGCCTTACTGAAGCTCTTATCTACATTTTAAGTAGTCACTAAATATCGAGAAATTCCACTGTTTAAAAAAAAAAAAAAGGCCATTGAAGTGAAGTACTTCATTAAGCCCCACTCTGAGTAAAGCATTTGCAGCCTGACCCTTCATTTCTTAGCACAACAAACTCTGGATGCTAATTGCACCCATTAAGAGTCAGACTGCAAGAGAGCTTTCATTATAACCTACTCACAGTTAGAAAGTGCTCACATTTTCTTCAAAACCTCCTTTAAAAAACAAAATTTCCCATTTTTGGACTCTATCCATAGATAGCACTGATGAAAAAAACATAAGTGACATTATTTTGTAGTTAAAGGCAACATTCAGGTAAATCAGCTCATTCAGAAAGGCTAAGACATCGGATGGTACATGAATGTGTCTTATCCCTTACAACTTCTGCTAAATCTGTGAAAGTTACTTCAAGTACGCCCCTAATGCAAATACCTGGGAAATTTTGCAAGAGTGAAATGCAAAAAATTCTGTGTTTCCCTCCAAACTTACTGTACTGTGTTTCACTGCACACCTCAGCATTTCCAGAGAAGTACTTCAGCATTTCAGTTAAATGCTTTTGCTAAAAGTCTGACAGATTTTGAAGTCTGAAAATGTGTTAGAAAGTGAAATTCAATCTTTTTTGGGTCAAACATCTTGTCTCATGTCAATCTCAACATTATGATTAAGGATCTTTTCATATTCAAAACCTGAAAATATAATTTTGCTTCGGTCTAGTGATTTTTTTTTTTTCCCAAATGGTGCCTGAGCTGAAAAATACTTTTAAAAGCACAATATTAAGACACAAACCACTGTAATTCAGAGGCTCTGTAAAGATATTTATTGAGTACCTTTTCAGGACTATTGCACATACCATATCCTTTAGAGCTAGTTAATTTAAAAACATTGCAGGATAACCACCCCCACCTAGTTACATATAAATTAATACATAGATTATTAGGTTATTCGTACTGTAGAGTCCTGTTCCTGTGCCTATAAAGAATACAAGCAATTAAAAAAAAGTGTAGTTCAGAAAAATTAGTGATCATATATAACTAGACATCTTAAAGTCATAATTTGTTAACAATATCCATACTGCAGTCCTGCTAAAGTCCTGTTGTCACAGAAGATAATGAAGGCATAAACAGGACTGAACAAAAGTAGACAGGAATTAAATTTGCATAAAAACACAGTGAAGGCAAAATAATTACAAATAGGACAAAAAACCCCAACAAACCAACAACACTCCAAATAACCTGTCAAACATGGTGCAATTTTACATTCTTAAAAAAAGAGAAGACACGATTATCCTCCCTTCACTGAAACTACAGTGCACTCTAGCGGCTACTCCAAAAATGGCTGCGCTTGCTCGTTCAATAAGTCCCGCAGAGTCCATAGAATCATAGAATCAAAGAGTCAATAAGGTTGGAAAAGACCCTTAAGATCATTGAGTCCAACCGCTAACCTATCACTGCCAAGTCCACCACTAAACCATACCCTCTACCCTTCTTTTAAATACCTCCAGGGATGGAGACTCAACCACCTCTCTGGGCAGCCTGTTCCAATGCTTGGCAACCCTTTTGGTGAAGAAGTTTTTCCTGATGTCCAACCTAAACTTCCCCTGGTGCAGCTTGAGGTCATTTCCTCTCTATAGCATATCCAGGTCACAAGAAAACCAATTTTCCCGATTTTATTCCAAACAGGGAAGTCTTTTGCCCTGCTATACACACAAATTCCCTATTCTTCCTTCTTTAGAAACCCGACAGGAATAGTCCCTCCAGGAAAATAAGCTGCTTTGCTTCCTCCAGGTCAAATGTCACTTTTAATCTTCAGGGTACATGCTAGACATGAGTGGACAGAGTTCAGCAGGATTTTGCCCTAATTCTGTTCAGGCTCACAGCAATTCAACAGCACTGGGAGTTGATGCTGAAAATAATACACACACAGAGAACAAAACACTGATTGTCCATCCAGATACGTACCACTTGCTTAGAAACCTCATGCTCCGACAGGCACAGAACATGAGAAAATGAGAGAGAAATGCCCTTTGCTGTTAATTCTCTTATTCTCTACTCATGATTTTGCCTATTTGCACTGAGGACTATTTCTAACTTTACAATATTAATGCCTGCAGCTTGCCTATACTTTTCCAGTTCAAACTCTTTTCCCCCATCAGTGCAGATCCTCAGGTCAATAAATATCTATTCTTACTTTTTTTTTTTTTTGCTAATATAAGTGCTGTGGGAAAGAGAACTGCAGGTGCAGTGCAGCTACGTAAATCTCAGTCATAATACTGTCACGCTAATTTAACAAGATTACTGTAAAACAACAGTAACAAAACATTGAATGCAATGCAGAGTCACACAAGATGCACCCTGTCAAACCGGGAGAGCAAAATCTGCAGTGATCCTGTCTAAAACAACAGTGCTCATTTCTGCATCACCGTGTACCTGAGAGGCACTGGCAGACCTTCAGACGGACCCAATTCACAACCCTACCCAGCACACAGAGCTTGGCTGAGGGAAAAGCAGAACAATTACCTCCAACTGCACACCGAAAAGGAAAAGAAAAAGCAGCTGCTTAGGATCCGGCAAGAGAAGAGTTAATGGAAGAAATACTGATGACACAAAGAAAGGGAACTACAGGCTGCATAGTAGCTAGAAAAACGTGGCAAGGAAGTGGTGCTGAACCAAGCCATTTAAACAACATTGTTAAAAAACAGATGCTTCCTCCATGGGTGGAGAATTCTGGCTACCAGAAAAGTCATTCACCTCAAAGCAGGAGCTGAGACACATTCCCAGATCCCAGAGTACAGACATAGCCCACATAGACATCAAACCACAGCGTTAAGTGTCTGGGGTGGTGCCTTCATCTAACATTCAAGCTACAGACCCACTTCCTGGTTAAATAACATCCAGAGACCGAAACTCCTTTTGACTCAAGATAGGCACAATTTCCAGAGCCTTTTACTTCAATCCTGTAAGGGAGAATGAAAGAAACAATTACTTTGACACCCACAATCAAATAATGCAATAGAGCAAAGGGAACTACAGGGATCACAGGTTCTCTTTGTACAAAGCCTGATTTACCACAGGCAAGGCATGGCAGGAGGATGATAGCTTGTGCTTTGAAGAGAACACCACAAAGTTTATCTTTTTTTAATAGGTCCTGGCCCCCAGAACACAAAATCTAGCACTTGCAGCACTCCTGCCTCTTGTCTAGCAGTCACTTAATGTGAAATACACCCTGAGAGCAGAGACTGGAATTCAGGTTCATCCTCCTCAAGGATGCTGTGCTATCAAGACTGGCTCCACCTTTGAAATCCACATCCTTCTACTCAGCTAAAATGTTCCAGCAGAAGCTGTGAAACAAATGCCTTTCTCATTTCCCTCTTCCTCAGAACAGACCATGGCACTATGGTTAAGGGGGTGGTGGAAAACGGGAAACAAACCTAAGTTTCCACACTGTAGGTGTCCCTATGAGAGAGGTAAGGGGCTCCTTCATCAACTGTTTTTTCAAAGTGTTACAGCGTTCTGTGAATAGGCCAACCAAACTAGTACGGTCTCTCGAGGAGCCAGGGGACAAATCCCCATCAGTATTAACATGACTCTAGTAGCAAACTGAGCTTAGACTTCAAGGTGTTCACCTTCTAAAGACAGGAAGGGCAGTTTGAGGCATGCAGAGAGGCAGAAGTCTAAGAATGTCAAGACCTTCAACACTGAAAATGAAAGCATCAGTGGATGTTTGTATCGAAGGCAGGTGCAAGAGTGGGAAGTACTGCAATTTTCAATTTGAGATGACTACGTGCTGCTTGCATCTCACATTAAATCCTTCGAGTCTTGGGGATGAACCAACCTAAAAAGTGGAAATTTTAAATATTCTTAAGTTAATTTCAGACTTGTGAAATCTCAGTGCTTATTCCTGTCACTCAATGATAACAGAATTACAGCTGGTGTAATTCTACCGACTCCTGCCGGCAGCTGCCCCAGAATGAGAAGCAGCAGTCTGAGCAGATAGGACAACTGTTGGTGGGAGGAACAAATCACCCCACACCTGATACCAGTGGGACAGAGGATAGAGCCATGATCACAGAGTAGCTCATCTAACAAATTCACAGCCTCACCCTTCCTTCCAGCAGCCTTTTTTGCAGGCACATGCCATAAGAAGTATGAAACCATCTCTTAGAAGCCTCTCAAATATCTTTGCCATAAACCTCACGCAGGTTGCCCACAGGTTTGCACTTTTGCAAAATATATTTTGTAATGAGGATTTTGTGTTATTGTTACTTCCATTCCTCTCCCATTGCCTTGGTATCTTGGTGGTCTCTTGGTTTAACTTTCACTTTGCTATACTGTCTCTTACCATGAGCTCCTGTCTCATGTAGCTTCTGAACCTGGCATTACAAATTTATCTCCTAACTTTTATCCATCACGGTTTTAGCAATGCTACGTGAAATCTTTCTTGTATTCCATGCTCTTTCCAGAGTCATCCCTTCAGCTTCATTAAAGATATTTCTCTGAAGTCACTGTCTATATCTGCATTATTCTCTCTTACTCCCCTATAATTCAGTATCACCAGCAAAAACCCTTAACATTGACTTACAGTTTATTGTCTAATGCTTTCCCATTTACCCAAAAGAACTCTTCATTTCTTTTATAGAGTCCAATCCAAGGGTCTTGCTTTGTTATCTTCATCATAAAACTCTGTAGGAATAAACGCATATGAGAAAAGAAGTTTTCCATGTTTGGTCCAGTTACCAAAATACAAAGTCTTTGATCCAGGGCTAGAAAGCAAGACAATGACCTTGCCTTCCTCCCAGAAGAAACAATATTAAAGATTAAATCTACAGAGTACTGCAGCATCTGTATCTTGTGCAATCCATGTACTGAAATAGAACTTACAACTTGATCAGAAATCAAACGGATTAGTTTTGAGACAGGATCCCTGCAGCACTCAGATATTGTAGTGACAGAAATGCCAACTATGAGAACACAAGTATAATACTGAGTATTAAGAGCTGCTTTGGAACTGCAAATGCATCATTTTACTGCCTCTCCACAAGAAAGTTTTCAAAGACCGATCAACGCCTTTGCAGCTGATGTGTTTCTCCATCACTGATGTGTCTTCATCATATTGACTTTTTATTATCAGCAAGCAAAGATTTGTGGGAGACATTTTAGAATGTAAAGGAAGATCCTTGCCACAGTGTGTGCAACAGGATTGACATCTGCACCCAGTATGCCCATTATACTGGTGTCTGTAACAGGGCTGCCTGACCTAGAGAGAGGGTCTTTTAAAATATCAAGGTCTGCTCCTAAGGTATGTAATGGATGTGGAGGAATATATTCTCCTAGGTCTTTGTGCAAGGTGGAATCTTTCCTAACATTGCAGTACAATACCGAGAAAGATGCTCCAAGCTGTGGTGAGGATAACTATCTCCAAACTCCAAAGGTCAAGACTAACATACCTACCAACTTGGTTGTCATCAACCTATTTTGCTAAGAGAGAACAGCTGTCTAATTAAAGACAAATGAGATGCAACAGTGGGTACCCTAATGTTGCCTTCAAGGTGAGTATTTATGGCTGTGAGCAGCATTTAACTTAACTCAGATAAGCCTCGGGCATTTTCTAAAACATCAACTGCTAAAACTATGTTTGCTGTTTGCAGGGAGAGGAGGCATGCAGCTTTCTGCAAGCTGTGACTTGTCATCAGCTTTCAAACCGTTCAGCTTAAGAGGCTGGAGGAACACACTGGTTCATTGTGCAGCTCCCTAGAAGTGAGAGGGGTGAAACAAGGACCCCCCCATTTGCTCCCTTACCAGTTCCTGATGATTTTCGATCACCAGGAGGGAAGCATTGTGCAAAGAGCAGAGGCTCTGACTGGAGTTCCAGTTGGCTTCACCCTCTGAGAGGTAGTAGCACTTCTTCTGGAAATACAGCCAACCCGATGGACAGAGTTCCAGCAAAGGACAGACAGGAAAATCTCTGGCTGAAGAACGGTTTACTGCAAAAAGACAAAAACCAATCTACCTGTTTCTTCCAACTGGAAAAGGTTTCTGGAGCTTTTTAACTTGCTTTCTGACTACATCATCTAAAATCATCTAAGTCTAACCATGGTGCTATTACTTCTGCCCAGCAGAAAAAACTACTGTAAACTGTTGTAAACCCTTATGGTTGCTGACCTACCTTTAATGCAATGATCGGGGCAGGCTGGTAGAAGTAACTGAGAAGGTGATAAGAACGTATCCTCCAAGGACTCTTCTACAACTTTAATATTTCTGACAACTACAGTTTTTGCAAGTGTTGCTTCCTTGCAGCTGAATTAATAGCTTTGTTTATTATAGTGTATTTTTTGAAGGACTACAGATTGGTTGCAAAGAACAATCTTCCATTTGTTGTTTGTTTCCTTGAACTTGGATTAAGATGAACAGTAAGGTAACGAACTTGAATGCCAGATGTATACTAAGACTAAACTGAGCACTCCCTGATGCCACTGCAACTAGTGGAGTCATTTCTCCAGCACTTGACCGCAATTTTAAACACTGTGTCATAAGACATGTATTTAACTTTGAAATAAGGTAAGTTCTGAAAAAACTTTTTGAGGTTTTGAGGGACTTCTGACCAGAATATATATTTTATCTAGTAATTTCTACAGCTAATCATGTTTTCTTTTTAAATTATTTACACACTTACCAAACTGAATACACAAAATCAAAATTACAGCAGCAGTAAGGACTCCAGCAACACCTCGCCATAACCAGATATTTGAGAACAGACCTGAAAAAAAAAAAGCCAGGAATTTAAAATAAAACCAGCTGAAAGGGGAGTAGAGCCCAGGACCCATGAAGCTGTTCCAAAAACAGTTGCTCTCCGTGGAGAGCAGGCTGGGAACAGAGCTGAAGACTGGGAAGTGTGTGACATTTAGCTTGTCATCACAAAGCTACTTAGCTAACATGAACCGTGAATTACTCTGAATTCTAATTACATCATCCAGAACTTAACCTAATAGTGGTTCTAGCAGTTCCCGACACTCTAAAGTGATTGAAAAAGAAAGAAAAGCGCATGGAACAAATGAGAGCGAAGATGGTAAGTTTGAGGTTGACCTGATGCCTAAACATGGCACAAATAAGAGAAATGAGACCAGTCATCAGCTCCAGAGCCCAAAACTCCAGAGGAACAAGCAGCCTTATCCCAAAATGACACCTTTCCAGAGCCTCCTTGTCTTCCCATCTCCCTTCTAGGAGCCAGCAGCGAGCTGGGCTTAGAGGTGGGAAGGACCCACCAACTTGCTGTGGCTTGTGTCAAACTTTGCAGGCAGTAGGAAGGGACGAGGTGCCCCTGAAAGGCCACAAAAGGAGGGTCCCCTCTCACGAGTGGTCGCTCTGCTGCCCGCACAGGGGTCTGCCTGGGCAGACTCCTACCTCTGTGAAGCGCCAGAAGACACAGGTGGGGTTACCTAGCCTCCACACACAATGGGAGCCCCACGGGACGCTGGCACGGGGCTGATTCCCAGCCGGCCCCACTCACGCCGCAGCCCACACGATGCCCGGCACCTCCCGGGGCATTTCTGGGGTGGGTCTTGCGGCCCGGAGCCCGGCGCCTTCCCCCTCCCCGCCAGCCCACGGCTGTCCCGGGCGGCCGGCGCCTCTCGACGGCGGGACCTCCAGCGGACCGGCCCCTCCGCGCCGGGCGGACACCCGGAGGAGCGCCCCGGACAGGGGGTTTTCCACCGGCCCGGCGGCTCCCGGGACGCCGCGGGGCAGCAGCCGCCGCTCCCAGCCCCACGGCTCCGCTCCCGGGCCGGGGGGCGACCGTGCTCCGGGGCGGTGGGCTGCACGGCGGGTCACCCCGCCACGGCCCACCCGCCCTTCGCCCCTGCCGCCGGCGGGGTCTCCCGGTGACCCCCCGGCTGCGGCTACAGCATTCCTGTGACATCTCCCCCGGCCCCGCTCCCTCTGCCCCGTCACCTTTGCGGGACGCCGGCCCCCGCTCCGGGGAGCCGCTGCGGCCGCCGCCGCTGCCGCCCCCTCGGCGTCCCATGGGTGCGGAGCGGCCGTCCCGCCGGGTGGGGAAATCACGGGGCCGGAACTGCCGAAGCGGCCGGCCCCGGGGTAGGAAGGGTGGGGGCAGGCGGCGGGCCCCGGCCCGCTTCACCCGGCCGCGGCCCCGGCAGCGGGGGGCGCGGGGAGGGGCCGGACCCCGGGGTGCACAGGGACGGTGCCCGGGATCGGTGCCAGCCCTACCGCTTCGGGATAGAAAAAGGAAATGGGAAATGGTTTAAGAAAAACTTGGCTCCCGCCACATCCCGCTGTGATTATCTGACATCAGCTGATTTCAGGACAACGGAGGGACCTGACATAAAGGCAGAAGGCTCTTGCTGCCTTTGTATTTAAATTTTGACTACTTAAAACTTGAGCTCTTTGGAATGCCTGAGCAGTGATTTGCCTCACCCAGGAAAGCATAAAGCCTGACAATTCTGACTTGCCAGCTGTGGGGATGAAGGTGTATCAGAAGTCATAGCATCGCTTGTAAGACAGGGCCATACACATCAGAAGGGTTGGCACGCAGTACAGACATTTCACCTGGTGTGTTATGCGCAATAACTGGTTTACTTACAACAGATCTCAGCTGCGTTGCATGTTCAAATCGCCAGAGGAACACGGCTCTCTTCAAGTCAACATGCAGGCTCTGTGCAAGGCTGACGAGGAATTCAGTGGCAGTTTTTCCAAGACAGGCATCTGTACTTGGGGAGGAAGCCTTACATAGAAAACCATGAGAATGAAGGGTTACGCTTTATGCTTTCATTGCAGTCTCCCATTACTTTGTTTGTCAATGATTTTGAGCAGTAATCAGTTGCTGAAAATTATCTCCAGGTGTTTATATTTACAGGTAATAAAGAGCCATGTAGGCTTTATACTTCCATAAGTATAAATTGACTTGCAGTTGATTTTAGCCTTTGCCTGCAGCAGATGTTAATTTGAGCAATGGGCTGGGAGAGCTGGACAGGCCAGCATGCCCGGGATGACGCCTGAGAAGAAAGATAACGGCGGAAGGGTGAAGAAGAAGCTAAAAGATATGCACGAACAAGGCTTAAAGCACGGTGGCTTCAGGGAAGTTAGGGAGCTGAAGGTTTCTAGGGGAGGGAGAAAGGGAGAGGGAAGAGACAATGGGTCCAGACAGCACAAGCTGTAGACAGTTTAAGAAGTTTTTGGAGACCTGAACCTAGAGAGACAGAGAGTGGGTGGGTGTGGAATTAGGAGATCAGGGAGGTTCAATACCTGTTTCATATAGGGGAGATTTTGCATACAAGGCAATAGTGGAATATGAATGTGTGCATGACTGTTATTCTAAGCACAGGTTATTCAGTGTTTATTCACTTCAAAGACACGCCTTTCTCTCTTGCCATTCAGACCTGCCTGTTACTGAGGTCAAAAATAAGTTACTGTGGCTTATAACCGCAGAGCATTCATGGGTACTTTTTTCACATTTACTCACCCACTAATACAGAAGATACTTTTGACAGTTGCAGGCCACTCTCCAGGCTGACAAAAAAACCTGAGAACCTGTAACATCTTCAGCTGTGAATGAGCTGATGCTCCAAAACTACCATAGTTATAACCCCAGATGCTTATAGGTGAGACGCTTGACCTTTACTTTCCCAGATCAGTTTGGCTAAGACACCTCCAGCCTGAAGAGCAGGCAGGCTGCTGCTGTTGTGGAGGATGTGTGATTTGGCAGGCTCCCACCACCTGAGCTTAATGCTTCAGTGAGGGAGGGCAGCTACCAATAGACTAGCTGAGCACTAGGTGTAGTGGTCAGGCTGATCTTGGAGGATCTCATTCATCCTCGTACCAGAGCAGAAAGCAGTGTATAGACTGACTGCAGGAGGGGCACTTGTCCAACCCACGCTCAGCTGCTGGCTCTCCTTTCATGTGCCTTACCAGCTTGAGGCACATGGGCCTCAGCAAGGTAAGTCTGCAAATTCCTCTGCAGAGGTAACTCCTGTGGACATCACTGGAGACTGTTGGGGTGCTGAGGACAGCTGTTTGGAAAAGGGAAATGTTTATTTCTGCAGGAGAAAAATGTCTTCCATAAGGCACTGCAGGGGCCAAATATTTATTCTTTTATCTGCATATTTGGTTTCATGAAATGTTCCCACATTTTATAAAATGAAGACTGAAAAAGAAGATAGGAATTTCTTAAAGGAAAACAGCAAAAGGCAAAAATACCTTCCAAACTGAATCACTGGAAAATTACTTCAAAATATTGCCATGATGTAGGGAGAAAATGCAAACATTCCAAGTAAAAAGCATGGCATTTTCCAAAATAATTTGTTTTCTCTGGAAAAAAACCCAGCCTCTGCAACACTAGGAGTCTCACGGGATTGACACCAAAAGTAACCGTTGGATTCTGTGCCTCTAGCCCCTGCTCACTGCTACTACAGATAATCTTTGGTTACCTTTTGTCACCCACTAACATGCTACCTCTACCTTTTCTAAAGAATTGCATTCAAGTTATGCAAGGATAAAACACCGCATGTCAGAAATTTAGAGGTAGAGGATATACATATATATGTATATCATATATACATATGATATGTGTGCTGTGGCCACAGCAGTGTACTGCAGAGATGCCTGAGCTCGACTGCCACTAAACAGCTCCTATGCTACTAGCAATCTTGCTGTGATTGCACAGACTGGGGTGGACTACCCTACCTTGATCTTGTTTGACTTGTCAGTCTGTCCCTATCTCCCTCCCCAGTCAAGGGGAGAACCACTACTGAGTTCAAAATCTTCAGTCAAACCTTGAGGTATTTGTACCCCCAACAAAATTAACTTCTGACATTTTGGGGTGCTTTGGAAACTGTAGTAATGTCCACATATATCAGACAAGTATTAGTTTCTGAACTGGGCCAATCCATTTATTAGAAAAGGAGCTGAATGAGTGTTACAGTGCATTGTGTTCCTTTTTATATGTTTTAAAGCTAGTAGCACTTCACTGATCCATAGATAGGTACCTCTCATGCAGCAAAAAGCACGGCTTATTTGTAATGTTTCAATTGTAGTCCTGCAAAGCCTCCTGACCTCAGTATGTCTCTGTACCATAGGAATCCTATCAGTAAATAAGAAGGAAGGTACTGAAAGATTTGCTTTTTGCTTAATACTCCTGAAGTTTATTTTTCATTAGTCCTGTGTTCAGCTGAACAAAAACATATTTCTTTCTTAGTAGTTATAAAATTTGTACTACTCTACTGCCTATTATTTTTTGAGGTGATATATTTTCAGGATGATATTGAGAGGTTCCTGCAGTTCCTAAAGTTAAATCATTAGACTGGAAAGACAAATGCATTTGCTTATCTTTAAGTTGTGAACATTTCTGTTGTATAACTTGAAACTAGTCAGATGAGTAAAAATAATACTGGAAATATCCATGTTTTAGACAATAAAATGAAAGAAGAAGAAGGATGAATGTAGCAGAAACAACATTGAGCAGGTTATGGGACATCATGTGTGCTTAGTAGTTTTAAACATTATAAAATTAGTCTCCTTTAGAAAATATTTATCAGAGGTATTAGCAGATTGTATTTACTGCAGAAGTTAGTATTTGAGGAGCACTAGCGTTTTATGAAGTGCAGGGCTGAGAATGATGCATATGTCAGACAACTAGGTCTTTTACACCAAAAAAGCTCAGTCATTCCACTGCAGAAGTCTTGCAAAACATTATTTTGGAATGTTTTGGAATAGAAGGCACAAGAGCAAGGAAACCAGCTACATTATCAGCTCTGTTTGTATTTTTGATAAGGCTAGTATCCGTAGGATTGTTATTTACTTATTTATGGCACTTGTGCATTGTTATGTAGTAGAAGACATAGCCCCAACTTCAAGAACTGACAGTCTTAACACTGAAAATGAGCTGGAGGAGGACAGAAGTAAGTAGGGATGGTCGGAGCATGGAAGACAAAGCACCACAAAATTATAATGACATGAAGACAATTAACACTAATAAACTGAATAAAACAGAAAAAAATACGAAAATAAGCATGTCAGGGAGATTAGGGTAGAAAGCTCAGATGATATAAAGAAGATTATTTGCCTTTATCTACAGAACCCGATGGTCTGGTTCAATGTGATAATAACTATTAGTAGCTGTACTTCCTGTAAATGTTATCTTGCAGGAAAGTGCAGAATTTCTTTATAGCTAATGTGTGATTCACCACAGAGCAAACATCACATCTAACACCTTCAAAAGTCACTCACCATTTGAAGCCTTCACAGCCACAAACCAAAAAAGGTTCTAAAAAATTTTAGTCATAGATCTGATGGTTGAGTTTTGTGTCATCATGTCCCCCATACGGGTAGCAGGCGTAGAAGTTTCTCCCCAAGATGTCTGCAGGCTGTGCATCTGCACCAGGAAGCTCTTGGAGGCCAGAACTGAAATGAGACCATGCAGCTACATCATCAGCCAGAGCCCTCCATTGCTTCTATTGATAGGTCCATTCTCGACCAAAGAGGAGACGAAAGAAGAGTGCGCAGCGATCACCTGTGACTTTTGAAGTGGTGAGTCATCCTGACAAGGGCTTGACAGAGCTACTCAACTCAGTTTCCTGTTCAGCATCCTGTGCAGTTGTCTCATGGCTGCAGCCAGTAGAGCCGAGCACTTTCCATCAAAGTCATGAATGACATGCTTAATAACACTCAGAAAGGTTTCTTTTCCTAGTTTGTATCAGTTTAACAGCTTTTCTTCCTGGCATTGCCTGCTGTAGTGCTGGAAAGTACTGTAGCAACTAGTGCTGTCCTCCTTGGTGGACCAAAGCAGGGGATGGATGTTGTATAAGTGCATTAAGAGACCTGCATGGGCTAATGGGTCCACAGAGAGATCGGACCATCTCACGCTATGATGAGTATGTACTGAAAAGGAAACCAATATGCCATTGATTTTTATGAGCACTGTAGTATTGCCAGTGCTATCCTTTACCATATTCTTTATATGTCCTATAAGCCTGCTTGCTGTTTTGACAGCAGATCTACATTGGCAGTACATAATCACTGAAATGTCTGTCTGGCAGTGAAGTCCTTTCCTTGCATTGATACATTTATCATCTAGAGCCCTATGAATTTTCTTCCATGTGCAATAAATAGTACAGTAACTTTTTTTTTTTCTTTTTACATCAAATGTCAATGGTTAATCATTGAGGGTCAATTGACATGTCTTGTTTAGGCATCTGCATTTCTTCATTATCTGCCAAAATCCTTCATCACCTAAATAATCCAGGGTAGTCTGAAAATGTTGCTGTGTCCGTACTCTCTTCTTCCACCCCAGAGAATATTAAATCAATATGAATATTAAATATTTTAGCAACATAAGCAAATTCTGTCTGGTGATGGATTAGGCATATTATGGAACTGAAAGGAATCCTTATTACATAAATATTCAAAATCAGAGTGAGATGGGGAAAAATAATTGTTGTGCATTGCATATACAAGTACTATTTGACCTATTTCCATTTAAAATATTTGTGTTCGATAAGGGTGGCTAATGAGGTGGGGAGAAAATGTTGCCAGTGGTTTGGAAACCAGACAGCTATAAAACTAGAATAACTGTTTCTTTCACATTGATGTCTTAGGCAAGATTCTATATGGTAAATACTTAAAGCAACAGGAAGGTTATTATCTCTGCCAGGAAGAGCTTGCAGTCGAAATAGAAAAGGTCTGCATAAGGCCAGAGAGAGAAATGATTGTTATCCACATTTTACGGGTGAGAATCAATGTGTAGAGGGCTGCAATCCTGATGACTACATAGAGAACCTATAGGCAGAAGAAAGAAAGGAGAAGACACGGTCTTGTGTGTCATCCTTCGTGTCATGAGATAAATTTCAATAAACAGATGTCTGAATGAAAAGGAAACTGTAGAACAAGTTGCTCAAAGTTGATTTGTTGTTGAAGGACTGTGATGTCACAATCTGCCAGTCATTTGAATATTTTTTCCTCTCCTAATATAAAAAGGCATTTTAATGATATTTAAAGTTCTTGGCTTAGGATGTTAAACATTTCCTGATTTTAATGCAAGAATGAGGCAAACAAAGACATGATTTTTTGAGCTGCTTTCATTTCTTGTGTCCTTTTTTTTTTTTTTTTGAGTATTCCAAAGCAATCCAAAAGACTATGTTAGCATATAGTACTTCATTTGGAAGGGACCTACGATGATTATCTAGTCCAACTGCCTGACCAATTCAGGGCTGACCAAAAGCCAAAGCATGTTGTTAAGAGCATTGTTCAAATAATTCTTCAACACTGACAGGCATGGGGCATCGACCACCTCACTAGAAAGCCTGCTCCAGTGTTTGTCCAACCTCTCAGTATAGAAATGTTTCCTAACATCAAGTCTCAACCTCACCTGATGCAGCTTTGAACCCATTTCCATGCAGCCTACCACTGGGTACCAGGGAGAAGAGATCAGCACCTCCTTCTCCACTTCCCCTCCTCAGGAAGCTGTACAGAGCTTGGTGTTGCCCCTCAGCCTCCTTTTCTCCAAACTAGACAAGCCCAGAGTCCTTAGCCATTCCTCACAGGACATGCCTTCTACCAGCTTTGTTGCCCTCCTCCGGACTTGTTCAAGGACCTTCACATTCTTCTTAAATGGTGGGGCCCAGAACTGCCCACAGCACTCAAGGTGAGGCCACAACAGCACTGAATACAGTGGGGTAATCACCTGTTTTAACCATCTGGTTATGCTGTGTTTGATGCGCGCCAGGATGTGGTTTGCTGTCTTGGCTGCCAGGGCACGCTGCTGACTCATATCGAGAGCCTGCTGTCAGCCAGCACCCCCAGGTCCCTTTCTGCGGGGCTGGTCTCCAGCCACTCCTCTCCCTGTTTATACTTGTGCCCAGCGTTACCCCATCCTAGGTGCAGAATCCAGCATTTGTTCTTGTTAAATTTCATTCCATTAATCATTACCCAATGCTCCAATCTGTCTAGATCCCTCTGCAAGGCCTCATGTCGCTCAAGTGAGTCAACAGGACTTCCCAGTTGGTGTCATCAGCAAACTTGCTAATGGTGCATTCAACTCCTGCATCCAGATTGTTGATAAATATATTGAACAGAACTGTTAGAGGGCAAGTAAGAAATGCAACTAAATGACAACAAATTGTTCCTCCATCTCTTTCTTACATACCAAGTTAAAGCAAGAGAGAATGGGGTGGAAAGCAAACTGTACTGGATGATTTCTTTAAATGTGATACTCCTCAGATACACAGAAATATCAGTGCAGTGCAGTCTGAAGGTCTGTTCTCCAGCGAGTGTGGAGTTAATGCCAGCACTTTCTCTATCTCCTCTGCAGCCCATGTAGCCAACTGCATCACATGTATCTTTATGGCTTGCAGAAGAAAAGCTGCTGAGACAAGTACTATCCTGCGATGTCTTGTTCCTTGAGAGGAACAAGAAATGTTTGCCAGTAAACTGCCTAGTACAAAATAATATCTCTTCATTGTAAGGACAGAGTAATCCTGTTTTCTTAGCTAAAAAGAAAGAGTAGAGAGAGGGGAAAGGGGTCAAGAAGGGTAAGGCACAGGGGCAGTGTGAAGCATGTGCTAGGAAGGGACTCCACTTTGTCCTTCCTTCTTTCACTGTCAGTGTTTGTTGGATGTGACATGGGGTATGATGGAAAGGGGCAACAGCTCCCCCCTCTGTAGGTGACATGTGGGCCAAGGTGATAGCGTGTAATTGTGGTTCATGACTCCCACTCTGTGGGGTGACGGGAGATCACTGTGAAGGTGCAGATGGTGATGGAGCCATGGGTTGCGGCACTAGTGTGGCACTTCCTGTGGTTGTAGTGAGGTTGTGGTAGCGACAGTAGCTCTTCTGCTTTTGCTTGTGCAGGGAGGATGGTAGGTAGCAGGAAATGAGCTCTCTAGGAGCAGGAGTGCATGCTCGTGCTACTGTAGCACTCGGCATACCCCATCTACTGAACTGCAGAAAGTGTGGGGGTCCAGTCCTTAATTTCCTGGACACTATTTCTACTGTTTATTTCCATCCACAGGGGTGGTTTTTCCATCCATAACAAAAATAAATGCTGCCTGCTGCCTTAAAAAAGGTGTGGGAGCAAGAAAAAAGACTGAACATGGAGAGAAAAATTGCAGAAAAGGACAAAATCAAAGTGAGGGCAGTGACCAGAGGGTTAAAAGTAAAGAACTAGAGGAGAACACCAAGCAGGGCTCCCCTCACTGCACCTTGAAAGCACCCTGAGAGCAGCAGACATTGTCCATTGATGCTCCCCCAGAGACATAATAGGGTGAGAGAACAGAAACAGGCTCCCTTTTTGTCAGGATCCCACAGCAGCCTTTCTCCTGACAGAAGGCCAGCTTGTCCAGGAATGGAAGAGTTTAGAGCCATATTCATTTCTGCATAGACTCCCAAATGCCAATGGTAATGAATGATGCTGTTTTCTGCCAGGGACCAGAAGGGACAAGTCAGCTCCTAGTACAAGTGACCCATGTCTTCATCACCTGCAGAGCTACTCAGCATAACCTCTTCTTAAGCGCTGATGTTTACAACTACATTTTCTCTTCTTTGAAAACCTGCATGGCTTTGAGAGTTTTCCTCTTTTCTAACACCTTGCCATTTCAGTGCAGCACTCTGCACCAAACTAGAAGCTATCAGCTTTGAAAAGCCTCCCTAAAGCAGCAGAAGGCTCTGCCAGAAGATGATATATTCTTGTCAGTGGCAGTGCAGACTCTGCAATGTAGATATGTGGGGCTTGCCCCCCTGACTGCTACCTGAGGCAACTGAGTGCCAGCAATCCCCAGCATGGAGAGAGTTGCTGACACTTCCCATCCTGAATGAGTACCAGCCAGGTTTAGAACTATAGCATGGAGAGATTCCATGCATAAAGCTACAAAGAAAATACTGTCACTGTTGATGGTAAATACCAATACTGTACAGTTTATAAAACATTTTGAAATGCAGTGCCTGTGCCTTTTACCCTGGCAACCATGAACTCTGATGTTGCAATTTTCCAGTCATTTCCAAGAAGATCTGACACAGTATTTCTTAATGAGGTGTGAGCCTATAGCTACATTTCCAGTACCAAACAACTGTGGAACTGCCACTGTAAACATCACTTTTCAATTACATTAGGGCTTATGCATGAGGCAAAATATTATTTTCTGCCACTGTGAAGACACAGCTTCAAAGAGATTTT
The DNA here is from genome assembly GCF_963921805.1 of Phalacrocorax carbo. Classification (NCBI taxonomy): domain Eukaryota; kingdom Metazoa; phylum Chordata; class Aves; order Suliformes; family Phalacrocoracidae; genus Phalacrocorax; species Phalacrocorax carbo. Next base: position 83,220,618 of record NC_087513.1, on the reverse strand, counting down.
TGCAAGGTCCTGCACCTGGGGAGGAACAACCCCATGCACCACTACAGGCTGGGGGCTGAACTACTGGAAAGTGGCTCTGTTGAGAAGGACCTGGGAGTGCCGGTGGACAACAAGCTGACCATGAGCCAGCAATGTGCCCTTGTGGCCAACAAGGCCAACGGTATCCTGGGGTACATTAAAAGGAGTGTGGCCAGCAGAATGAAAGAGGTTATCCTGCCCCTCTACTCTGCCCTAGTGAGACCACATTTGGAGTACTGTGTCCGGTTTTGGGCCCCCAGTTTAAGAAGGATGTGGAACTTCTTGAGCAAGTCCAGCATAGAGCTATGAAGATGATCAGGGGACTGGAGCATCTCCTTTATGAGGAAAGGCTGAGAGACTTGGGTTTGTTTAGCCTGGAGAAGAGAAGGCTGAGGGGGGATTTAATCAACACCTATAAATATCTAAAGGGTAGGTGTCAGGATAATGGGTCTAGGCTCTTTTCAGTGGTGCCCAATGACGGGACAAGTGGCAATGGGCACACAGGAAGTTGGAACACAGGAAGTTCCACCTCAATATGAGAAAAAATGTCTTTACTGTGAGGGTGACAGAGCAGTGGAACAGGCTGCCCAGGGAGGCTGTGGAGTTTCCTTCCCTGGAGACATTCAAAATCCGCCTGGACGCATTCCTGTGCCCCCTGCTGTAGGTGTCCCTGCCCAAGCAGAGGGGTTGGACAAGATGATCTCCAGAGGTCCCTTCCAACCCCTACCATTCTGTGAATCTGTGATTCTGTCTTTGAGGAGCTGGTATTCAGAGCCCGGCCATGAAGGTAGCTGTCACTGCATTATTCTTGGAGTACAGTTGTTGCTGTTACTGATTGTTGCTATAAAATTGATTGTTGCTATACTATTGATTGATACTGTATTATTGATTGCTGGTAGTAATTTGCAATAATAGCTTGAGATATATATATTCGCTTTATAGCCATAGGTATACTCGCTAGTGGTGCTTTTCTGTGGTAGTTTACTTGTTAGTGGTGATGTGTGTGGTATTTGTAGTAATCTGTAAACAACCAGTGAAATTTAGAGGATAAAAGCCTCCATATCCTTGTGTATTATGGACTCCTGTGAACCCACGATCACAACCTCCACACACCTGCAGGCTGGGTAACCCTTTGGGTCGGGACAAGGTGCCAGCTCACAGGTATGTCAGAAGTTACTGAAACTATAAAGAAAGGTCTGCAGTATCTCAAAATCTGCACAATAAATATGATGTTATAATGACTGTGATCTGACCTCACCAAAGGTATCTGTCTGGAGGTCTGAATCCTCTGCACAGAGACTGGTTTTAATCTGGGAATCAGAGCTTTGCCTGCTTTACAAGGGACACCACAGACTGCATTTGCTGTCCCCAGCCCAGGGAACACCCTTGCCTGCAGCATGCTCTTGGGGTTCGCTCCTTCTTTCAGCTATTCCTCCTGCAGCACGTTGTGTAGGAGGAGGGAGACTCGTCTCTGCTTCCGCTGTTTGCAGCCCGAGATCCGAGAACCCCCACCTTGTAGCACATGAAGTGTTTGGGAAGTGAGACTGGCTGTGCAGCAGAGAGCCAGCAGCAGCAGGCAGCACGTGCAGAGTTGAAGCTGCCTGCACGCAAGGGAGGACCTGTGTAATCCTTGGGGCAGGGAGGGAAGTGGGGGGTGGAGGAATCAAGGTTGACTTTGGTCTGCCTTGGCTTTGTTGTTGGGGAAACCACCAAACCCCATCAAAACAAAAATGTGCAAAACCACACTGAATGGAACAGAGCTGTGTAGTTTATCGTAAGATATTGCAGCGATGCACACTTTTGATTCAGGACCTTGTTCCTGCGTGGCATTGGGTGTTTGAGATAGGTATACTGCAATGTGGGTGGGGCTGGTGTGGCCTACTGGGTCACTTCTCAGTTCCCAGTGATGGTGTCCTGCACAGTACTTGGTTTGCTGGGTCTGCCTGAGACCAGGGGAAGTTAAGGCTGCAGGAACACTTTGTGCTCTACTCTGCAGTTACAGCTGGCTGGCACAAAATATTTTGGGAGAAAGTTATCCTGTAATGTGTATTAAATAAGTGCATGGTATGGACAGGGAGCTTTTGATTTACAAATTAGTTTTACAGAATACCCTCAGTCTGCATTTATTGTAGCAACTAATCATGGTCTCAGAAATGCAAGGATGAGCAGAGATAAGTATTTTAGAGAGCCCTTGGGTAGAGGAGGAAACAATAACGGGAGCTTTTCCAATCCTTTCTTGAATAAATTAACATTGAAATTGGTATTTCCCCATCTCTTTAATATCTGATCATCTCAGATGTTTGGTTGCTGTGGTCTGCTTGTCTGACTGTCCTGACTGAAAAGCTCTTTGCCCTCTCTGCTGTTAGTTCCTTTTGACAACACACATTGGATCACTAAGGACACCAGAGGACTCAACCTGAAACAGGTAGGTGTTTCTTCTGACCCAACACTACTGAAGTTGAGTCACCAGACTGCCCATGAAGCAAAAAAGGCTAACCACATACTGGGCTGCATTAGAAAGAATATAGCCATCCAGGTGGGGGAGGTGATGGCCCTCCTCTAGTCAACCCCTCTGAGACCACATTGGGAGTACTGTGTCCGATCTGAGATGCCCCAGAATAAAAGAGAAGCTGGCATACTGGAGTGAGCCTAGTGGAGGGGTGGAGGCCTGAAGCACATGATGTACAGTGAGATTTGGGACCTGGTTTTGTTCAGACTTCAGAAGGCTGTCTAAAACTAGGTAATAGATTATGGAGAAGACAGTTTTGGACTCTTCTCATAAGGAGCACAGTTAAAGGGCAACAGGCAATGGACACAAGTTGCAACATGGGAAATTGCAGTTTCATAAAAGGGAAAAAAATGTCTCACGATGAAGATAATAAGGAACAGATGCTCAGAAAGGTTGTGGAGTGTCCATCCTTGGAGATACTGAAAACTTGACTGGATGTGACATTGAGGATACTGCTGTAACTGGACCCGCTTTGAAGAGGCTGGACTAGAGAACTCCAGAGGACCTTGTGACTTAGATGATGCTGCAATACTTTGAAAAGTTGTGGTCAATTTCGTTGTGTACTTGTAACACATACAGTTTCTGTAAAACGGGCAGTTGAACCAAAAAATTATTCCCATCATTTCCTAGTTAGGTTCATGTGTGACTTCAGTTGTTCCAGTTTGGTAAACTCCCAGTAGTTGACCTGTACCTTTAGTGTAGACTCCCCTGCATAATTTTTTTGGCAATAGCCATAGGACCTTGTCATCCATGGGATGATTCTGTGAATCACTGGCACTGTCAGGACTGTGGTCTCATTAAAGTATTAGAAATTACTTCTGCAAGAGTGGATAGAGCTTTTACGCTTTTGGGTCTATAGCAGTGCTGGCTATAGAGCCCCAGGGTCATCTTTCTCTTATTTGCACTTCTATAGTGTCCTCCCCAATGAACTGGCCTTGCTGTATACTTGGCCACATGGTGCTACAGCTGAAAATAGGAGTGAGGTAACTGGAAAAATAACTGTTGCCCTGTTTCAGTGGTTTTGGTTCCCTGATTTGAGTCAGGTTGGAAAATAAGTAGTGCTTATGACAGAAGAGTATGGCCATGCAGTGAGGAGGATGGTGGGGGAGGACAACTGTTTAACCTTTCTTGTAGGCCCCCTACAGGTACCAGAAGGCTCCTATAAGGTCCCCCCAGAGCCTTCTCTTCTCCAGGCTGAACAATCCCAACTCTCTCAGTCTGTCTTCATAGGAGAGGTGCTCCAGCCCCTCTGATCATCTTTGTGGCCCTCCTCTGGACCTGTTCCGTCTGGTCCATGTCCTTCTTATGTTGGGGGTCCCAGAGCTGAATGCAGTACTCTAGGTAGGGTCTAACAAGAGTGGAGTAGATGGGGAGATCACCTCCCTCAACCTACTGGTCATGCTTCTTTTGATGTAGTCCATGATATAGTTGGCCTTCTGGGCTGTGAGCACACATTGCTGGGTCATGTTGAGCTTCTCATCAACCAACACCACGAGTCCTTCTCCCAGGGCTGCTCTCAATCTATTCTTGGCCCAGCCTGCATTTGCCTCACTCCCTTTCTAGCCACCTGGATGTAACTGTGTCTCTTCCCCCACTGATCCTTCTGTGACTCATCTGATTATGCTATAAACTCATGCAGCTTGCTAACACAGGAGAAGAAACACCTTGCTTTTTCTGAGTTAATTTCCAGAGGTGGTTAGCTGGATTGACTCCCCGTGTAGCTCGATAAGGATGAGAACTGTCTTGAGGTATGTGACAAGAAGAGGGGAGGACATAGGATGAGAGCATAGGATCTCCTCTTTTTGGCAGCAGTGACCTGTTAAACTAGCACATGTCCAATTGTGAAACCTTATTCTAAGCCACTTTGTGTAGTTTCACACTTTAAGCTCTGTTTAAGTAAGGAAATTGGGAAGGGAAAGAAGCCTGTGTTAAAGAATCAATAGGACCTTCCTGTCTATTCATTAAATGTAAACTGGGAGTTGTTTCTTACAGCTCCTTTTTGTACTGGTTATTCCAAAAACAGGTATTGGTCTGAGTTTTGATGCATAAAAGAGGTAAATAAACATGATGCTGGTGTGTCATTGCCTGGCATTAAGCTATAGCTTGAGCTATATGTTAAAAGGTTGTGTCTAGATCACCAAGGGACATCCAGATCCAAGGGAGGAATTGTCTGGGTCCTGGTGTCACAAAGCTAAGGTGAATCTTTTCATACTGTTCAGTATTTGCTGGACAGAGGGAGTATGTGCCCAAAGTGTGTTTCACTTTTCATGGAAGTTTTCATGACTTTGTGTTCCCTGTTCAGTTCAATCCCACAGCATTTTTAGTTTCCATACTCCTCCGTGCCTTGCCAGGCTACTTACACCTCTCTTGGCTTTGTTTTGTTCTGTTTTTTTCTTAATGTAGGTGTGCTCACAGACAGTGTTCATATGCCTGTCCCACTTCCTTCCAGCTGACTGACGGCAGAGCTCAGTATTACTGACTGCTATCCCTGAAAGGTCCAGGATGTGTGTGAAGTGCAGGCAGAAGGTCACCTCTAGGAACATTGCGCCAAAGAAGAAAGTGATGCATCCACCTGCTTCACCCCCTTCCTCAGATGTGAGAGTATCATCAGGTGAGATTAGCAAAGAAGTAGTATTTATTAGCTGTCATTGCTATGGATGGAAATTGCAATACTATATTAGGCAGAGCATTTAAATATTTGAGGTTCTTGCAGACTTAGTATGTCTTTTCTGTTTGTAAGTGAGGCGTATGTGCAAAACTGCACAGAAGATCAGATGTGAATGATACAGTTATAGTGGTCGGCACCTCATCCCTCCTTTGTAGTGCTGGTGTGGAAAATGGCAAGTTTGGGATCAGGCAATGACTGTTAGGATTGGGAGATGGTGGTACAAACTACTTAGGTGAAACACTGGTAAGACTTGTTTTCATACAGTTACTGAGCTTGTTTCTCCTTTTCGCTAATAGGTGGTATGCCTTGATAGCATAGCATGCATATTTAGCTGAGGAGCAATTTCAAATATAGGAGATCCAACTCTTTCAGCCCATACTTACATTCTAGTCATATGAACTTGCAGACTTACAAATATCTGATTTAGCTGAAGTCCAGGGGGATGATGAAGTAAAGAAGTTGGTTTCAGTAGGTTTACTGTAGACCTGATGGAGAGGAGGAAAGGACAGCAACAGGAATCAGGTACCCAAGTTTGCTGTCTAAACCTGGGCAGTATGAATATCACCCACCATGTCACTATTTTGCTGTAAACTGGTGCATGTGCAGCACTGAAGCACTTCTGAAGCACTTCAGGAGAAAAAGATTTTATTCCTTAACATGGCAGGCAATGGATAGTTTTTGTTGTTCTTTTGTTGTTCTCTTTGAATTTCAAGCATCTGAAAGCAAGGAGGCTAGTTCAGAAAATGGTTATCACGCTCTGGTAAAATGGGAAAAAAACCAACAAAAGCAAAAGAACGAACTAAGTGCAACAATCTAGGTAAAGACATTACGATTAGTTGATTATCTGTGCTTCTTTTACTTGAGTGACTAACCTGGATAATTTTTACAGATCTTTAGGGTGATGGTTTGCACATTTACTCCTTTATACAGAGTAGCTTTGTAACTGACCCATAGGCCTGAGGTCTGTATTATCATACTTTGTTCCTGTCTGCATTGCTTGTTGTGTGAGCTTAGGCAAAAAGCTTATGAGACTTGCTTCATGCTTCTGATCCTCTCCTGTGCTTGCTCTGAGTGCCATGGAGGGCTGATGCTAAGGACTGGTGTGTTTGCATGTGTGCACTGTATATCTGAAACAACTCCTGACTTGTGCATATGCAGCTCTGCCAGCATCAAGACAGGTGTCAGTGGTATCAGATGAATGAATATGGGCACCATTCTTAAATTAAAACTCAGATGTTTTATTAAATTAAATTAAATTATCACCTTGTCTAAGATAATACAGAGATCCTAGAGGTTGTCCTTTAAGTAATGCAGAAGAAAATGGGAAGCAATAGATGGTGTATCATAAACCTGTTCCCATCTTGCTTTGATTTCCAGAAATGTTTTCTGTTACCATATGAAAATGTTGGGAAGGCAGGCTTTCCTACCCAAGCCTGACAAATGTTTAAATGTTCAAGCCTGACAAATGCCTCCTTCTGTAGGACAAGAGGAAGTATTTTGAAACAGGAGGACAAAGAAAGCAGTGGATGAATGGGGTTTAAGGAAGACAAAAAACCAAAAAAATCACTCTGAGAAGGAGGCAGAGTGCTAAGGGTAGAAACACACAGCCAGACACTGCAAGTGGGAGAGAAAGAACTGCATATAATCAAAAAAGCCATCAAACCCTAGATCAAGGCTCTTCTCTTAGACGCTCTCAGAGAAGCCACAGGAAGTGAAGCACTAAATGTGAACATTCAGAAATGCAGGCACTGTGGTGTCCAGGGGTCAGCCAAGAATTTGTCCTCATGTTGGGGAAATGACAGCAAAACCTGGCCTTGTGGTTACAGTCTAAGCAGATCAAATAGGTGAAAGATGCAAGCAAAATTAACAGTCACGTGGTGGCAACTTCGGGGGAACTTTGCAATTTTGGGGAAGGCTGAATTAAGTGAAGTAAAACTGCAGAAGGCTCTAAGTTGCTGTGAGTCCTTTCCTTGGCTTGTTGAATAGCTCTTGCAGAGCCTGCAGATAGCCTGGCTGCTGTCTGCAGTTCTTCCTCTGGGCAAAAGAGGGAAGAAGAAACTATCCTGTTGCCTCAAATTGAGGCAATTCCTTCTGTGCAGCACAGGATCTCAAGGAACTGAAGGGTAAAATAGGAGGGGAACCCCTCTGTCCTCCACTTTTTATCTTACTTGACAAAGTGATAATTGTGCTTATTCCAGCCTGTTGGAGTTCTACATTCTGTTATAACTCAAATTCTTATTTTTTTCCTCTCCCAAGTTCCAGGTTCACCAGAAGTAGATGGTAATACTGTGCCTTCCTCATGTTTCACTCCTTTGCATAGTACTGAGGAAGATTTTTCTAGTCCTCCCTCAAAATCCTGTCCTTGGGCAGAAGACATTTGTCAATTTTGTGTAACTGCAATATACACTATCAAATTATTTATGCCTGAGACATAGTAATTAAGGTTCAACAGAGAGAAGGAAAGACGCACAAAGTAGATTTTTGGTGATTACATTCTACATGTAATCTGGTGATTACATTCTACAAAATGTTTTCTTAAACTGTAAGGGGATGAGAGAATTACAGTAGATAAAGCTTAGTATGTCAGAGCTCTTGGCTGTATGTCTTCCATTTATTAAAAGATTTTAATAGTAAAAAAAAAAGGCATTTTAAAATTTGACAATCATGGTCATGCCTTCAGCATTTTTTCTCACCTTTTATGGAATATTCAGTTGCTCTGCAAACCTACTTGGTGTGTCCAAACTTCGAGGTGCATGTGTACCAGCTAGCAGACCTCTCTTTCTTTCCCAAACACCCTTACACCCAGGCTTTAGCTCTTGAGTAGATGATTTTACTTCTTTCATGTTACCGACCCATGCATCTAATTTGTAGAGAAGAGTTGATGTAAAGCCTTATGCTTTATAGTTCCTCGTGATTAGCAAAAAGTATTTCACATTCTTTTCAAATGCACCCAGTTCTTTTCATGTGCTGTGCAGGGAGCTGAGATGCTCTAGATTAAACTGGAAGCCAAGGACCTGATGCTCTGATACTTCAGGACCTTGTATTTCTGCAATGTGCAAGGCAACACTGTCCAGATCTACACAAGCTAGGACTGTCCACATGTGAATATTTATAGGATGCACTATGAGGATGCATTCCATGCAGCATGAAAGCAATTTAACCATGGCGGCACAGGGCTGTATTTGAGTTTGTCCTTCCTCTCTGTACTGGGCAGTATAACTGCTGTGACATGCAGGCTTGTGAAGCCAGCAGGGGGTTTGGCTGTTCATTAAACCGTGGCGTTCTGGATTCAACTTCTAAGTCCAACTTTTTTATTTTCATCTTGTTAACATGGTGGCTGGATTGCTTGCAGAAGCTCTGAGCAGACCCTGTGCATTGTTTTTATTGTCAGTGAATCAGCAAAGATCCTCTATGTTCTGAAGAGTGTCCTAGGCATAATGGCTATAGCATTGGAAAGAAGCAATAAAGAAATACAGAGAGAACAGGAGGTGGAAGCTGTGAGACTTCGCCAGACAGATTATTCTGAGTTTTGTGGTAAGTGCTAAATAAATGCAGTAAAAAACAGGAAGTCAAGGGCAGATATTTTATGTGGTAGGCTGGACATGACTGTATCAGTCAGTGTACACTTGGAGGAAAAAATGCTATGAGTATCTTGGCCAGAATCACAACTAAGGGTTTTTTATTTTTAGGAGGAAACAGTGAATGAAGGCAAGGTTCTTAAAAAAAAATTACAAAGACCAGAAGCTGTTGTATCTGCTCACAGAAAGCAAGTACAGCAGAAAGTGGATGAATAGCAGCCAAACCAGAACCGTGCGCAAAACAGAAGGAAAAAGTCAAACCCACCCAAAAATGAGATAGGAAAAAAAACGTTGTGTGTGTAGGGGTGGAAAAACATACTTTTGTCTCTTTTTTCTGAAAGCTCTCTGAGTACAGCTCTCTCTTCTTACACATCTGAACTGCTTGTGTGTTCTGGATAGGGTATTCTGTGTTCCTCCAAAGGATCAAGCAAAATCCAGGACCCTCTGCATCGAACATTCTCATACCATGTTATGTATTTTGTTGCAGGAGCTGCACTCTGATGATCCAGGTGCAGAGTACAACTTGTTTCCAACCTGAGTTACTGATTTGAGCCTCTACCTACCCAGCCTATGTAGCTGTCACAAAGGAGAGTCAGGTGACTAAAAGGACTTGCAAGAAAGGTGTGCAGGGGAAACTGAGTAGCTGTGATTTGTGTCTTGGTGAGTGCAAAATGAAAAATAAGGTTTTTTTTCTCTTACCATAGGGCCTGTTGTCTCACTGTTACAGATTGCATTTAGCTTTACATGCAAGGTAAGTGAGCAGAAAAACAGGAAATTACATTTGAGGGGAATGAACAGCAGCAGCACCTTATTGAACAAAGAAGAATTTGCAGGAATCACCTATTGTTTTAAAACAAGTTCAGGCAAACAGAACCAAATGCATCTGAACTTCAAGAAAGAAGTTCTGTGTTTTCCAGGTCTGCAGACATGTCCTGCCAATGTAACAGAAAAGATTAGGGTATATCTACTGTATATATACTGTATAGTTTAAGTTAATGTCAGTTTGTAGAAGGCTGTGAGAGGTTCCAGTGGGAAGATTACGTGAAGTTTGTTCCTTGCATCCCTTTAAGGAAGTGGTTTTTGGGTCACAAATCTAATACTTAGAGAGGCAGAGTCTACTGGAACAATTTTGTGTTTAGGAAGGTACAGCTGAGCTTCTGTTATGCATTTTCCAATTGGATCTTGCTGTAAACAAAAAGCAAAATGGGAATAAATTGTGAAGATCTGCTCTGTGGAAGGCTAAGATTTGCAGCAGTTTTGGTTCATATTCTGGTAAGGAGAGAAAACAGAAAGACAGTCTTTACCTTGGATAAATGAAGAATAAGTAAAAGAGAAAGCATGATGATTTGCTTCTGGCTTCAATTAAATGTGCTAGTATCTCCTGTCAAATTGCTTATCAAAAGTAAATGGTGACCCCTCTGCTTTAGTGCTTTTTCTCTGTGATGATGCTCCATTGCCCGGTTATGTAGCAACAGCATATATTCCAAGGTCTGATTTTTCTCTGGCAACTAAAAGTGGAAAATCACTATATTCTATTGAGCCTTTCAATTTATTTAATTCACTTCAATATAGAAGTGTTTTCCTCAAAAAGTAGAACTGCTGTACATGACTGTACATACTGTATGTATGATTTATTGCAATGCATTGAATAACTGCGTGCTTACGCACATTTTTCTGCCACTAAGTCTTAGAGTCATATCAATTATATAACTCCCTCTGAAAATAAGAGTAAGTGCAGAATCTGTATTTGTTATCTATAATGATTTTTTTAAAATAAGGAGTAATAACTCTTTTTCTTACTAAAATGATCAGTGATGCCAAAAGTGTTGAAGCAAAACCACTAAAAAAGAAAACGTTCAGAAAGCATCGGCTATCAGCAAATCAGTTAGCAGTAGTGAGAGCTGCAGCTATGTGCAATCCCACAGGGGGGTGCGGAGCTTGTCTGAAAGGTGGCTGCTCTCAGGCTACACTACCCTGGGTGCTTGTGCCTGAGTGTCAGTGGCCTGCCTTACCCTAGCCATTGGGATATGCCCTCTCTCCTCTGCCCTGTCCCCATTTCTCCACCCTATGGTGGCATGTCTCTTGCTGCATGGAATGACTTCCTCTTCCAGTCACATAACAAAGAATTATCCCTTGTCCTGAGGCCCTCAAGGTCCCTCCCAGTGTGATGGAGACAGCCTTGCCAGGCTGGTCTTCTCACATCTTCATCTCCACATACTCCACCTGGGGCCCCACTAAGTGCTGGGATGGACCTCCTAACCCACCTCCCCAACGCCTGACAAAGCTAGTCTCCACTCCACCAGGAAAAGCAGTGTGGGCAGTTGGATCCTCCTGGCAGGAAATTCAGAATCGCTGAAACCAGCAGCCACTGGGGCTCATGTTTCACCTCTTCACAGGCAGTGAGTAAATGCTTCCCTCCTCCTTGCTGCGCTGCTCTCCTTCATGCAGCAGTGATGATGCCCCGCTCCTCAAGTGATGCCCCACTTCCAGCAGCCAAGGGCAGTGGTGGGAGATGTAGTGAAAACAAAGACGGCTGTTGCTGGGGCTCCTGGTCTCTCTGCTGGTGCTGGCAGCTCTGGTTAGTTTTGGTTTCAGGTCCTCATGTGAGCTTAACAGAGGTGAATTCCTTTCTGAGGTGGAGGAGGGGAAGGGCAGGACAGGGGTGCCTGAAGAGCAATCAGCTGGCAAAGAGAGGAGTGAGGAGGCCAGAGACACGGAAGAACACCCTGCACCACTCATACAGTTCTCAGCAAGCTGCCACGTGGCTTGTTCAGGTGCTGGACTTACCAATGCTGGGTGAGATGGGAATATTTGGCATTAGAAAGACACAGCTGGTATTTACAACTTTGGCACTGCTTATTTCTTTATGTTATCATAAGGCAAAGTTGCTTGAAATTTTGCATGCCAGACTCGCAATCGCAAAAAGTAATATTTTCTAAGACTAATGAAGCCTTGGGTGAGGCAGGGAGCCATATGGAGTGGAAGTACCTGAGCCTTACTACACCTTCATTGTCCATGGGGAATAGACATCTTGCACCTTGGGTTTTTGGAAAGGTCATTGTATTCTCCACACAGCCTCTCCAGTGTGGATGGATGGACCACCTCGGAGAGATTTTCACACCAAGAACAAAAACCCCCACAGTGATTACATCTAGCTCTTATAAAGGGCTCCAAGGAAATCTGTTGCTTTCTTCTTGTCTTGCATAGCCAGGCTGAAGCCAAGACAGCCTGTCTGAGAAGGTTCAGGACAATTTCTGCTGGTCTGTGGAGAGCTGTCTGAAGAGGGCTGCTGCACTTATGGTACTAGCTCTGCTTCTTGCTTTTCCATGTTGATAATATCAAAAGCAGTGAACAATATTCTGTCCATTCCTAGTATTAAATCCCAAGTAGATAATACTAATATGTATCATTAAGGAGCTTTGCTGTTGCAAAAGCTTGAATGGAATATTTAGTTACTTATAATTACTACAGTAATTTAATTAAAACTCTAGCTAGATGAAAAACACTTGCTCCCAGAAGCAATTTCACTGAGTTAAATTAAACGTGTGTATGAATCAGTGCTTACCAATGTGATGGAAGTTGAGTTGAAGCCAGGGACTAACCCAGATGCTTGATACCCCAATTCACGAACTCAGAGCCTGTCATCATTATCAGTGTGTCTGACAAAGAAAAACCACAAGTGCATAGTGTAGCCCAAGAAGCATGGACAGGCAAGATGGTGCCTTTGGTAGGCAGAACAGTTTGCAAAATTATGCATTTTATTTCTGTCTGGTTTTACGGTGCAAGATTCATAATTTGTGCCTTCATGGTTTGTTTTTGCAGCAAAGAATGATTTCAAGGAGGAAATTAAACCCATTTTGGACACTTGTATTAATGAAACCAGTTCTGCATTATCTGCAAGAGCAGGAATGACAGATCTTCAAGGACCACAGGTGCTTCCTGAGATAGCTGCACTGGCAGCCCATGAGACTCACATCATCTTTGTCAGTTTTAGTAACACCAATTAAGCTTGGGCAAGGAAGTTTATCCAGAGCCTAGAGGCCATGATTCCTAACCTCAATGCTTGTTGTCATGAGAGGTGCTTGAGCTAAAACAATCATTGAAAACATGGTTGACGCCATTCAAGATAGCCAGAAAATTGTCTTAGTCCTCACACCTGAATTTGTCCAGAGCAGGTGATACCTTCTGGAAGCCAATTGTCTGTCTTCCAAGACTGTTTAGAAAGGAAGCCAGCAATCCCCATCATGTTGCTGCCCTGTTTTGTGCTGCTGCACCTCACCCATTTGACTTATATTGACACCAGAGGCATCCATTTTTTAGATAAAGTTATCAAGGTCATTTGCACTCACAGCCACGAGATGAAAAATGCCACCATGGTTCCTTATAGTCCTCAATCCCTTTACAATGGGAAATACCTCCTGGACCTACCTGCAGTGGATGATCAGGTCATTCCAAGGTGGAGAGGAGGCACATTCAGTGAGGCACTGCCTGACCAGCTGAAGCTAGTCTGTGAAGATACCGAGGTCTACAGAAAGGCTATGTGGATGATTAACTATGTATCTATTATCCTATCTGTTAATCTATCTATGATTAACAAGGTGATCTATGGTATCACCTCGTTCATCAGTCAGTATTATCTTCAGGATATCAGCTTGCCTTCTAGGAAGCTTACATTTGATGATTACCATCTTCTTATTTGCTTCGTTATGCCAGAACTCTGATGATTCCTATAAAACTTTCCTAGGCCATATTATGGTCTTTAGAACTTTGTCTACCTTTTCTGCTTTTGTTGATTGTGCCTACAACTACAAAATCAAATCAGCTGATGAGAAACTTTTGGAGATGTCTCAAGTTGCTGGTGATGCCAGCTCATTGCTGATAAAGAATCCCCTGCTGGTTGGCTGTGATTCCTGAGTGAAACTCTAGTTAGTCTACATCTCCCTCATGGGGTGCACAAGGCATTTCCTGGAGACTTTTGGAGACAGAGAAATCTCTGCTGAAGAGATGTTCCAGTGAGTCTTGCACTATTTCTCTTCTGATTACACTTGTTGTGTAGCAAAGAAGCACTTCCAGTTCTACTCAGAGACCACACCAGGGCACTAGGATAAAGGGTCCTGTTTTGTTTCCTACTGCGTGGAGGAAAGGTACTGGCACTGGAATAGTGATTATCATCCAGATAAAAGAGAACTGGGAAGAGATTAGATGCTGGAGAATTTCTACTCTGAGTAGTTGGGAAGGTAGGTATGTAGTGGACACTTAGTCTCAACAGTCCTTTTTCTCTTGACAAAAAGATCTTTATGTAGCAGGAAGAAAAAGGGGTTCTGTCCTATATTCGCTTGACCCTCAAAGAATTTCAGGACTAAAGTATCTGCAGTTCAAATGTTTATGGTGTAAATAGCGAAGGGAAAAACTCTTTTCTTCATCTACTGAGGTAGCTACACTTACGCACAGTCCTGAGGAGCCACCCACAATACAAAGTTTAGGGGGGAAAAGTGTAAAAAACAAAAAGTGCAGACATTCAAGCACACAGCAGAGGGCTCGCTAAAGGCTAATACAGGGGAAAATGTCCACTAGAGAACTTTATTTACCCTCCATTCTAGGCTTACTTGCAGGGGAGTTAAAAAGAGAAGGCTAGGTGATTTACTGTCTTTTGAGCACATATTCTTTACCACATCCCCTTTAATTAATCTTCACTGTAGGTTGTAGAAAACAGATGGGACAAGTGCTCACCTCCAAGTCTAGTCTTGACAACATCCATAAGGAATTGCCTTGCTGTATATGAGTGTGGGGTAGGGAAAAAAAAAGAGTACTAGTGAATAGGGCAGCAGTGGGCCGAGCTGAGCAGCGGTGGAATCGCCAGAGACCAGCGTGGATTCTCAAAATTCATTCCTTCTGGACAGCAGTGTCTTTAGACGGATGCCATCTGCAATGCACCCCTTTCTTTCTGGTCTGGAGAGCTCCAGTGAGAGCAGCTGGGGAACAACAGTGGTCTGTCAGAAGAACGAATCCCTGACTTGTCCTTTTCAGGGGCGACAATCTTAGTCCACATAAAACATTTTATGAGGTTGATTTCTGGCTACCTTAAGATGTTCCTTCTCTCTTATACACCTCAGTGACTCTCTAAACTGCAGTGGGTCATTGGTTATTTTCAGATGATAGTTGTTGGGTATATACAGTTACAGGAAAAGGAAGGGGATGTTATGCAAGGGGCCTGACTTACTGTGGGAGGGAAAGAAACCTGGGACGGTTGCACTGACATACTGCTATCACTGGGCACCACAGGCTGTGCAACTTCCCAGACCAAAATTGCCAGGTCTCAAATGTTCAATCATGTTGTTGCCACTGCTGGCCTGCCCAGCCCAGAAATAATACTGAGACATCTATCCATATACATCTTAACTAGAGACCTAACTGAGGCATCAGCAATATGAGGCGCTTTTGTGGATAGGTGATGGATCAGGGTCCAGTACCTTGTACTTACACTGCACTATTTACTTTTCAATTCTGATTGTACTTTTTTGGCTTGTTCATTTTATAGGCAACCCTTTTTAGTAGTGGCTATTTAGTCAATTTTGTAGCTGTTCTGTCTTTGATGACTTGAGTTTTGAATACAATAAATGCAAATACTTCACAGTTATTTGTATTAAACCATACCAAGATATGGAAGTTTTCAGGTTTCCCAATTGATTGTGAAACTACATCAGCTGCCAGGCTCAGGCCTTTCTGAGGTTTTGAAAATATGCAGAATATTTTTGTACAGATACTTTTAGACAAATGTGTTTTACAGCTCAGAAATTCACACATGATTTTGATTGATTGGCTCAGTGGCCTACAGTCAATCCAGAATGACCACAATAGTTTAGAACAAAAGCAAAGCCAAATTCTGCTTAAGCACAATGAACTTTAAGAGGTATTATATAGGATATAAACTATGGCAACATTTGGTCCACTGTATCCATCTGTGAGATTTTAAAATAAAGGCTTATAACAAAACACTTGGATAAAAATCAAGGTGGTGGTGTTATTTGTTTGTTCTACTTGCTTCTTTCCTTCATACTGCACCTTAGGGGTTAATTAATCTTGTGAGACTTTAGTGCACTTCAGCCAAAAGATTTATTTATAAATAAAAAGGGTAATACTTTCCATTCAACTTGCAAATTCAAGTTGGATCCAGAAAAACAAAACTGGGCTCTGAAGCATTCCTGTCCTAAGCTACAGGCTCATCATTCACATGGTGAACTGATAAATTTGATTAAAATAGGACAAACACGTTGCAGTTTGTAGTAACCAGTAACAGCACCAGCTTTGTACCCTGCAGTTCTGCTGGCTTTGCATATGCAAAAGAGTGAGGAAATCCCTGTGTTTACACTCTCCAGTTTTGTGTTTTCATTTGCCAGCATATGCCACCGTATCATAGCAAAGCATGTTTTGTTTCTTTTTCTATTACATAAAATATTGCAAACTGCTTTACGGGTAAATGGATATGGTTTCTTTTTTCTAATGAAACCGATAATCAGAAAGATAAACTTTGGTCAAAACTGATCAAAACCCACAACCATGCTGTGTGAAAGGGTAAGATTGTGTAGAGAAGAGAAGAGAAATTTCAGGGGGATCTTGTCCATGTGTATAAATACCTGATGGGAGGGAATAAGGAAAATGGAGCCAGACTCTTCTCATTGATATGCAGTGAAAGGACAAGAGGCAATGGGCACAAATTTAAATACAGGAAATTCCACTTAAACATAGGAAAAAGGCTATTTGTTATATATGAGACACCTATAGTTCCCAGTAAAAGTTTACTGAGGAAGTTATATGTAGCTTTGTGTTATTGTTTATAAGTGGCCTAGAAGTAGCATTTTTCATGTGCAAGTGGTATAACAGCAGGGGTGAACGAATGTTCAGAAGGACCTTGCCATGCACAGTGAGAATTGTTTTTTAGGCATATATTTCAAAACATCTGAAGAAAGGAAGGAGAATCCAAGGGACAAAGAGCTCACCACTTGTGCCCATCTGCTGGCACTTGGGATGAGGAGGAAAGGGGTTTGTCAGAAAAAGCAGCTTCACCATATGTCCATTAATCCTGCCTGCCTGCCCTGTCTGCTTTTCCACCATATCTCCAGCAGTCTGACTGGCAAGCGAGCAGCTTTCCATCACAGTCACTGATACATGTCTGTTATTCATCCCACCATTGGCTTAGGTACTATCTACTGGCTGATGTTTGACCTGGAAGTGAATACAAGTGAACAGGGAGAGTGCACAGGGAGAAACCAGAGACTCTCATATCTCCCATTTGATTCACTGTCTTCCATGCCTTAGTATGGCCACAGAGGGGTATCTTATCTCCTAGCCTATTGATTAAAGAGAGGAGCCACATCCTTCTGCAGTTTTGTAAACTGCAAATAGTGTGTACCCCAGATAAATAAAAACCCAGCATGTTGTCACTGAAAGATGATGGAATGATTTTGATTGTTTCAGTGTCTTACTTTCATTTTTGCAAAAATATCCTTCTGTGTTTGCAATAAAAAATCCAAACCCAAATCAACTTATTTAGTGTCTCCTGTCACAATGTGTCTATAGTTTTACATATTTACACCATAGCTTGTCTTCAAGCAAAGAACAGAAACACAATGACACTTAAATTCTGGACCAGGTCTCCATCTCACTTGTGCTTATGTTTGTGTGTTTTGTGCCCTTTTTTCTGATGTGTATGTCTGCTGTAAAACCCTTTGGTCACTACAGCTGTGTTGCAGCCATGCCTGTTCCTGGCTGTGTGCCCTGTTGATCCAGTCCCTGCCCCTCAGACTGACTTCTCTGCTTAACCTTGGACCTGCCTCACTGTTGTGGACTGCTTGGCAATCACTGCGCTGTGTCTGACTCTGGTTACTCTCTCCAGACCTTATCCCTACCATGACTTCCTGGCTTGACATCTTGACTTGGCCTTGCATGGACTGCCAGCTCTGGCTTTCTGTGGTGGTCTGGACTCTGGGCTGAACTTGACTGCCACCACTAGTCCCGCCCCACTCACCTCACCTGGGCTGTGTGGGACTGGGCCCTTCCTTGCTGGTGAGGCCACTGCCTCCAGCAGCCATATTATCATGTGTGGCTCATGGCTCCTCTTCCTTTAGGGAGAAGTTAGCCCTCACTGTGCCCTGACACAATCTGCCAAAATATGGATCTTCAGTTTCCTAGCTCTTCCTTCTGTTCCTCCTCATCACTTTTTCATCTTTCTGAGTCTTATTCAAACTAGTTTTTGTCAGAAGTTCATATTATCAAATAGTGAGAAGACTTCTGGCTTCATTGGCCCATTCATCTTTGGGAAGACACTATCACTGTGTAGTTACCACTGCACTCTCAAGGTATAGTCAGAACTGGCTGCCAAAAAACATTCAGACCTTAGATTTTCATAGCTCTTATGACTGGACTAACTCAGGCAATGCAGATATTTTCTTGGTCTTATCACATAGACTTCCAAGAAGACCACAAGCAGAATGCCTGAATTTCTGATTAAAAAGTAAAACACCCTTACGTAAGTGCACAGTGTGCTTATATATAATAAAAAACTATCCAATTTCATAAACAGTTAAAAAAATAAAAGACAGCCTTTCTTCTCCCTTTCCCTCTTCCTTTTTTTTTTTTTTCAGCCTGTGAATCATCCTTTGTTAACACCTTAATGATAAAAGCTGGTTAAAAGTAAATTACTTTTACTTAGGAAGATTTCCACAGAACACAGTGGAAAGGGCTGAAGAAAGAGGAAATGCAAAAGGAAGGGAAGAGAGGGTTAGTATCCTCAGCATACACTGTTG
Source organism: Phalacrocorax carbo (assembly GCF_963921805.1). Classification (NCBI taxonomy): domain Eukaryota; kingdom Metazoa; phylum Chordata; class Aves; order Suliformes; family Phalacrocoracidae; genus Phalacrocorax; species Phalacrocorax carbo. The sequence continues at coordinate 83,202,042 of NC_087513.1, read as the reverse complement.
TTCCTGTTTTTATAAAGCCAGTTCAGTGTACTTTAATATAAACAACTGGAATACATGACAGTGTAGCCTCTGAGGTCGTCAGAGTCTTATTGCATGAAACCCTTGTGGAAAAGAGACTAATTAGGCCCACAAACTGCAAAGAGCTCCCATTTCAGTGCAAGCACTAGGAGAAAGATGAAGGCAGCCCTGCTCAGCCTCAGAAATTTTCTGGTAGAAGAGGAAAAAATAGAAGAAACTGTGTTGTTGAAGAGAACAAAAGTAGAACCTCCAAAGTAGCTGAAAAATCATAAAAGCTTTAATAAATCTCATGGGTAATTTTCTTAGACTGTCCTCATGGAGGCCTATTGGAGAAGAGCAGGAATTTAGGATCTGTCCGCACAGAAATTCTTTGGATAAGTATACTTTTTTTTTTTACCTGTGTTTCTACTCAATGTGATTTTATTTTTTCCCCTAAGTTCTGAATTTTTTGAGTCAACGATAGAGAATAACTTTAATTTTAGAAGTCTTAACTTTGATGTGTCTGTCTTCTAAAGACCAACTTTAGAAAGGTGTGTGAGCAGCCCTGAAAACTATTTTCAGGCAAGGCACACAAAGTCTGTGGCCACAAATTTGACTGGAATGTGCTACAGCAGCTGCTGAGAGATTTGCCGAAATGCTGGCACAATTCAGTAGCATACAGATGTGCCATGTGGAAAGAACTTATTTGCACATTGCTTGTAAGATATGTGAAACATCCTAGATAAGTAGGCAAAAGCAATTTGAATGGGTATATGGTGTTTTCCTGACTGCTTATCGTGCTCAAAGAGGTGGTACAAGACTTCTTTTTTGTTATCTACTCTAAATACTGATATACCTGCATGGTTTTTTTCAGTAGTTGTTTCTTGTCTAGATCCTGTAATACCTGATACTGTGTATACAAACATAAAATGGAAGACTCAAAGCACACTGTGCATTCCTGACTAGACATAAATAAATATGATACAGTTGCATTTAGAAAACATATTCCATACATGGGGAAAAATGTCTTCCGAATCTGTATCTCTGGTATACTGCAGAGAAGAGGAGCTGAACATTGCCCCAGTACTGGAAGCCAGTATATACAGGTTCTTCTTGCCTGTAAACTTCTATATTCATAGAACCATAGAATTATTAAGTTTGGAAAAGAACTCTAGGATCATCAAGTCCAACCGTCAACCCAACACCACCATGCCTCCTAAACCATGTCCAAAGTGCCATGTCTACATGTTAACTGAACACCTCCAAGGATGGTGACTCCACCACCTCTCTGGGCAGCCTGTTCCAATGCCTGACCACTCTTTCAGAAAAGACATTTTTCCTAATATCCTATCTAAACCTCCCCTGATGCAGCTTGAAGCCGCTTCCTCTCTTTCTATTGCTAGTAACATGGGAGAAGGGACCAACACCCACCTTGCTACAACCTCCTCTCAGGTAGTTGTAGAGAGCCATAAGGTCTCCCCTCAGCCTCCTCTTCTCCAGACTAAACAACCCCTTTTCCCTCAACCTCTCCTCGTAAGACCTGCTCTCCACACACTTCACCACCTTCGTTGCCCTTCTCTGAACAGGCCCCAGCAACTCAATGTCCTTCCTGTAGTGAGGGGCCCAAAGCTGAACACAGTATTTAAGGTGTGGTATCACCAGTGCCAAGTACAGGGGCACACTCACTTCCCTACTCCTGCTGGCCACACTATTCCTGATACAAGCCAGGATGCTGTTGGCCTTCTTGGCCACCTGGGCACACTGCTGGCTCATACGGAGCCAGCTGTCAGCCAGCACCCCCAGGTCCTTCTCTGCCAGGCATCTTTCCAGCCACTTTTCCCCAAGCTTGTAGCATTGCATGGTGTTGTTGTGACCAAAGTGCAGGACTCGGCACTTGTTAAACTCCATTCAAATGGTCTCCGCCCATTGTTCTAACCTGTTGAGGACCCTCTGCAGAGCCTTCCTACCCTCAAGCAGATGGACACTGCTGCCCATCTTGGTGTCGTCTGCAAGTGTACTGAGGGTGCACTCGATCCCCTTATCCAGATCATTGATAAAGATATTAAACATGACTGGCCACAACACTGAGCCCTGGGGAACCCTGCTCATGACCAGCCGCCAACTGGATTTATCTTGGTTCACCACAACTCTCTGGGCTCGGCCACTGAGACAGATTTTTACCCAGCGGAGTACACCTGTCCTAGCCATGAGCCGCCAGCTTCTCTAGGAGGATGCTGTGGGAGACCGTGTGAAAGGCTTTACTAAAGTCCAGGTAGACAACATCCACAGCTTTTCCCTCATCCACTAGGCGGGTCACCTGGTCATAGAAGGAGATCAGTTTGGTTAGGTAGGACCTGCTTTTCCTGAAGCCATGCTGGCTGGGCCTGATCCCCTGGTTGTCCAGCACATGCCTGGTGAGTGCACTCAGGATGAACCGCTGCATAATCTTCCCTGGTATCAAAGTCAGGCTGACTGGCCTGTAATTCCCTGGATCCTCCTTCCGGCCCTTCCTGTATGTGGGCATCACAGTGGCAAGCCTCCAGTCACCTGTAGACTTCAGGGAATGACGTCTGCGTATCTGTCAAAGGATGGGGTGAGCGTTGATGAGGGGATACGAGGATGATGCAAATGATATGAATAAGGGGTAGAGATTAGACTGGGCATTGCTGGCATGGCGTTAACTTTCTTCATAGCAGCCCGCGGTGCAATGTTTTGGATTTGTGGCTAAAACGGTGTTGATAACACGCTAACAGTTCTCTGTTGCTGAACAGTGCTTGCACAGCACCAAGGCTTTCTCTTTTTCTTATTCTGCCCTGTGCCTCTGTCTACCATGTGTGGGCAAGAAAGTGGGAGGAGGCACAGCCAGCACAATTGACCTAAATTGACCAAATGTTTTTTTCATACCATATAGTGTCTTACTCAGCAGTAAAAGAAGGCGGTGTGGGGCAGTTGGCTTTCAAAGTGGCCGTTGCTCGGAGACTGATAGGGCATCAGTTCACTTGCGGGAAGTGGCGAGTCACTGCTTTTGCGTCACCTGCTTTTTTCCTCTTACCTTCACCTATAAAACTGGCTTCATTTCAAACCATGAGTTTTCTCGCTTTTTCTTTTCTTGTTCTCTCCCCTTCTTGCTGCTCTGAAATTTCACTGGGACTGTCCTGTAGCAGCTGTCTGCTCTTGAAGTTGGTATTTTTTCCGGTGTCATCACCTCACTTCAGTATTTTCAGAGGGCAGTACTGGAAAATATACTGCATCAGCAAGTCCAATGGATAAAAGACATACACTGCATTTGTTGACTCTGTTTGAAAGTGTGTTTTAAATACTCCAGATTCCCACTCATCATCCTTTCCATATACATTTCTTGATGCTGATTACTTTTTTGTTAACCTAATGTATGTAGAATTGTCCATTGTCTCACAGACACTATGTTTACTAATTCAAGTTGCACAACTTGAATTTTGCAGTGCAGCAGGAGAAAATGAGAATGAGGATTTCAGGACATTTTACAGGTGTTTGTGGTGTAAGTAAGAGGAATTAAACTTAATGCACTAAGATACAACGAAAGAAACCATACAAATCAAATTATCTAAAAGAAAAATGGTACACTAATCTTATATGTTATTACGCTTATGTTATGGCCAAAAGCAAATTGTGAATTTCAGGCAGGAATCCTGAACTATTACGCATCAGCTAAAGTAATGAGATGCTGTAAGAGATCTCTCTCCCGCAACGAAATGCAGCGAGACTCCAGAGTGTGACATATCTATGGTAAAGCTGTTTGGCTTATCAAAAATCTCTACTCTGCCACTGAAACTAGGTGGAGTGGTGACGGATACATCTGAGGACAGTTCCAGAGCAGATTTTTAAAATAGCATTGGATACAGTTTCAGTTGCCTCTCTTGAAGCTTCACCTACATTTTCTCATTTCTGATGCTCTCCATCAACAATAGCTCAACTTACATCCTCATACAAAGTGGTTTGTTACATGGTGAATTTCGTAAGACTTTTATCTAGAATACACTGAGACAGGAAGAAACTGTTAGAGAAAGAGTCATGCATTGCACTTCTTATAACACTGAGCTTAATTACACAAATCTTCATTGTCTGTGATAGATAACAGTAGAAATTTGGAATCTCTAAATTTCACTGCAAATCAAGTTTCATCTGCCAAAGTCACATCCTTTTCCAAGGATCTGACCATTAAAGAGTGATGCTATCCATGTTCTTATTAATCTAGAGGAACGTGCTTGTCTATAGGCACCTGCCCCTGTGTCTAGTTGTCAGGTCTGGCATTGTCCTCTCTCCCGGACTCCTGTCCAATATGGAAGTTAGATCACTTTTGTAATCTAACAGGGTGGGACAGCACAAGACAGATCATTCACAGCATCTAGTCGAATTACAGCACAGCTGAAATTGTTCCTTTCAGGCTTTCAATATGAAATAAGGAAGAGAGAAAAAAAAAAGAAATTCAGAATCTTCATCCATATTTTCTTGTGTCTGGGCTGTTTTTGAGAATGTCATTGAAAATGAATGTTACTGTTTCTATTAGTCATGCTCTGTGTTGTATAACGGATGTAAAATCCTACCGAGGCTTGCAACTTTGCCATCCTTTTCACACACACAACATGCTTCTCAAGGTCCACAGCCTTCTCTGAAACACACAGAAATACAGTCAATTATTGCTGAGTAACTGATTTCTATGAGATGTTTCTCATTTCCTCTGGTCATTTACCATGGACAGGAGTATTTCCAACTCACAAGCTTATTCTAATGACTTTTTTTTTTGCTTACTCCCCTTCCTTGCCCCTCAACAATATTCTGTTCATCTGAGAAAGCTCTGAGAAAGTAGCACATCAAGGTATCTTCCATTCATATGATAAAAGAGGATCTGTTATCAAATTACTATGCCAGTATTAGCCATCTGTTAATTTATCTATCAACATGCCCATTGCTTTCTTAACCAGTGCGTCTCTAATGTCTCTTGGTACCTTACACATCTAGAAGGTAATACTAGTGAGAGTTTCCATGATGAGGCCTTTGGACTCATTGGTTGAAAACTGATCATATCTGTTATTTCCGATAACGAAGGAAAAGAGTGCTTCTCTCTTCTCCAAAGCAGAAATTTGCACCATCCAACAATCTCCTTCCCTTGATATAACCAGATATGTAGAGTGCAAATGATAAGCGCGCGCGCGCGCGCACACACACACACACTGAGGATGGAGTGTACCTCCATTGACGGTCCAGTTAACGGATGTGCCATTCCTTGGCCAACTGTGCCAATCACAGAATCACATCCATTTCTTTGTTCCCTCCATCAGTTGTTTCTTGTCTTATCTTTGGGTTGCAGAGAAAGCATCTTGTCATCATATATTTGCACCTGCTAAACTAAGCCCTCACCTGTGGCTGTGACCTCAGTACCAGCACTTTGAGCTGTGTTCGAGGAAAGCATTGCATTGTTAAAGGGATTGGACAAAGCAGAATCTATGAATGACAGAGATAATACTAGCAGCAAAACCTTCCTGGGTATCGTCTTGCTTGCAAGCTGCTTTAAATCTCAGTGCTGTTGAGTGGTTACACTTTCTTTTGCTCAGGTTTAGCCTGAAACACTTGGATTCTCTCACAAAAAGCTGAGTATGACCTGGTGACTATCACATGCGAAGGGTTATTCTGGTTATGTAGTTTGCATGCAGCCAAAGTGCTTTGGCAGGAGAGCTTCACTGCAGAGAAGTGAGTTGTGTGAGGTGAGATGTCAACTGAGTCAGAAAAGGATACTGGCTCATTTCACTTCCTAGAAGAGACTTTGCAGAACTTCTTCCAAAGAGAGAAAACATTGCTTATTTTTGTAACGGCAGAAAGATTAGCAGAAGTTTAAGCATGAAAGGAAGAAAAAAGTTCAAGCAGCAGAGAAGTGCACTACATTGTCACAGGGTGTAAGAACATACAACTACAAGGCCTGGAATTCAGGTAGACTCTGAATTCAGGTAGATGTTGAAGTTATTATGTCCTGTAAGTGTGAAATACACATAAGTAGGTGAAGAACATAAAACATTTTAATTCATTTACTCTGAGCTATTACAACTAGACCGTGTCCCTTTCCATCGAGAGGAACTGTTTTACTATGACTGGGTGAACTGCTTGTGTTTTGGGGGAGTTTAGCACAGTCTAGTGCCCAAGTGCTGGGTATTACTGTCCCATTTCCAATCACAATTGTTCATAAAATTCTCCTTGTCCAGTTGTACCTTTCAGGGCCAAATCCAGAGCCCCAGGTCTCAGCTGCTTGGAGTCACAGCCAAAAGTCCACCTGATCATCAAATTTACAATTCCAAGTTAAATTTTCTAAGAAACTAGGTCTGAAAATTAGAAAACATGGACTTCAGAGAAAATTTAAGAAAAAAAAAGTCGGGTATCGTAAAACGAATACATGGGTTTTGAGCAGGCTTTATTTTTAACACTGGACTGGTTTTCAATGCAATCCTGACATATCTTACCCTAACTCAAATTTTCATCTTAAAATTAAGGTGGACAGTTCATTCCTCACTTCATGTCAGATTTGTACTTCACCTTAACTTTTCTCCCTTCGTCCTAACCAATTCTGATACACTTATGCACAATAAATGCATTCCTCCATATGTGTAATTTCACTAAGCTAGTCCATGCAACTGTCTTAATCATCTCTTGTAAGATTCATCCTCTCCATATGCTGGCTCTGCTAGTTCTTATTCTCTGTACTTGTAACAGCTGATGTTCAGCTTCAGAATGGGTGGCTTGAACTCTTCCTATTACTACAGATAAGGATGTTTTTTTTCCTGTAGAATGGTAGTAATATATCTCATCTCTACTGGAAGTGTTCATCCAATACATTCTAGGACTGCACTACTTTTTTCCCACAGCTTTGCTAAACTGGTGGTTCCCTGTCACTTAGCACTGACTGAGGTGCAGAGGTCTTCTGTCATTTCCTACTGCTAAACTCCCAGTTTAGTTCTAGTTATTAGTCCGTACCGCCGCACTTTCTGCTGTTCCATTTCACTGGGTTTGTTTTACTACAGTCCTCCTCAGGTCATGCAGTTCTTACTGTATTCACCCGTTTTGACACTGTCTTCCAGTTGTTCAGACATAAACTTATGTCACTCTAGACGTCACTAGCAGTTGTCTGCATTTTGCAACAAGGCCACTGCTGAATGTATTAAATATGTATTAAATATGGTATTTTTTTTCCCAAAAAGCTTATTAATAATTTCCTATGTGGAATCCTAGTCAAATGTTTAAACAAAATCCTAATGTCAGAGAAAGCTGACCAGGATGAGCTATCCTTGTGTACATATTCATGTTGGTTTTTTTTTTTTCCTCCAGTGATTTCTCTGTGATTTGTATTACCTTTTCCTTCAAAATTTACTTGAGAAGAAGCCTATGTTATTGAGGTGAGTCTAGAAGTCTGTATTTTGTCCAGATTTAAGAAACAGGCAATACCTCTTAGAGATGGTATTTGGGGAGCATTAGCTGTTCCCTTGTCCATAGCAGTGAGGGATCCTCCAGAAGCCCTGCAGCAGAATAAATTTCATCTGGCAGCAAGTGGAAGGTGCTGTCCCTTCCTCAAGACTGCATCTATGCTTTAGTGGCCCTTTGAAGACGACTGGGTGCTTTAGAGTCAACAAGGAAATGGGAATGATCAGATGCCATAGAGTTACAGTATTTACCACCAGCTTTAACACCAGATGGCAGAGGCTACATGTGTCTCATATCAAATGTTGCTAAATGGCTTAAATTATAGCTAGTTTTCCCATAATTAATAATTTCAAATTTATAAAAATGAACTGAACAACAAACAGGTCTATTCATGCTCTAAACCTGCCTCCCCACATCCAAGGGAAATGGATGCTATTCTCACGCAGTGTAGCTGCATTGAAAATATCTTGGTCTCTCAAGTTCCTTTGTTTAATTAGGTACCACAAGTGGGCTTTGCAGATTTTGCTCTGTAAAGGTAATGGTGTCACTGACATTTTTCTAATTTTAATTTGCATGTTTTAGTCAGAATCTGGCCTTGAACAAATGTCCTCCTGAACTGGCAAAGGGACTTCCATAGGAAAGGTTTGGCATAGTTTCATCTCAGCCACCAACACTAAAGCCAACGTCCTCACTCATCCCATGCCCAAGCTCCACAGAAAAGGTACAGGCATCTTCAGCTTTCATGAAACGGGTCTCTGTGTCATACGGTAGTCCAATACTAAGGAGAAAGGAAAAACTGCTACCTGCAGTAAGTCAGGAAATGGGCAAACAATGCGTAGTGTAGACAGCCTGTGTGTTCAAAGTACACGGAAATGATAGCTGCTTTACCGAGTTTTGTTGGCATAAAGTAATAATGTGTTATTCACAGGGCACAAAGTGTAGATGAATCAAAACTCCTGGGGGAAAATGAAGATTTTTAATTGGTCTGACCTCTAATGCTGTACTAGTACATGCCCTGCGTTCATTTTTATACCGTGTTAATTCTCCCAGAGAACAACTTTTGTGTCAATATTTTTTCCATGTTCAAGCTGCACCAAAGTTCTCTATAGGCTCTTCTGTGTTCTCAACTCTACCATGCGAAGAGCTCATTACAAATTCTTGCAAAATACTGGTTCAAGTTATTTTCTGGATATTGTGTTATCCTCCTGCTTGTCTGATAAAATACTAAATGTTTTGGACTCGTCACTCTTAGCAATTGTTACAGAATAACTGCGGAGCACATAGCAAATATGTAAGTTGCCTGTATGCTCCTTGCTGTCTCTAGCTTGTAACGTTTCAGCAGGTTTAGTCTGTGAGCTACTTTTCTTTAATGTCGCCACTGGATATCACCGATACAAAACTGAATTCAACAAGTATGGCTTCTGCTTTTGAAAACTGGATTTCTCTTGTCTTTTCCAGTTCTCTCTACAGTCAGGAAAGTGACTGGGGAGCCAGCTGGCTCTCCAAAAGCCTTTCATTGTATCCCATTTTGAAATTCTTGTTGAAGAAATGAAGTAACTGCAAATGCAAGGTAAAATCTTGGTGTTGATTTATGAGACAGGAAAGATGACTGCCATATTTCTGTTAATGGTAAAGCATCTCTAAGTGTTGTGCAAGGCTGGAGGTTGCTGTTCAATGACCTGGAAAAGGTGGCAAGCAGGAAATGGGAAAATAATTTACATCCAAAACCACATTTTTGAGATTAAGTAAAACACATTAGTGTGACAATTGCTACCCTCAAGTCTTTGATACAAGTTGCAAGCTTTACAGTCACCTATGCTATCATCTGTTAAAAGATTGAATTCCTAAGGACATTAAGAACATGATGAAGTATTGGGTCCGGTGTTATTGGTTGTTCCAATACTAAGTTTCCTGAGATATAATTTTCTGTTTGTGTCTTAATAACAAAAAACCCCAAGGTGTGTTGAAGCCTGGTGTAGAGAAACTGCCTTCTCAGCAAACGCCGTATTTTTCTTAAAAACTACAATTAATCTTTTCTATAAATGCACTTTATTCTCTCAGAGGATTCCTGCACAGCTGAAATACTATTTTTTCTCTTATGTGCCTGGCTGTTGGCCTTCAAATTTTGTCCCAGGCCTCATAACTCTCCCTTTTGATCACGTTTTACAATTTACACTCCTTTCCACTGACTTCCTGCAGAAAATATTCCTTGGTTTAAAAGAGGTCCATGGGACTCACGTCTCCTTGAAAGCTGAGCATTTGTCATACATGTTTGTTGCTATGCTGTTTCCTTTTCTATTTGAAAACATGAAATGCTCTTTTCCTAAGTGTTTTCTGCGACATTTTAAAGCTTTTGTCCTAACTTAGTGTCCTTTTGAATGCATTTCTTTAAAGCCTCCCTCCCTATAACTGTACTACAGTTCCCCTCAGAGTAAAACACGTCGTCTAGTTTTAAACACGTCCATGGTCTCCATCTCCAGCAGAAAAACCTCGCGTCTTGGCAACACTAGAAGTGAGACTTACCTTTCAGTGTTTCAGTTCCTGATTGGTACCTAACTACATTAATCTCCAGTCATATGTCCCTTTGGTGATTTCATAGAGGTATTTTTGTCATAAGGCTACTTTTTCTGGAAAACCACACTGACTTCCCCAATTGAAAAATGAAAGCAAAAATATGTTTCCAAAAAGCTGATACTTCAAATATGTTGTTTTTTTTCCTTCATACTCTGGGGTTGCCTAGTTCTCTAAAAAGAAAAATACATCTATGCAAACACCCACAAAATCTGGAAGCCAAATAAGAGCCTAGCTTCATCTTTTTTTAGAGATAAACCCTCAGGAAAGAAGGTTCACTCATTTTTGGGCCGATGTAATGCTGAAAGATTTAAAACTGTAATCACACAGGCATGTAAGAGAACAACTCCCCACCCCCTTGGAAAGAACAGGTATTGTATATGTTTAATTAGCATGAATCTAGACTCCTTTAATATTTAACCTAAGCTTAGGGATGGGATGTCTTGACCATCAGTGATTATCCATTTAATCAAGGACAAGCGTTCTTTTTAGAAGAAAATTATGGAACGTTGGCAAGTGAAAACAGCCTTAAATTGTCCTGCGTAACACATGACCATATACGGGTAAAAAAAGTTAGGGTACTTCATCTGTAAAGACCATGAAGACCCCCAAAGAGAGGAAGGCATGCGCAGCAGAATCGGAGGGGGAGCCAAGAGGAGTGACTTAATGCCATTACGCAGCCTATGTAGATTAGAATGAATATGTATTAGATAGGTAGAATATGTATGGTATGGTATGGTATGGTATGGTATGGTATGGTATGGTATGGTATGGTATGGTATGGTATGGTATGGTATGGTATGGTATGGTATGAGGTAGCCGGCTTTGGTGTGCTTGATTCGTGGAAAACCACCAAGCACCCAGGCTTGCGCAACCCTGAAATAAATTAGCAATGTCTCTCCGGAGTGTGTGATGATTGAACCATTGCACACCTTGCGACAAACCCACTTTGCGGACAACAGGCATAGCTACTACAGAGTCACTCTGCTGTTCAGCTCATGAAGGAAAGAGAATACGCTTTACAAGTATAAGCTACCTTATATCAGATCTACATTAGAGAGTAATAACTCTCCAATCTGCATCAAGAGAATATCACACCTAGACAAAATGATTATACTAATTGCAACATTGAGTTCAAGCCCTGGCCTAATTGTCGGAAGCCTTTGTATCTATCGCTCAGTTGCACTCAGACGTTAGTCTAGGACCAGGAAGAGCAAAGGGGTCTGTAGGAAACTCCTACCAGTCAGGGCTATGCTAAGCATTTCTGTTCATATAGAAGGGTCCCTTTCTTAACAAAGGCAGTTGTAGGCAAGAGAGCAACACTGGCCTTTCAAAAGCAAGGCAATAGCAACAGGCACTTTTAGAAACATTTGGGATTTTTCATTTTTTTATAAATGGAGCAAACAGTAACACCCACAGTTTAATCCTCAGTTCAATAATGCTGTTATTTCTAATGTTGAAATAAGGAAAAAAGCATGTTCTTTGCCATGTTAAATGTACATATACAGCTATTTCACCTAAATTTTATAGTATCTCCATCAGTGGAGATGAGAAATTTGATAGGAAAATCACCCTTTCCTCTAAATACTCTCTCCCTACATCTCAATTTGTACATGCTTATTAAAGACTCAGTAGAGTCTGGTAACATCTTCTCCAAAGATTTTGTAGGTAGTCAACATGCTCAAGCATAAGTTACCAGGACTAGGAAGAACAACACCCCCCACCCCCCAGACAAAAAACAACCAACCAACCAAAAAAAAAAATCCCCTGTATGGCTGAAACTTACATTTCCTATGCTGGAAACGATGCTTCTCTCCTCCCTTGCTCCTCCTCCTCATCTAGTATTTGAAGCAACAGAAAAGGAAACATTGGCTTTTTCATCTTTTCAGAATTGCACCTCCTCAGAAAGGAACGTGGGCAGAGCTTAATCAGCAAACCAAGGAAGATTTTCAGAGGGTTAAGGTGTATATTTGTCTCTGTGTGTGTGCATATACACACATTTTCTCTTCAGCATGTACTCAGCCACTTAGCTCTGTTAGTTGATACTTTCATGAAAGGATCAGTCTGGTTAACTAAAGGGGAAGAATTTTCTGGAAATCATATACTTATGTTAGTGGCATCACAGCTAAAAGTGGAGGAGACGACTCACCAGCTAAAGTGAGGCTGGAGGAACATTGCCCCATCCAGTAACGGAGCAGGGTAACCCAGTTAATCCTGTGTGGCTGGGAAACCTGGTATTTCCTGACTTGTAAATTTTGAGGGTTTTTCAAATGTTTTTATATTGAGTTTTAGTAGAATATGGTAACAGTTGGTGACTGGAGTATAAATTGCCTACCATCCTAACACAGACTGCAGGGCAGAGCCTTGTTGCAAGAATGGGACAATCCAGTATGATAAATGTATATTTTATTTTTAAAGCTGCTGAGCTTTAAAATGTGTGAAAATAATTCTAAGCCAAACAAACCCTGCCTTTTGTTGGCGCCAGGGCAGACAGGATGGTGGGAACAGGGCTGCAAAGAATGGCCCTTCTGACAAAGGAGATCCCCAGGATGCAGCTCCGTGGCAGACTGGCTCGGCATCTTGCTGGCAGCATGCTAAGCACACTTTCCTAGAGCCACTTTTGTGTTGTGACTGCCCTGAGTTCACTTGGTCAGTCCCTTCATCAACAGCAATGTAGCTGAGGAGATTTTTCTTGAAACACACTGGGCTATAGGTCTATGAAAATAGGACAAGCCCTGAGGAACACCTCTTGGAGGTGTCCTCCCTCAGTTGCAGGTTCTTCTTGATAATGGTCACTAGCAGAGCCTGCCATATTTCACCTTTTCCTGCAGTGGGCATGCCAAAAGATAATCAAAGAATCCCAGACTGTGAGCTTAAGGTTTATTTAAAAACTAAGATAACCATAAGATAACTAAGATAACAAAATCAGGAAAAGATAATTTTGTGAACAGAGAAAGCACAGAAGCAGAGTAAACAAACCACTTTAAATCAAACTTCCTCCCTTGTTAGAGACTCCCCTGTAAGCAGAGTTTAGTCCTTAGTCCTGTGACTTTCCGTGGCTTTCTGGGTTTGATGGACGTCATATAGTTCCACAGGGGCTTTAGGGCAGCTTCCCCCTTTCTGTCACCTCTGATGCATAGCTGCTTGCATCTGCTGCTTGGTGAAGCCTCTGAACTCCCTCTAGGTCCAGTGTCTCCCAGGGGAGAGAGATTTCTGTGCCCCTCACCTTCAGGAGAGCCCACCTGATCAAAGAGCAGCAGCTGGAATGTGAAAATAAAAAGGCAGCCCTCCTCCAGGCTGCTCCATAACACAATATAGGGCCCTCTCCCTCCAGTAAACTGAGTACACGCAGATACCCCCTCCAGTACAGCTTCCTTCTGAAATAATAGTTTAGATTCTGGTTTCTGCCATTGAGAGTATTCTGTTACGTCTTTGTATTTTTACTTTGTTCTTTGGTGATTAAGAGTCAGTGGGGGAACTACAAGTATGTATCAAAAGAGTCTTGATGATTGAGGACAGTGAGAAGTATTCCTTGTCTGAGGGACACCAAAAATGTGCTTTTAAGTCAGAATGAGAGAGTTCTTCCTGTATGATTCCATTTAATTCAGTAAAAACTTTTCTTTTTTTTTCAGTGAGAAAGTATGACATCACTGTCACTTCATCAAAGAGTTCACAGAGCTTTCTCCATCCTGCAGATAAAGGAGGGAGCCACGAGTAGCACGATTTTAAGTAGGAATGATTCTGCCTCAAAAGACATGGTAAGAATGACAATCCTCGGAGTCACAAAAGCTCCAAGGTCCCAAGAGCCACTGAAGCACACTGGAAGAGCTTTGGTAATATTCCGTTTGCTGGTCCCATCTCTGCTCTGTTGATGCCACCTCTTTCTGGTGTTGGCTCTAGCTAACTATGTGCAGGAAAAACCTCCATGCACAATTTTTCCCTTTGATCGTCATGCAAGAAAAACAGGACAGTCCCCTGTGCTGTCAGTCTCTGTGGTCACTCTCATACTTCTCACCAGCTTCTTCACAGGGAACTGTGGTTTTGATTAGATTATTTTCTGTCCAGTTGAGCTATTATTGTGACTCTGTTTTTCAGGCTTTGGTGGTCTCCAATGCTCTTCATCCTGTGCCCTTCCCCAGCAGGTCTAATTCTAAATCCAATTTACTTTCTCTGACCTACACAGGACTAGCGGTGATTTAACGCAGAGAGCTGTGGTGTAGGATCATTTATCTTTTGGTGAATCCCATTTTAGCCCCGCACGGTATCCAGTGTGGTTTGTTAACAGAGAGAGCCTTTTACAGAGTAAGTCAATCTTTTATACACAATCAATGTTTTACACACGTTTGACTTTGTCCTGTCAATCATATCTATGACACATGGCAATGAGTGTGGTTGCACTTTGGATATTTATCCAAAATATAAATACGTGTTAACCTTTGCTTGTGGCTGCAGGGAAGACCAGTGCGTGGCAAGGCTTTGAAGTGTCTCCTTGTTTCACAAGCAGGACTGTGAATGTACGGTGGGGTGTATGTGTTTTTATATATATATGTGGGTCTATGAGAGATAGAATCTCTTTGGGATCACACAGTCACTGAGGCTGGACTCATACCACCTAACAGCGGCTGCCTGAAAGTCAGGCATCTGGTATGAGCAAGTCACTCCTAATGTGTGAAGACACATGCTCCTCTAGAGGGGGATCCATCCAGTCTTGGACACCCATCTTGGGAAAGAATGTGCTAAGCTTGGCATGATGTCTAGAGTAAGAGTCCTTTTGACTAGTTAGGCAGCTAAAGATAAGTAAGACAACTCCCATCCACCATTCCTACAGGAATCTGGGGACCATATTTCTGCCTGAACCTCTTGTTTTTAGCTCTCGTTCTGCCTTGCTGAAATATTTGCAGCTTTTTCACACATATTTTTCATTGTTGAGTCTCCATTGCAAGATGCAGGTGATACTTTGCCGTATCCAATGACAGCACAGAAGTAGTCAGAATGGCGTTCTTCTACAGTAAACCTGAACACGGGGGTAAAGTCAGGTTTAGTTGCATTCTGACCTAGCTGGGTGCAATGCAATGCAGTCAGTATCACTTCTGTGAAAAACAGTGGTACCTGGCCTTGCTGCTAAGCTATACTATTGTCTGTGGGATTAGAAGCTGCCTTGCTGAACACTCCCTCCCATTCCTTTACTTTCCTCCCTAGACCTCCACAAAAGTGTATAGACTATGCTTTCCCATGCGGACTCTTTCCCTTTCTTTGGTAGCCGCCAGCCAATGGTGCTGACGTCACACTCTCTCTTGTACCTCCCTGGTATATCCTTTACCTCCCCACTGAACTCCATCTAGTCAGATTCCTCCTTTCCCACCAGAACTACATCTGTGTCCTCTCTTGCCATCCTGATGTGACATGTCTGTCATAGAATCATAGAATCATAAGGCTGGAAAAGACCTCTAGGATCATTATTCCAACCGTTAACCCAGCACTACCATGTCTCCTAAAACATGACATGAAGTGCTGCATCTACACATCTTTTAAATACTTCAGGGATGGTGACTCCACCACCCTGTTCCAATGCCTGACCACTCTTTCAGAAAAGACATTTTTCCTAATATCCTATCTAAACCTCCC
Source organism: Phalacrocorax carbo (assembly GCF_963921805.1). Classification (NCBI taxonomy): domain Eukaryota; kingdom Metazoa; phylum Chordata; class Aves; order Suliformes; family Phalacrocoracidae; genus Phalacrocorax; species Phalacrocorax carbo. The sequence goes on along the minus strand of NC_087513.1, from coordinate 83,186,406 downwards.
CTGATGCAGCTTGAAGCCGCTTCCTCTCTTTCTATCGCTAGTAACATGGGAGAAGGGACCAACACCCACCTTGCTACAACCTCCTCTCAGGTAGTTGTAGAGAGCCATAAGGTCTCCCCTCAGCCTCCTCTTCTCCAGACTAAACAACCCCAGTTCCCTCAACCCCTCCTCGTAAGACCTCCTCTCCACACACTTCACCACCTTCGTTGCCCTTCTCTGGACATGCCCCAACAACTCAATGTCCTTCCTGTAGTGAGGGGCCCAAAGCTGAACACAGTATTTAAGGTGTGGTATCACCAGTGCCAAGTACAGGGGCACACTCACTTCCCTACTCCTGCTGGCCACACTATTCCTGATACAAGCCAGGATGCTGTTGGCCTTCTTGGCCACCTGGGCACACTGCTGGCTCATACGGAGCCAGCTGTCAGCCAGCACCCCCAGGTCCTTCTCTGCCAGGCATCTTTCCAGCCACTTTTCCCCAAGCTTGTAGCATTGCATGGTGTTGTTGTGACCAAAGTGCAGGACTTGGCACTTGTTAAACTTCATTCAGGTGGTCTCCGCCCATCGATCTAACCTGTCGAGGTCCCTCTACAGAGCCTTTCTACCCTCCAGCAGATGGACACTGCTGCCCATCTTGGTGTCGTCTGCAAGTGTACTGAGGGCGCACTCGATCCCCTCAAACAGATCAACTGTTTCCAGACATTGCATCACAGTGACTTGCTGGAGTAAACTTACATGTCTGTGCTATGGTCCACATTGTTAATCCACTTCCACTTCTCTTCGCTCTCAGAATAGTTGAGACCAAGTAAGTAGTAACCACCACATGTTCTTAAATTAAGATAATTCTAGAAAGGAAACAAAAAATGATAATACATTAAAATTACATTTTCTTCACCAGAGGTACACGGAAAGCTTCGTGCCAAATAGCCAACACAGAAAGTAGAGTGTGCATCCAGCCACACCATCACTATCCGCAGCCCCAGAGGCTGAATTTTTCCACTTTTATTTAATCTCATCTGTCTTCCTGGGGCTTGTTAGGAATAGACTAAATATAATAATGCACCTGTGATACCATTAAAGCTGCATATTGTAGTTACCCAGGTGTGACTTGATACCTGGCTTTTCTAGTCTGATTGTGATGGTTGTGAAACCTTTTCAGTTTTTGCAGGGCAATGGCTCTCACTGTCCTGGTTTTGGCTGGGGTAGAGGTAATTTTCGTCATAGAAGCAAGTATGGGGCTATGTTTTGCATTTGTGCTGAAAACAGTGTGATAATGCGGAGCTGTGTTAGTCATTCCTAGGTAGTGCTTACACTAGTCAAGGACTTTTATAGTTTCCTGTGCTCTGCCAGGTGCACAAGAAGCAGGGAGGGGACACAGCCAAGACAGCTGATCCAAACAGACCAGTGGGATACCCCATACCATACGACACCATGCTCAGTATATAAAGCTGTGCGAAGAAGAAGGAAGGGGGCGACATTCAGAGTGACGTCGTTTGTCTTCCCAAATAACTGTTATGCTTGATGAAGCCCTGCTTTCCTTGAGATGGCTGAACGCCTGCCTGCCGGTGGAAAGCAGTGAATGAATTCCTTGTTTTGCTTTGCTTGTGCACATGGCTTTTGCTTTAATTATTAAATTAAATTAATTACTAAACTGTCTTTATCTCAACCCACAAGTTTTCTCTCTTCTACTCTTCCAATTCTCTCCCCCATGCCACCGGGAGGGAGTGAACCGGTGGCTGTGTGGTGCTTAGTTGCTGACTGCGGCTAAACCACGACACTCACTCACAAATAAGTGTCTGTTTGACTTGCTTGGTCTTGGTTTGTGCGCTAAATCCCTTTAAAACATAAGTCAGGTTGGCAGAGAGTTTGCTGCTTCCCGTGGGAGTATGCCTGGGGAGACAAGCTTCCAGATGCAAGACTTCAAGAACCAAGATGCATCTTACTGTGAAGGTGTTTGCTACCCTACAGAGGTACTTGGTGTATAAGACTAGCAGTAGGTTGTAGACCCCCCCAAAACATCTAACACGAGAAGATACAAGTGTAACCCATCAGCCCTTTGGCATATAGATCAAGCAACCGTGAAGCAGCCCCATGAATTTAGATCTCACCAGTTCTTCCTTGTTCTCAATGATCACCAGGTCTGACCCCATATCAGCACATTGTTGACGGAAGGTGTTCCAGGCTTTGAATGTCTGGTTTTCAGAAAAGTGGTAGCACTTTTTCCCTTTTTTTTCCCAAGATGGGGGGCAGCCTGCGGGAGGGAAGAACAGATGTGGAAAAATCTATGTTGACACTAATGAAAAGATCCCATTACCAAAGAAAGGTAAGAGAGTAAGTTACAGCCAGAAAAGTACCTGTGCTGTTTGTGCTCTTCTGTTTATAATTTTGACATGACGGCCGGAGATCCCTGCTAGTCTCTGGAGCTGATACTGGCCCAAGAGTCACTAGGCATGAGTCAGAGAAGTAGAATCACAGATAACGTTATCCAGGCTTTAAAATCTTTGCTCAGGAGATAAAGAGAAATGGTCAGGGCAAAAAGCAGCTGTCTATTTTCAAAAGTCTTATTTGCCTGCTGCAAAACACCACAATAGTGATGCCACTGAAAGAGTGAACACTTCTCTCCATTGCCAAGGCAGGGTACTGGGAGGAACAGAGAATGGGACTTGGAAAGGCTGATATGATTCAGGGAGACAGGGGCTGCATGACATAGTTTTGTTGGTTATCTAGCATCTCATAAACAGAAAAAGGGAATTGCACTTAGTTAAAATGCTAAGAAGCGGGGGTGTGGGGGGAAGGGGGAAATTTGAAAAGCAGTACACGCACATTGATCCCTCATGCTCAGTACAATGCTGTGATACCAAAGGGACTGTTACTTTCATGTCCCTTCACCTAGCCATGGGCTCCTCTGCACTAGCACGAGGGGAGTAAACAAGTTCTTTCCTCTGAAACAATAGCACAGTGCTGACCAAGCACTGCTTTTAAAGAAGGTGAAAATATGAAACTCCTGTGGCCTTGAGAGCTCACCTTATGAGCGTACAGCATAAGGTTGTTTATTCCTGAGATGTCAGACTTTTTGGTTGGTTGGTTTTCTTCTGATCAAAATCTATACGCCACAACCACCTCCTCCCACCCGGCTTAAAGGCAACCTAACATGCTTCTGGACACTGTCTTTTGAATGACAGAGGATTACCTACCTAATGTCTCTTTAGAGGTGGTGGAGAATGTTTTTGAGTCAGGTGGGCTGCTTGCAGTTGAATGGTCTGGAAATAAGAATACAGTTTCTGCTTTGAATGGCTGACCATTTTGCCATACACTGTTAGAGCTGTTCTGGACCTCTTTGAAATCACCATCACCCCACACAGAATGCCTACTCCCCACCATTTGCTCCTCTATTGAAAAAAATCCACCTGTAGTACTGTACTATGGGGCAGATTTCCAAAGAGCCTAACTCGGAAACTTAACAACAAATGCATTTTCAGAATAGAGGTAAATGTGGTGTATAGTATACCCATAACTATAGCACTAAGAAATAAGAGCCATCTTTGAGAGACCAGTGGTCAATCTGTTCTTGGTTAAGTGTGCTCCCACTCAGCTTGGAGCTGTGGTCACTGTCTGCTCCTACTGGAGAACAACTGGGGTGAGATATGCAGGCAGAGCACACCTGTGCCCCAGCTGGAAGCTGGTCTAACACCATTGCTTCCCCAAACCAAAACGAGACAACAGTGTTCATTTTAGGTTCTAAGGCAGATATCCAGGCTGAAATAGCCTTGTTTTTCCTCTTTCTTCTGACATAGTGGTTGTGAGGGATTTGTGCTCCACAGAAGGCTTCTGATTCCCAGAAAAAAGCCCCGCGGAGGGAGGTTTACAAATCTGTGTTTATTATCTGATGACTAGCTAGACTGCATGAATCTATCACAGAGAAACAGAAAAAAAGAGTTTTGAGAGGGTGAAGAAAGTAGCTGAGGTCTCAGGTGGAATAAACTTATGCTTAGTTTACTGGGGAAGCTTATGTGATTTTTATGTATTTTTCATGTCTTCTCAAGGCTTTGATTTTATCAATTTAGAAACTCCCTCAAGAGTTTAGATTCTGTTGAAAGTATGGAGTTCAGGGGTCACTTCCAGTTAATAGGCTAACGGAGGATTTTGTTGTTCCAATTGGCTCCATGTGGCATTAAGAAAATCTTGATATTCTCCCAGCTTCTCTGCTCAGGAAACCTCCGCTTTAAAGACAAAAGTGCCTGTGCCATGAATGGGTCTTATTAGTTCAACTGACTGGGAGTTACTAAATTGTCTACAACAAAGTTTAAGGAGGCTTTTTGGGGGGTTATTTGGGGTTGGCGAATGAGGGCATGTCTAGTAACAGGAAAGAAACATTCAACTGAAACTTGTAGGGGTAGAATTCTTATACCTGAAACCAGAACTGATAAAATTCCTTTTAAATAAGAATATATGAAATCAGAAAAAAGATTGAATTAAAGAAAGTTCTAAGACATTTGTACCACAGTGGCATGGAGCATGAAAGAACTGACATCTCTGTAGACTTCATACTAGAGGGAAACAGAGTATTAAAGGAAGAACTTTGTTTACAAGCAGTAAGTTCAAAAATAAGATGGAGGAAAAGAAGCGGAGTGACAGTTAGATGAGGAGACACCTGATCTCTTCTGGACATTGAAAACTGGTGGTGAAAGGATGGATTACTAGCCCAAAGCATCCAAACTGTAACTACGACAAGGAAGGTGGCAATCCCAAGCTCTCAATTTCCTGTGGGTAGAACCACTTCCCTAGTAGCTATGGATGTTTACAGATGCAAGACCCTATAGTGCAGTAGGAATGATATCTTGGAAGGGGTTCGTTTTTTTCTACCAACTCCATCTCACAGAGTTCTTCATAGCCAAAATGAAGCCATTTTTAACCCTATGAAAATCATAAAGAGAACATAGATTTTTTTTTTTTTTTTTTTTGCCTGGCAACTACAAATACCACTAATGGCTGAAATATCCCCTCAACTACTACATTAAATGATTCAGCAGAATACTCATCATTGAAATAATTGACAAATATATGCTCATCTTATACAACGTGTCGCTTCTCTCCATATATCTGTCCAGAAGGGTTTCAAGGACCACCAAAGACTCCAAGCTGAGCAGTGACATAAATGAATCTTAATTTTAGTACAAAGGATTCATCAGCTCCTTCCATAAGCCTAGATCCAGGCAGTGAGTGATGAAGGGAAAGAAGTGTGAAATAACAGTATTATTTTGGGAAGTTATTATACCTGCTTTCCCAGAAAACAGAACCCCTGGACCAAGTTCCTCTGTTCTGCGATTTTGCTCAGGGTTCCCAGCGTCTGACAGGACCTCGGGTTTCCTACACTGTCCTCTCTTTCTTTATAGCATAAGCTCTAATAAATGTAATTTTAAATAATAACATACAGAGTCTGAGTGCCTTTTTTTACTGGGATTGTAATGAGCTGCCATCTCCTAGTGGAAAACAGTTGTCAAACTACTCTTCGACAAATTGCTCAAGTGTGAATTGTAAAAGCCACCATGGGCTTCAGAAACACACTACCTAGATAGTCCTACTAACCTACATTTCTTTCCTGATAGCAACCGAGAACTAGACTTCTGGAGTTGTATAAAAACATGTTTCACTTTAGCACCTAAAACCGAATGCTGGCAATGTAAAACACAGCTTTCACATTTATAATTCAAAGATCAAAGCTGATTAATAAAAGCCTAATTTTGTGGAGACTAAATTGTATGATTTGCCCTGTTCCTTTTAAGGATTAACTTCCAATACATTGGTGTAGGAGAAGATGAGTCTCAAAGGTCACTATTAAAACATAACCCAAGGAAAGATGCATGTCTGACCATTTGAAAACAAAAGTGCTTAAAGCTCTGGGATAAAGGATTACACCCAACCCTGTATACAGAGGTATACATGATAAAGTGTGCATTAGATTTTATAGAGTATTAAAACAGATAATCGTGGTGGAAATAATGAAGTTAAAGCTGAGGATTGAGAAGCTGAAGAAACAACCTCGTGTTTGGAAGAGGGACAAACAGAATTTACTCTTCAGGAAAAGTTATCGGAAACATAATATAAAAAAAATACAAGGACCATTTCATTTGAGAAGATGAAGAAGTTTGGTTTTGCATAAACCCTGAGCCTGTGGGTAGCAGCTTGCAGAACTGCTTGTAAAGATACCCTGCAGTCCTTAATAAATAATAGTGCCAAATACAGGTTCTAAAAGTAACTAATGTAATTTTAAAGCATTTGTTTCTGTGAAAAATTAGAAAAGAATGCATCCTGGTATGCATTACAAAAAGGAACACGACCCCGGGGGTTCTCCTATGGATGGAAATCAAGTTACAACACACAAATGGTGGGTCAAGATGTTCTCCTGGAGTACTGTCACCTTTAACTCTGAAATCTGCCTGAGAGATTCAGACAGCAGCATTACTGAAAACAGTTCAAAAGCAGTGAAACTGTAGGGGAATAGACAGGGATCGGCGACCGGAAGATTACGGGATGTGACGGAAAGATAGACTCCTCCCCATAGGAGTGGCAGGAACAGGAACCGCAAGAGCTATATAAGCGTGTGACGCAGCCAAATAGACGGACATTTTGTATCCATCATATTGATGTCTGTGCATCACTGTCCCCAGGGTGGGTAGAGCCCTGTGTCCCGGAGGTATGCGGCCCAAGATAAGCTCTCCCATAGAAGCGTACAGCTACATGAAACTTAACAACGCAACAGCGTGTTACTTTCTAATTGGAGCAACTCAACACCGTGAGTTTTATGGTGCTTTAGTCATATGCTAATTGAGAACATCAAGGCTTTCTTTGCCTTTTGCTGAATCCCTAGAGCGACAGGGAAAATAAAACAGAAAGATCAGATGGAAATCCTATGTTTTTCATACATATATGCGCTCTGCATGCATATACCTTGAGGCTGGATACCAGCTTCTGGTTTCAGAAGAGAGCAAAATTTAATTCATATGAAGGAACATCTGAACAAAGTCAGACCTGCCTGTTCTTGCAAAACCAGCTCATGAGCTGCAGGGACAATTTTTTACCTACTAGCAGATAAATTTTATCTCAAGAAAAAAAGAAAATAATATGATACTACCATAAAAATCATAAAGATTTATGGTCAGGTTCCACTGACTAAAATTGTTGTCATTTTCATGAACAGAAATGGAAAATGCCTTCTGGCCTGCAGAGCTCTTGTATGATGGGGCAACACCAAGAGGCAACAGTTTAATGCAGAGAAGCTGTTTGTGAACAACAGTAAATTAGCAAAACAAAACCATATGGAAAACTCATATAGAATTGAAACTTAGAAATAAAGCAGTCAAAATGGCAACAGTTTTCATTTGGAGTAGAAGTGAAAGCTGTATGCTCTGGAAATTAAAAGCTAATTTGACTCAGTTTCTCAAGTTTGATCTATAGTTCAAGTTTCTTAAGAGTATTTTTTCAGTTCACTGAGGCAGTACTGACCCCAACAAAGTAACTATAACTTACCTAAATCAAAGACCTCTCATGCAACCCCTCATCTAAAGCTCTGTTAAATGCTGTTAGTTTCAATGTTGTGGGTTTTTTTTTCTGTTTGGTTTTTTTTTTGTCTGTTTTTGTTTTTGTTAATTTTGACCTTCCTGTGGTGTTTTATATTTTACAGAGCACTGTCAGACACCTGTCTTTTACCCTTTACCTTGAAAAAGAAAAAACAATTACCACTCTATAATTTAATCCATATTATTTTGGATCAAAGGTTTTGGCATATCTTCACAAAGAGGGTCTCTATGAGCAACTCTGAGTAGGTGGCAAACTCTGGGACTTGCATGTGATTGATTGTGGAAACCTCTTGAACTTGCTCAACTATCAAAGGATGAAAAGAAAAAAGCAACTACATCTGAAATTTTAAAATGATTTCTCAAAAATATTCAAATTTATCTCTATTAAAATATGGTTTTTTTCTAATGGAGATAAGAATGCTTTATTTCTAAAAAAAATTATGTCTTTTAATGTAGTTGAAAGCATGCTATTAACTCAGTGACACCTAGTACTAGGATTTTATTCAAGTAAAGTGCAAACAAATTCCTTGAAGCTACCTCTTTCAAATAAGCTTTCATGCAAATTTATTTAAAGAATTTTGGTGTTATGGTCATCTTGGTGACATGATACAAGATATCTCCTTTAAATATTCTCATGGATAGCAATCATATTATTAATAGGTATTATCTAATCTTTACTTGTTTCTTAAAAACATTTGTAAAATAAATTATTTATTGCTGGAACATTGTCAGGTTTTGTAATTGTGTTTGGCTTTTTTTTCTTTTGGAATGTTAATCTTTCAAACCACACAAGTCTTTTATGTATTTCTTCTCATGGCCACAGTTGGCTAAAAACTACTCTCCTGTGCCATCAGATTAGCCTTCTGTTCCTACTGGGTTTGGGTGTCATGGCTTAGATGTCAGAGTGTCACAAATTAATTTCTGTTATTACATTTTCAGCAGGACTTACACATGAGTATCAGACACACCACTATGACCAGTAGGAGGGTTATCACAGCAACAAATACAGCAGCGCGTGTTCTGGAGCAGCAGCTTTTACCTACAGATAGAGAGCAAAAAAGAAGATTAGGGGATCAACTGGGGCAGGAAACCTTTGTCTTCATTCAAAGATGCCCTTTTCAGGCTCTCACTGAGACAACTCTTTTGAGTTAGGCAAAGCCCTTCAGTGCTGTCCCTTCTGATGTCTGCTCTTCTTGTGATAGATATATTGTGGACACAATTTTTTCCCCCATGACAGGCATTCAGTCTAAAACCCTTCTGTCATTGGCTAGAGTACTTTGTTAAATTCTGCTGCACTTGATACTAGAGTTAAGTGTTCACTGGGATCCTTATCTGCCATCTCAAACTACTATGAAAGCAAACCGCAGTCAACCTACCAGGTAAAGGTCCTGCCACGTTATACTCCCTAACACGGCAAAATTTTCAGAGGAGTTGAACTGTCTCCTCCTTCTGTTTTGGCCGTTGGTTATGGACTGTTGTTCAGAATTTACTTCAAGAGGATCCTCGCAACGTTCATTAGTCTGCCAACTCAGTGGATACTGGGCGGGTGCTATAGAGCGCAAGCAGGTCCAAGAGGGGACAAATAAGTTCAGTGGCTGACGGGACTCATCAGACACTGAATTAAAAGGTAAAAGAGAGCTTTCTATCTCTTTGTGCTTCACATATCTGCTAGAGTATTTACTTATCCCTTCTGCTATCTTTGAAGTTTACGGTGTCTGTGTGACACCTTGGATCTGAAAATCAAACTGAGGTTTTTGCTGCTATTACCCCTGCTCTATAAAGTAAACTGGTTTAGATAAATGAGGAAGCCATCCTGAATCTTCATCCTAACTGCAGTCAATATCTGGTCTGTTCTGCCTGATAACCTCATTTTCATATCTACTTGTGCATTACTATTTGAATTACTGAAGTGCTAAGAAGCTGTTGTATTTAGTATAGTATTAAACTAGACTGATTTTAAAGAAGTCTTTGAAAGAAGGCGGCACACGACCAGAACTCCGTGCTGTCAAGTTTTCTGCCTTGAGGAGGTTTGGTCAGGAAATGGCTGCACCCTGGAAACATGTTGATTGCACCAATCAACACATCTATTGGATAGGTGCAAACTCTCTACTGATACATGAGTCCATGTGGCTACCAATGAGACCGGGAAGGGTGGAGAGAAGTTTTAGTGGCAAAGTGGAAGCTTGTAGGAAGAAGTTGGTGACCAAGGATTCTAAGGTAGCAATGCCAGAAATGGTCCCAGTACCCTCTGCAGGACTGGAGGGAGAAGTGAAAAGGCAGTATTTTAGCACCTTGCTGAGAAGGTGGGGTAAGGATCCAGATTTCTGATTCTTCAGGAATTTGGGAGGCATCTGGTGCAGTGTCCAAACACTCCCAAGGAACTGATTTCATCTTAACTGTAAGGGAGTCAAGCTGCTGGGCATGACACCTAGAAGGTTTTAAATAACTTTGAAAATTAATAAGAGCAAGCTGGCAGGGGCTGAAGGTTGAAAGTAACTCTTAAAATGAGGCAAGGGAAGCTGACATGGGCTAAAGAGCCATTCAGAGTGATACTACCATTACATGTGACTTCAAAACCACTGTGTCCTCAGGGAATGGAAGGGTCAGAGTGTAGAAACAGTCAAACAGAAAATGCACAGCTGTCATGTAAATAAAACCTTAAGAAGCAAACTACAGTTTTGGCACACGAGCTTCTACACATATACTAGCACTGTGAAAATAAAGCTGGGTAGATCTGGAATGCCCCACCCTAGGCTAAAATACTCAGATGTCAGGTACATGAAAGTGGGTGGCTTCTGCCATCTGAGAGACCCTCAGGCATCAGATAACTGCACATAGCTGGAAGATGTTACACAGGACCTCCAAGAATCTGTGGCCTTCTAGATTAGCATACTGAAGCCAGCCCAAATGCCCTGCTGCTTCCCAGGTGGCTCTGGACGCCTATGGTTAGGTAACTGAACAGCATCCCAATGTGCCATGTATATGGGGAAGTGGTTCAAAGGAAGAGAGTCATCATAGTACTAGACTCCATCAGGAAAAATAGACTGCTAATGGGTAAAAGAGGGGAACTCCAGGAAGCTTGTTAAAAAGAAGCTAAAAAGGGTGTGCTAAGAGGGAATTAAATCCTTACAGGCAGACTATATATTATTGAAGGATGGCATCCTGGCAACACATGGCCAGTGCAAGGCATTTACTAAGAATGATCTGGGTGACAGGTAAAAGGAAGTTGACACAGCTATTAGATAGAGATCAGTAACTTCCCAAAGCTGTAGGCATCAAATAAAGAAAATAGAAAGTAGCCAAAACCCAGGGAGATCAAACATTATATATAGGAAAGCCATTTAGACAGAAAAGAACGGAGGAAGGAAAAGACTTCAAACACATGTTTTCAAGCACCTGCATTTCCAACACATTGTGCCTTCAAACACATGAAGAAAGTATGTTGCTGGAGACCTGTAGGCCGGTGGATTGTAGGCTATCCAGGAAGCATTCAGAAGATAAAGCCATAATAGAGAAGCTAAAGTAATCCCTTGTGTCAGCATTGCCTGAGTAAGAACTGGGTAGATCTTCCATCTCAGGGCAGTTCCTTGCGAGGAGCTGCATGAACTGGAAGACCTATGGCCCAAATAAAAAATTGATAGAGTAACAAATTCCAAGAGACAGCAGGTGTGAGATAGCTGGATTACCTATGCCGTTTTGTAATCCCACTCTTAAAGCTATCTTTGCACCCAGGGACTAGAAGGCAACAGATCTAATGTGAATTAGAAATCAAAAATAAAGTTCTGCAGGACATCTGGAATTTCTGGCCTGCTGTCCTGACAGACAGAATCATTTATGTTGGAAGTGACCTGTTTAGATCACCTAGTCCAACTTCCCTGCTCAAGTGGCTTCAGCTAGAGCAGGCTGTCTAGGACAAGGCGCAGTCAGGTTTTGAATATCTCGTAGGATAAAACTCTACAGATCATGCATCAAGAATTGTTCAGAAGGGAAACAAACAAAAATCAGGGATGTTTTGTCTGCCACATACTTTTATAAAGCCATGATTTGCCTCTACCTCCAATGGTGCATGCAGTTCTACTACCTCTATGTTGAGAAGCAAACCTGAAAAGCTTCAGAGAGGGAATCAGTAAATTATGGTGTAGACTGGAGTTCTGCAGTATGGAAAAGAGATGACTAAGGAGAAGCTATGTCAGAGTTCTACAAAACCCTGAGTGCCAAGCAGACCTTGCCTAGGTTTTGGCTGCTTACTGTCTCTTTCAGGGAACACCAGCTGAAGCTAATGGGAGGCCAGCTCAGAGTAAAAAAATGCAGCTAGTTCTTTGTGTGGTGTCAGAAAGAACTGTGCATCCCCTCATCAAAGGATGTTATAGAAATCAGGGCTGAGGATAGAACCAAGAGGAGATTGGGCATGTCTGTAGAAGAGAAATCCACTGAGAGTACGTAAATAGAAACACATCTGTCTCCGGAAGTCCCTGGGCAGATGCATGCATGTGAAAGCATTACAGAAGGGTATCATATATGCACACCTGGTCCTTATTCATCTCTAGTTGTTCACTTATGCCGGCTGTTGGAAACAGGAGGCTGGGCTAGATGGATTTTTTGTCTGGCCCAAAATATCCTTGTGTTCCTATGCCAGCGAAGCCAACAGGTGTTTAGCTGCGTATAACACAACACATTATCTGCCCCCTCCTCTGGCTAGATAAATCCGACAACTGTATCTTCCTGTTCCCATATGGTTTGACATCACTGCATTTTTAGAAAATAAGGAATGGACTCCTCTCCTCCTTGTTTAGATTCATATCATTCTAGCAGACAGCTAAAAACTCACCGGATGGTGCATCGCTTGTTGCAGCATTTGTGTCTATGGATTGCACTTTCACTTCTGCATACGTAGGATCTAAAACCAGGCAAAAATAACAGAATGGAGAAAGCTAAGAAACAACTTAAACGGAACAAAAATGACTGAAATGATGAGAAATGCTAAACACACGACAGCAGCTGATTTATGTGACTGTGTTTAACTATGCCCAAGTAATAGTTTTTTCCATTGCATTCATCTCTTAGAGGACTTGTTACAAGCAGAAACCGATCTGGCTTATCAGCAGTGCAGACAGGAACAGGGGAGACATGGGGCATATGCACAGGCATTCTATATCTATACAGGAGTGGAGGAGAATGTCTAAGGTTGTCTCATTGTCTTATTCAATTCACATCCATATGTGGGTAGTGAGAATGGCTATAATATCAAAGCAAACCTGGAAACTGCAGACCATGCTAAATTTGAAGGGGCTACTAGTTAACAAAGAGACAGTGAGGAAAGGGAAAATCATTCTAACATCTGCAGATAATAAATATAAACGAGTACAGATGAAAGCACATGGGGAAGGAAGGAAGGGCACAGATAAAAAAGGGGTAGAAAGTAAGAAATACAATGTTGCAATTTTTATAAAACATTGAAAGTAATCCTGATATACAGCACTGATCCCCTTTGTTTCTATCCCCACAGAGAGTTAGTGTCTTCTATGAATTTCAGTGCATTCTTCTGGTTTATGAAATTAATTTCATTCCTTTGTGAACACTGCAATTGATCCAGGGAATCCACCATCAAAGAGAAAATAGCAAACTGGAGGAAAAAGAAAAGAAGACAAGAGCCAGTGTTTGAGCTCTTTTCTGTAGAGGCAATCACTGGGAAATACTGTAAATATGTTAAGTGAACACATAGAAGAAAAGAGTTGATAGGGTTTTTCCAGAAAGGCACAAGCAAAGAAACATAAGAATGCTATAAAAACTCTATAAACGCTGTAAGCACGAGTACATGGATTGAATTATAAGGAAAATGGAACTTTTAATCAGGTGCCTGTCCATTTAGCTGCGAAGTAATCTCTTGAAAGAGGTGATGGAAACAGTGTTTCTTGGGGCATTAGAAACTCCAGCCATCTGAAAATAGATGCCAAGGGATCGCACTTCATGTAAAAGACAAGCACAGGATGAGAAGAAATAGAAACTACTATTTCTCTCAAAGAGATTGTAAGGTTAAAAAGAAAGAGAAGAAAAAAGAAAATTAAACACAAAGTGTATGAAGTCTGTTATTTTAAGACTTAGTTTTATGCAGATGTAGCAAAACCAGTGCAAATGTTTGTGTACTAATTCTTAGTGGATTAAAGAAAGAAAAATCTGAAGTTAGAATTTTGCAATGTCATTTATACTAAACCAAACTAAATCTGTGCATGACACATTTTATGCTTGATTTATTAAAGTTTGTACAGACAAAGCCAGGAGGGAAAAACCCCAAAGCGATGCCTACTATACTCAGCAAGCAGAAACAGGCTACGTGCGAGACTTCTTTGAACAACAGATACATTAGGCACTGAATGTCCTGATCGGTTTGCTGCAGGAATCAGAGTCTGCTGGTTCAGGACCAACTGATGTTCAGCTGTGGAATAATCTCCTAAACTGACACAAACTACTCTTAATATCGCGCAAGAAACTCCTCCTCACGTTTGCACCTTAATAAATGAAAAGTAGACCTTACAAGAGTCCCCTTCATTTTGGTAAAAAAATTTGTGTGGGCATTCTTCACAGCTCTGCCCCCCATATTTTCTTCGTCCTCTCTGGGGCTTTGGCACTCCACGGCACTCTTCCCAAATGTGTGGTAGGGAGGCTAAAGGATACAAAGAAAACTCCGGGCAGATCAATTGACCTACCTTGGGCATCAGTGACCTTCTGTAGTCTGGGCCTGGTTGTTTCGGTCAAATTCAAGTCAGCATAAATGAGATTTTCTGACATTCTTCCTTCCCATTCTCCTTTTCAACCTTCGCTGCTATCTTTAAAATGGTAGACTGAGGACGACTCACAGCTCCCTCCCCTCTCTAATGTTCAGGAGGAAGTTCTTTACTCTTTCTGTAATACAGAAACTTGTAATGAGAAGGGAAGCCTACTTCTGACAGACCTTTTGATAGTATCATGTTAAATATAAGCTTGTGGCCACGATGTGGTCACCTTTGTCAGGAACTGGTTCTTGGCATTAGTAGTATTTTGAGTTTCCAAATCTTGACACCCTGTCCCAGTCCCATCCGTCATATCCTGTGTCCCCTGCCCCCCCCTTCCCCCTCCACCCCCACCCCCCCCACCCCCGCATTCTGTTTTGAAAAGATAAGTTTTACTACGTGAAATGGAAAACAGAAGAAAAGTACAGAGATTTGGAAGTCAGCCCCAGGGAGCAGAATGAAGTTCTCAGGGTGTTGCCACGGCACATCACAGGAAGCAGCCCTGCAGAGTCCAGGAGGCAGTGGTCTCAAAAGCAGTCATCTGAAAGCTTGATACATTTGCCCTGGTATTTAGCTGCCTCCAGGAAAGCAGGGCTCCATCACATGTAATGGTTACTTGGGAAGACAAACACCGAAACTCTGAACATGCCCCCATTCCTCCTTCATTCTGCCAGTTTTATACTGCTGAGCATGTTGTGCTATGGTGTGGAATATCTCTTGGGTCAGTTGGGGTCAGCTGTCCCACCTGTGTCCCCTCCCAAGTCCTTGTGCACCCCCAGCCTCCTTGCTGGTGGGGTGGTGAGAGAAGCAGAAAAGGCCTTGATGCTACATAAGTACTGCTCAGCAATAATGAAAACACCTCTGCATTAGCAACACTGTTTTCAGCACAGATGGCAAACTTAGCATACTAGCTACTATGAAAAAAATGAACAGTACAGGGCCCCACAATTTAAGAAGGATATAAAGGCCCTTGAATGTATCCAGAAGAGGGCTCTGGGTTTGCCTAGTTTGGAGAACAGGAGGCTGAGGGGCAACCTCACGGCTCTCTACAGCTTCCTGAGGAGGGGGAGAGGGAGGTGCTGGTCTCTTCTCCCTGGTATCCGGTGCCAGGATGTGTGGGAATGGTTCAAAGCTGCAACAGGGGAGGTTCAAACCTGATGTTAGGAAACATGTCTTTACTGAGAGGGTGGTCAGGCACTGGAAAAGGCTTCCTAGAGAGGTCATCGATGC